>NC_048599.1:67924639-68230061 GCF_003668045.3 Cricetulus griseus
TGCATCAAAATGGTGCTGGATCTGTTCCCCTTCAAAAAGAAACAGCACAGTATTCAGTGACACAGTGCTTTTTAATTAGCCCAGATGGGATTTGTTAGTACCTCTCCTCCAGTTCCATAATAAATCCTTATAATTAAATAACAGATACTTGTTATTCTTCTGCATGCAGAAGCCAAGGAAAGCTGTTCTCAGAACAGAAAAGTGGAAGAGAAGAGAGCGGAGAGGAACGGATGAGCAGGGCTGTTGGGCTTTCTTACTTAGATCAGTCGAGATGGGCTTATAGGAACATACATTCAGATTGCACACACCATAGTGTGTCTGAGGAGACTTTCTGATCTTGGGCTTCTTTCCTGTTGATCAATTAGAAAAAGAAGGCTACAGAGGCTTCAGTTAGAATCTGTTAACCCCTAGACATATTACCCAGAGTGTGGTTTAAAAAAAATGCAGTAACTAATTACAAGTAATAAGAGACGTTGTTATTAGTGTTTATAGAGAACAGCACTAGTCTGTGTAATGAGAGAGAGGTGGGTGTGGTATGGAGTTCTACTATGGGACCCACAGATCAAAAGGGTTTCTAGTCTATGACCTCACGATGACACCCACTCCTCCAAACTATAAACCATTACCTAAAGGCCATCTGGAGATAAGTGCTTGGCAGAATTTAAAAATATTGATGCTGAGGCTGGCAGATAAGCTTCATGGATCCTGCACCTTATGAAGAATTCATTAAAGAAAGCAAACCCTATTAGCAGCCAAGGTCACACTGGATAAATTCAGCTGCCAAGAGGATCAGACAGAAGAAACAGATAAGTATTGACGATGGCAAAGGACCAGAAAAAGCAAGACCTGGTTCAAGGCAGATTGCCACTACAGAGGATAATTGCAAGCTCAAGGCCCGCCTGGGTTACAGAATTTCAATTCCAGAGTAGGAAACTTAGGAAAACAGTTTCAAAACCTAAAAACTTAAAACAAAACCAGAAATAACTATAAATAAAAATGTCTGAAACATAGCTCGGTGGAATTTTCACATAGCACCCACAAGAACCCTAGATTCAACCCTTCAATTGATGCTATGAAGAAAGACAGAGTATGTAGGGACAGTCTGGTTAGGAGGGACTGATTTCACCTGATTTAAACACTGGCTGGTCATGCAATTTGGACCTGACCCCAGATTTATTCCCCAAGTCCAGAGTTTAATGGTACCCTCCTGCATGAGGACTACTAGAAACAGAGAACGCCATCCCTGGGGCTTAGGCATCATTTCCCTAATGGTGTGCATTAAATGTCTGAAATCTTTTCAAGAAAGTAGAATTGCCTCCAGGGAATAAGACTGACCCAGTGAGCAAAGCCCTGACAACCCTGACTGTAGAAACACAACCTGCTCAGTCTGCTAGTGTCCCTTGTCTTCATAGGATTTCACAGCTGACCACTTAGTAAAGCAAGACTATCTCTCCCATTCTCAGCACTTTTTAGTTGCTTATAAGTTCTTTGTCTATGAGTGAAACCCCTGAGGTTTCCCGCTTCCCATCCTAGCATATCTATTGTTGCTGTGTTTGTTCAAGCCTTGCTTGGACAGAACACACAAAATTGTTCAAAAACTCAAATACAAAATTCCTCCCAAGTGCATTTCAAGGAGAGACAGCTTGTAGGAATGCAAGTAGGAAAGAGGAAGTGGGATTTGATGAGTTTAAAGTTAATTTCTAATCTTCAAGCCTCTAAAACAGAAGTCATGCCCTCCAAAACTGCATGGTTTAACTAAGAAAACAGAAATTGTGTAAATAATTAGCAAAGCTAAAGTTACATCAGAACCAGGTTGGTGGTCTAAAAGCAGTGTAGCAATTCTAAAATGCAAGATAGACTATTCAAGAAAAACATGAAATTCCTACCTACCTGAAGAAAAGACATCTTTCTCATAAGCAATAATGGGACTGAGTTCCCAGTGATAAGGGGGAAAACAAAAATACATGATTTAGAGTCAAAACAGGGGCAGGTCAGTGACAGAATGATAGCCTAGAAAAAGAAAAACAAGGAGGGAGGGAGGGAGGAGAGAGAGAGAGAGAGAGAGAGAGAGAGAGAGAGAGAGAGAGAGATGAGGGGAAGGGCGAGGGGGAGGGAGGAAGAAAACATTGGCCCACAGAATCTCATCCAATCTCCTGCATGTTCCTGCTTGCAAGCTCTATCTGAGCATGCTCACAAACAATAAAAGCTTCAAACAGTTGCTTCACAACTTCTTTAGGAGAAAAAAGTATGCTCAATTCTGTTTGCTGTATGGATGTGCATTGCAGGTCTGCTTTCACCATTTTCATTTCTAATAAATTAGACTTCAAAGACGTGACTATCCAATCATTAATTCGGAAGTTTGAATCTGTGACCTCCTGATATTCCATGGGCCCTTAAATTGTGGCATATTTATTCTCAATTTCTAAGTCTCAAGTAATCAGATTACAAAAGGTTTTTCTTATCCCACTAAAATTATGCATCAGCCTGGAACAGGAAATAAAGATTAAACCACTTGATGCCTACTAGGCCTGATCCAAAGACCACCTACCTGGGCATCTGGGTGAGCATTAGCAACACAGGCTCTCAGCTCCATCTCCAACCCCACTCCCAGACCTACAGAATCTGAACCTGCCTTTTAGGAAAGATTCCAGGAATTCCTGTGTATATGAAAATATGTTAAGTCTCTCCATTGGCAACAATATCCTACTGCTTCTCTTCAGACTTTCACTGCTCAAGAGCTTTACAGATATGTGGATGAAAACAAGAGCAAATGCAAGAGCTCTATGCTCTTGCAACATATTCCCTTTTGTGATGTGGGGACTCAGCCTGGTCACTGGTGGTCCAGTCTATACAAAGAAAGCTCACTAAACACACTCTCTCTCTCTCTCTCTCTCTCTCTCTCTCTCTCTCTCTCTCTCTCTCTCTCTGTGTGTGTGTGTGTGTGTGTGTGTGTGTGTGTGTGTGTGTGTGTGTGTGTGATAATAGAGAAGATGTGTGTCTGTCTGAATCAAAGAGAAAAAAAGAAACCTCAAAGGGGTGAGGATCACCCTCCGAGCCCCCAAAGTCAGTGAGATTCTGATTGCCTAATAAGTCTGGTGTCTTTCATTGTATTATACATCCTCCATCAGACTATCCTGGTACCCTGTGATGTAACAGTAGCCCCCTTTTAAGTTACTAAGAATCTTCTTACTTTAGCTCTAACATGCTACTTACGAGTTTCATGGGGACACCGCCAGAAAAGGCAAAGCTGAAGTTTGACAACACACTTTTATTTCTCTTCTTGCTGGGTGCACGATTCCTACAACATTGCTATGTACCATAAAATTAACAACGAATAGTTCTGGTAAAGAAAGTAACTTTTTTTCATACACTGGCTTTCTGGAAAGTTCTATTTTCAACTTTCATGCCTCCCTTGTTTTAAAATTGATTCTCAGGGCTAATGAGATGGCTCAGTGGGTAAAGGAGCTTGCTGCCAAGCCTGGTTGCCTGAATTTGATCCCTTGACCCTACATGCTGGGAGAAAAGAACCAACTCCAACAAACTGTCCTCTAACCTGCCCATGAATTCAACTGTGCATGGGCACATACACTAAAAAAAAAAAAAAAAAAAAAAAAATGTTTAAATTGGCAGGGCAGTGGTGGCCCAAGCCTTTAATCCCAGCACTTGTGAGGCAGAGGCAGGCAGATCTCTGTGAGTTTGAGACCAGCCTGGTCTACAAGAGCTAGTTCCAGGACAATCTCCAAAGCCACAGAGAAACCCTGTCTCAAAAAGCCCCCCAAAAGAATATTTAAATTGATTTTCCACAAAGCAAATTCAGATCACCATTAAATTTGGAAGAAAGAATCCAAGTGGCAAAGTTTTGTTGTTGTTTCTATTTAAAAAAAGTATTGATGTGCGACTGGAGAGACAGCTTTCTGGTTAACAATGTGTACTGCTCTTGAGTTCAATTCTCAGAGCCCACAGTGGGAAGCTCATAACTGTAACTCCAGCTCTTTGGGGAATCTATTGTCTCTGGCCTTAGTAGACACTGCTCAACACACACACACACACACACACACACACACACACACACACACACACACACACACACACCAACACACACACAAGTGACCATGCCACCCTGCACATGTGGAGGTCAGAGGATGATTTTGTGGAGTCCATTCTCTCCTTCTACCTTCATGTGGGTTCCAGGGACTGAACTCAAGTTGTTAGGCTTGTGTGGCAAGTCCTCAAACAGATTTTGTTTGAGAAATGCCAAAGTGAAACCTAAACTGTGTACAGTAATTAACATTTTAAAATGAAAGAAATTCTGTGGGCTATTGGAAGGGTACCACAAAAAAGAACTGTAGCCATATTTGCTTTTACAGACTTTTGACTGAATTCTAAAAATTTAAATGCCTTCTTAAATAAAATGTACTTTTCTTTCTAAAGAAGTGATTATTTGCAGAGACCTTAAGCTGTCAAGAATAAATACCATTAGCTTATCTCTCCCCTGAATCCTAAAGCTCCATCTAGTGACCATGAACATATGCCAACTACAGGTCTGGATATTAAACACATGCTAAAGCTTCCTCCTTTAATAACACCTTGCTTCTATAGCATTTCCATAAACATCAGCTCATTTAACACAAGTCTTATGAACTGTCATTTCCCCTAGTCAATACAGTAAGCTGAGGCTGACATGGGGTCAGTCTTGTACAGTCACTTGGCTGGCGATAAGGAAACTAGCTGCTAGAAGCCAGGCCTTCTGGAGTCCACCATGCTGCATTGCTCCGTTTTCCACAGCAAGCACGTAAAGTCACCCATGGATATTCTCAAAGACACTGTGACCCTTTCCCCTTAATGGATGCACTTTCAAGAGAGTTACAGAAGTGATTCTTGACTTTCAAGACAGGGATTATGTACCTCTACTTACAAATGATTCTGTGCAGTATCAGGAATTTGGGGACCATGAAGGACTACAAGAATCCCAAGTTAAGATTCCTTCAATATATAAATGCAATCTTGAGATACTGAGAAGCTAAGGACGATAAAATTTGAAGTTCTTACTCTTTCCCTTAATTATAATGGTTTCCAGGCCTATTTAGTTGTCTTTTCAGCCCATTATTCAGACTACTTAAAATGATTAAACAAATTAGTATATATTTGCTAAGATTTAAGAAGTCAGCAGATGTTGCCATCAGAGAATCCAACATTCCCACAGGCATGTCTAGGATTAGCAGCAGACTAAGGTATTTCAAGAAAAGTAGCAATTTGAAAGCCTTTTTTTCAAATGTAAGAGCATACTGCAGTCTAACCGGCTGGTTCCATCTAACTGAAACAACATCTCGAATACAGCAGGGCTTATTTAGTGGGGGAAACTTGGTGTAGCCTCCAAATTCTTAGCTCTTTTCCATCTGGTATTTCTAACAGCTTTGTAAAAGCCAGAATGAATAGACATGGCTCACTAATTCACCTAAATGTCTCTCCACAACATGCTTAAAGCCCATTTCAGTTTTTTGAAAGGTAGACAGAGTTTTGCCATGTAGCCCAGATTGGCCTCCAACTTACTGTCCTATTGCCTCTGATTCCTGAGCACTGAGATCATAGATGTGTGTTCTTCCTAAGTCTTCTCCATGTAAAGTCCATAAGAGGAAAGACAATGTCTGTATTACTCATCCACATTCCTAGCAGCCCCAAATGTCTCTGGCTCTAGTACACATGCAACCAATATTTAATGATGGAATGTTTAAATGACCTTTGTGGGGTCAACTTCTCTTCGAGCCTGTTCACTTCCTTTCTCAAAGCCAGTCATATTACCTAAGTCATATCCCTAGAATCCGCCACATAGGTAATCTCAGGATATGGATCAGTGGTTCACAACCTTCCTAATGCTGTAACCCTTTAATACAGTTCCTCATGTTGTGGTGACCCCAACTATAAAATTATTTCCATTGCTACTTCATAATTGTAATATTGTTCCTGTTATGAATCATAATGTAAACAGCTGTGTTTTCCAATGGTCTTAGGCAAGCCCTGTGAAGGGGTCATTTGACCCCCAAAGGGATCATGACCCACAAGTTGAGAACCACTGATACAGCTACTTGGCCATGCTTATAAAAAGGTCTGCTCTCAAGCCAGAGAGATGGCTCAGCAGATAAAGTTGCTAGCTATGCAATCCTAAGGACCCGAGTTCAATACCCAATAACTACACAAAGAGCCAGATGTGGTGGCATGCATCTGTAATCCCAGAACTCTCCAGCGGGATGGGAGGTGAAAAGAACTGCCCAGACACTCTAAAGCCAGCATGGAATATACAGTACAGCAGCATAAACAAGAGAGACTATCCTTCAACAAAGTAGAAGGCAAAAGCTAACTCCTAAAAGTCATCCTCTGACTTCCATACTAATGCTATGGCATGCAAGAGCATGTGCCTGTGTATCCCATCCCCCCACAATACATTAAATAAACATTTAAAAAAGTTTTTTTCTCTATTCAATAGCATTCTTCTGCAGCCTAAATCAGGGAAACAAAACATACCTAGGCAATATCGCTGGCTTTCTTCTTTAAGCCACCCAATGCGAAGAGCTGAAAACATACCTTTGCTGACTCTTGTCCTTTCCTCTTCCTGTTCTGGCCCCAGGAGAGGTCCCAGGAAGGCAATACACTTAACATCCTACAGCCTCTGCCAAGGCACTAACTAATGGATTCTGATCCATTAATGACCTTCTCTCTTGCTTATAATAGATGGATAATATGCAAATGACCATTCAAATTAAATAATAAGCCAGGCATAGTGTGCATACCTGTAATTCCAGGCTTTAAGAGTTGGATGCTATTGCATAACAGTTTCCTCCAAGATGGAAACATTCTGCTCTTAAGCAGGAAGGGAAACAACTCAAAATAGCTTCAGGAAGTCCCTGAAAATGACCAGATTCACTAGGCCCTTCCCTGCCAGAATGAGAAGTAAAAACTGCAAAAAGGACTCTCAGGGAGCCAAGTCGCAATGCAGACTCACACCAAAGCAGCTTTCTGGAAAAAGCTGAACAGACTGGAAGAGATTTAGCCCAATGAGCCAACCTGAGAAGACTCTCCCACCTATTGAGCTGCATGCAGACTGTGCAGCATGCTCCCAGCTTTGTGAGTTGCCATAATGAAGCCATTGCCTTTGGTGATGTAGCTATCTTTAAGTTATTTCTGCTTCAGTAAGTAAAGTCTCATCATATTCCTGTAGGTAGCCACAATGAAACTCATTGGTACACCAACTTGGGCTTAGGCAGTATTTGTACTTTGGTCTGTCATGGGCTCCTTGTCTGGGGTGAACTGATGTGTATGTTGTGTCTCCCAGGGAAAGATTTTGTCACACAGCAAATGCAGAAGATGATAAGGAGCACAAGGTCATCTTCATGCATGTTAGGGTCTTGGAGATGTCCCATGGAAGACCCCCATCCATGTGTGCAATCAGAAAGAACATTTAGTATTCCAACATGTAAGAGCGTACCATACCACACAAAGGCAAGATGGAAAAGACTCCAAGAGGTGCATAGCCAAGGGGAGGTCTTAAGGCAGTTAGGTCATTTTATCTACAATTGGCTTAAGCAAAGAGCAATCATATTAGTTCTAATAATCCAGAACTAGTTAGGGACTGGCCAGGGCTATAGTTTTCCATTTTGAGGCAGGCCTGGACAAGTCCCAGGCTTTGTCCTTATTTGGTTATTACCTTGAGCTTATTGATTATGGAGGCTGGGTGGCCTAGTACTGTATGTACCAGGCGTCCTCATCCTTGCTATCAGGGGTGTTGGAGATTGACTGTCCTTTGTTCATGGCTCTTCCTTAGAAACTGCTTGCTTAGTCTCAGGAAACTGAAATCAAGGCCTGATCTCCAAGAGAAGACTGAGCAGCCTATTATGTCGTCTTCCTGGTCCTCTAAGTATACATAGCAAATTCAAGGCCAATCTTGACTACATGAGATCCTATCTCACAAAAAACTAAAGTCAACAAATCACTATTGATGATGGTGGTAGTGGTGATGGTAGTGGTGCAGGCACCTATATATCAATAATCCAGGTTCATGAATCTTTCTTTATGTCTTTAAATATGGTTTCTGCAGCTCCCCAATATATATCTTCCCACTCCTTGATAGACTCTGGCCTTTCTTTGTTCTTCCAACACTCACACATGTGGACTTAAGAAACATATCATTTATCCCTTTTAGTTTTAAACTGTGTATAAACATATCATAGAATATATCCAGAGGTTTGTCTTTGTCTCACTATACTTGGAATTTTAGCCCATTTTGGTGTCTATAGCATTAGTTTCTTTCTTTTCACTGTTGTTAAGTATAACATAGCTAATCCATAGTGTTCCTTCATTTTAATTTCTGTAGAAGATTCCATTACATGTCTAACCCACAGTCTATTTATCATGTTACTATTGTTAGATATTTGAGCTATTTTCAGCTTTTTGCTATTAAAAGACATTCTTGTCATTGTGCCCTGGTGTATATGAGACTTTCTCTGGTGGAAGGTGCTTTCAAAATTTTTTGAGCCTAATTAATGCTAGGAAATATTTTTACAATAAGGATTAATAGAATGAAAGGACCCATGTTACTAGTATATTATGGACAAGAATCAAAGAAAATACTGTGTGACCTCACATATTAACAGTGTGCTGTGATCATCATTTCTCTCTATTCTGATTTTTTGCTTTGGTTTTTTTTTGATGAAGGGTTGTAACAATAAGTCTTTCCGCCAGCTGCCTGAGCCGAGCCCCTTAGCCATGTGGGTTCCGAAATAACATACAGAGACCAATATTAGGTACAATGCTGCTGGCCAATGACTTGGATTTCTTATATGCTAGTTCAGTCTTAATTATAAACCATAATTATTAATCTATATATTTTATAAACTTATCTTATTGAGGACACCGGAGGAATGCGTTTTGTCTTCCTGGCGATCACACGGCAACTGTGTCCCTTTCCCAGAATCCTTCTCTCCTAGTCCCACCTAACTTGCTCCCCTATTGGCCAACAGTGCTTTATTTATCAACCAATAAGACAAACATATACGCAGAAGGACATCCCCCATCATAGGGTCTTTGTATTTATTTATTTATTTACTTATTTATGTATTTTATGTAGGGTCTGACATGACCCTGGCTGGCTTTGACCTTTGATCCTCCTTTCTCTACCATCCCATTACTGGGATTATGTATGTATAACCATGCCTGCTTTCTTTTTTCAAATTTAACTCTATCCTATCTTATTCTAATTTATTTTTAAATGTTGGCTTAATCAGTCAACCTGACTATAATGAAAATAATTTAAAAACACTTTGTTTTGCATATAATGGAACTCAGAAAGCTGAGGGAGGAGGATAAAAAATTCTAGGCTAATCTCACTATACAGTGAGACTTTCTCAGGAAAACAAACAAACAAACAAACCTGAGTATGGTGGCTCATACCTATATTTCCTATATTGGAGAGCTGAGGCAGAAAGCTAGCTATGAATTCAATACCAACCTTGTCTACTCAGTGAGTTCTAGGCCAGCTTGAACTATAGAGTGAGAATCTGTCTTTCAAAAAAAAAAAAACAGTTTTGGTCTTTCCTAACCATCCGCCATGGTGGATGGGTGAAAGGCCGGAGCTAACATGGGGTTAGCTCGTTAAACAACTGCAATAAAGCCTCTTGCTGTTTGCATCAAGTTTTCACCTCCACCCGGTGATTTGGGGCGCTGTGGTCCTGAGCCGAGATCCTGGGGGCCTGAGCCTCCCGGGGGTCTTTCATTTGGGGGCTAGTCCTGGATTTTCGACCACCCCTCACCTGAGTGGAGTCGATCTTGGATATAAGCGGGTACCCTGTATTGTCTGTCTGTGTCTTTGTGTTTTTGTGCCCGCTGAAATCTGGTTCTGTGCTTTGCAGTCCCTCGTGTCTAGGGAAGAGACGGAGAGCTCTGGTCTCTGGAGGAGACAGAGTGTGATCAGCAGATGTGCTAGGAGATCACTGACTGCCACCCTGGGAGAAGTTCCAGGAAGTCTGGGGGAACCTCAGGGACACTTGGGAGATTCCCGTCTGAGAGCCGGTGAGGGTACTGTAGTTCTCCTGGATTGGGGAAGTTATACGCCCTCCCGGCCATCTGTATTTCTGGAGTGGTTTTGTCTGTCTAAGCAGAGACAGACATCTGTTAGTTTTTGTCTGTGTGTCTTGGGTTTCTGTTTTGTCTTATTTGTGACTTTAATGATGGGACTGACCATAACCACCTGCCTCGGCCTGACTTTTGACTTTTGACCATTGGATGCATGTTAAGGAACATAGTCAGTTAAAGTTACAACACCTCCTTTCGTTGAGTCATGTGGTGCCACACTAGGTAACTTTCTTTTTCTGTCTTTGTTTCTGTATGGTTTCTGTGAAGTCTGGAGGATTGGAACAGGCTAGTTAAGCGCGTTTGTAATCTGATCTGTTGCAATCCACAGTCTGCCTGCCTGCTTTTCGGTGCTGTATGTCTGCTGTTTTTGTTATTTGTGCTGTGTGCTTGTTAAGCATCTCTCTGTGTCCGTACCACCCATGCATGTGGCATGTGTAGGTCAGAGGTCTTTTCTTGCTGCCCTGAGCACATGGCGTGCGGGGACTGGAGTTACTCTGCCATGTGCCATGGGTTAGAGTGTGCTGCAGCGGAGTCTCCTGTCTCCGAGCACATGGTGAGACTGCTGCTCTGGACTCCAGCTACTGCTGCACCTCACCCCCTCATCTGAGCCTGGCTGGTGCAGGTAAGTCTATCCCTCCATCCTCACCTGCCCATCTGTGAGGCATGCAAAGTGGGGCTCTCTCTGCCCCAACTACCATCCTGCTGCAGGTCCTAGCATGCGGCGGGAGTTTCCTTGCCCTGAGCACATGGCTTGCAAGGCCACCATTTGCCTGGCTGCCTGGCCTTCTCTGTGCTCCACACACGTGGTATGCAGAATGTTGGAGCAGGGAAGCTGCAGGGGGTCTCCTTCCTGCCCCCGCATGGTCAGAGGGTCTGGGCTTACCAGCAGCCACCCCCAGGCCTCAGCCTTGAGCACACAGTGCAGGGCGGGTAAGCCAAAACAGAATGGCCTTAAGGTTATTAAAAACTACAAGAAGGACTTTGATAAGAGTTTTTATGTTGACTGAGAAATGAGAGAAAATGTAGGAGACTAAACTAATATAAAGAGGGAAAGGGAGAGAAAAATTTGTCTAAGAATGTCTAAGGAAATCAGAGGAATGAAATGAGGGTATATAGAAAGTTATAGAGGGTCAAAGCAAGTCGTAGAAGGTTAGAGGAAAGTTGCCAAAAGTCAGAGGAAAAGTTGTTAAAAGTCAGAGAAAAAATGTAAACTATTTGCTATGGTTTCTCATGTCTACAAATAGTAAATTTCAAAAATTGTTAATATAAGCTAAAAATTTAACCATATTAAGTTAATTCTGTTTAAAAAGTTCTGTTTATTTCTCAAGTAAATGTATGCTTGTTTTAAAAAGTTCTGTTTCTGGCATAACCTAAGTTATGTTACAAGCATACAGCTAAAACAAATGGTGCAGGTCACTGCCATTTTGCAACCAGCCTCATGGCAAGCTGATCACATGGCTGGCTGGTAGCCATTTTGCTGAAGTTGAAAAAAGATACTTGAACCGCCATCTTGACTAAAGGTGACCACATGGAAATTAGGAGGTACCATCTTATAAACAAGTTTTTCAATTAAGATTTAAAATGTTAATGTTTCTATATGTTACAGAAAGACATTAATGTTTGCACTTTTAAAATTTTAATGCTTACATTAAGGGATTTTAAATTTCTTTTTTAAACCAGTTTTTTGAATGTTTATGTTTTTTAAAGTGTTTCTATTAATATTTGTACTTAAAGAGCTTCAATTTAGAATCATTTTTTAAGCAAAGCCTGACACTGTAAAGTTCTTGTTTTATAAAAGCTGCTAACCTATTTTAAAATGTTAAAAATACAAATTAATATAGCTTATGTTTTCAGAAGTTAAGTTTAAGCAAGAAGCTAAAATGTGCACACGTAGTTACTGTTTATTCATCTGTGCTAACTTTCAAATATTTTACTAAGTTAAAACCGGTTACAATCAGACTGAAAATTAATTAATTACAGAAATAAGACTTTACCTAGCCACCTGTGTGCTTAATGTGTGCTTAAGACAAGTAACTAAAACAGACAGACAGACCTCTAATGCTTCAGAGACCTGCAGAATACGGCATTTAAAACATTATTTTAAAAGTTTGTAATATCAGACAGACTGCCAGATCCTGACAGTGACCCAAAGTCTCCAAAGAAGATTATGAGGCACCCCAGTTCCTGCACCTGGATGATGACGATGCTGACCAGTGAGCAAGATGCTCAGACATGATACCTGCTTCTTGCCAGGACCTGGCCAAGACTGTGAACAAAGCTGCTGCACACTGGAAAATTGATTGCACCCCCTTTGCCTACACAAAACAAGGTCAGTCTTTTCCATGTCCCTCTTCCACAGAGGAAAAAAAAACTCTCACCTTATAGGCCTGGCAAAGATTGCTGTTCTTTGATACTTCTGCCTCCAACACTAATGGAGAGACTTGGGTATGGCTAACTGTATATGGACTGGCTTCTAACTGGCTTCTGTCACTTTTTAGTAGATTCAGAAACTGTATAAAATTTACCCTTCTCAGATCTCTGAAAGTATTAATGGTTGTCAGCTTGACAGCATCAGGCAGTCAGATCCACTATAGACTATAGTCAGCATGTTAGCTGATAAAGTAGTGACTACCTACTGTTCAGTCACAAGCTCAAGGATTTTAGGTTTATTTTGGTTATCATCTAAGTATAAACTTAAAGGGCTTTTCATCAGGCCAAAGGCACCTTTGTCCAATCCATACCTGGCTCTCTGGACAGAAGAAAAATGGACATGCTTCTAGCCCAAATCTGTAGTTTTTGCTGGGACTCAAAGTTATAAATATGTTCCTGCTGTTTGAACAGATATCCAGATATCTGCTTTTTTCTGCACTGTGGGTTTCAGTAAATAAGTTTTAACTTCTGTTCCCAGTTTAAACATGTCTTAAACAGGTTTCTGCTTTTGGCAGACACATCTGAGTATCAGTTGCTGACTACAGGCTGTTCCTAAGTAGACTTCGAGCCTTGGACTTATGGATGTGAACCAGTACGTCTGATGCGGACACCTCCTGTCTCAGAGTCTACAAACCAGAAGCCCCTGATGGATTCCCCATTGCCTAAATTACCTTTTTGCTTTTGACTAGCATTTCAGCCTTCTTGGGTCCCTAACTTCATCCCTAAGTCAGCAGAAAGTAGCATGGGAATGAATATGTCACCCATTTTCACTGGTTGAAATGCTAAGTCAGAAGGAACTCCCTTACATAGGGGATGCCAATACCTCTTACTCCCTGATGGGGATGCTGGAGAGAGCAATTCCATGATTGGAATTTCCAAGAAAGAAAATGGGGGAATGAAGGGACCAGCTCCCCATTTCAGCAGCCATAACACCCTAGCACATGCTTGCCTGAACTTGCTTTGGTCACTAGGAGGTTAGATGCCTGCCTTGTGGCAAGGAACCAATCAGAAGTTAGCTGGTGGTGCTATGCTTTATGGCTCTGGGTGTGCTTTACAGACAAGTGCACAGCAATGACGTGCAGAGTATAGCTACCGCCCTGGGAGGGCCTATGGGCCATAACAACCAGTTGACCAATCAACACAGGGCAAACCCTCCAAGCCTGGAGGCACACCAATCTTGAGCCTGTGTGTACTCCTAGACACTCCCCTTATGCTGCCCTATAAGATCTCTATGCCGTGGCTTTGCCGAATCTTTCCTAGCCATCTGCCATGGTGGATGGGTGAAAGGCACGAACTAACATGGGGTTAGCTCATTAAACAACTGCAATAAAGCTTCTTGCTGTTTGCATAAAACAAAACAAAACAAAACAAACAAAAGTTTCAGGTAAAATGGTAGATTAGAAGTCCCAAGTCAGCAAAAGGAAATGGTCAGGCTTATACTGATTAGTCTCTGTGCTTCTAAGAGAAAATAGCTACACATGAATTTCCTAAGCCAGGTGTAATCTCTGTGGGGAACCAAGCAAGTGTAGCTGCAAACCTGTGCCCTGCTCCGCCACACAGCTCTATGTAAGGCCAACAGGCACCACCAGAGGAGTGTTCCTCCACTACACATACTAGCACTGAAGGAACAGACAACTTAATGATCAAGGGCTGGTCAGACTTTTGATAGTGAGAACCAGGGCCAGTTCAGGCTGTGAAGGCTGGAACTAAAAAGCTTAAAGCAGAGTTTTAACTTTAGAGTGGCTGAGATCAGTGGGGACTGGCAGACAAAAACATGTACCATACTTTCTCCCCAGTACTAGTGCAAATAAGGAGAAAGGGATACTGGAAAAATTAAATTGAAATGTTATAACTGAACAGTCTCAATCCAAATAAAAACTCAGTAGAAAGTCATGCCAATAGGACAAAGCAGACAGAAGCCAGACTACTTTCAGCCTACTTGAAATGGAATCAAGATGGATGATTTAAAACATCCAATCACTAACAAAGATAACAAGAAGGTATGAACACAATATAATAGATATGTGGGACATCATGAAAGAACACAGTTATGAATCATTGGGGTTGATTACGAAGAACTGTAGATAAAAATATAAATGATGTATTCAATAAAATCATAGCCAAAATTTTCCTAAATCTAAGGAAAGAGGTGGCCATACAGCTTGAGGAGGTATTTAGAATGCCAAATTATGCATTGAAAAAGAATCTTCACATGCCGTATTGTAGTTGAAACACATAACATTGAGAATAAACAAAAATATGAAAGCTATGAGAAGTAAAAAGCCATATATAACTGCATACTAATCAAAATCACAGTACCTTTCTCAACAAATCTCTAAAAGCCAGGAGTACTCTAAACTCTGAAAGAAATAACCATCAATTACTGGGTTACAATACCCAGTGAAACTATCCTTCATAATTAAAGGAGAAAGAAAAACATTTTATGATAAATGCCAAAGGAATTCATAGACAATAAGCCAGCAATGCAGAAGATACTTTAAGGGTCTATCACACTGAAGAGACAGATAAACATCCTTGAAGGGTATGATGGTTTGCATAGAAATGCCCACCACAGGCTCATATATTTGAATGCTTGGTCATTAGGGAGTGACACTACTTGAAAGGGATTAGGACACCCCTTGTTAAAGTAGGTATGTCCTGGTTGGAAGAAGTGTGTCACTGGGAGTAGGATTTGGTGTTTCAAATGCTCAAGCTAGGCCCAGTTTCTCTCTTTCTACTACCTGCAAATCCAGATGTATAACATGCTAAGAAAATTAGGTAATCAATCTCATTCTCAAGAGTTTAAACAAATACTTAGGAATAAATTAACCAAGGAAGTGAAGAATCTTAAGAGTGAAAAATTTAAGAGGAAAGACTACCATACTCATGAATTGGTAGAATTAATATAATAAAATAACTATCATCAAGAGCCATTTATAGATTCAATGTAATCTTCATAAAAATTTCATTTTTGTTCTTAAAAAGAAAATATCAGACTAAAATTCATGTGGAGGTACTTAAGACCCTGGATGGACAAAACAATCCTAAGGAGGGAAAAATGGAGATATTCCCACACATAAATTCAATTCTACTTGAAAGAAATAATAGCAAAAATCATTATGGTATTGGCACGAAACAGACACATTGATCAGTGGAATAAAACAGAGGGCCCAAAATTATAGCGACATAGCTACAGCTTATGAGTTCTTAAATTTTTATTACTTTATTCTATGGCATGAGTGTTTTTCTGGCATATCTCTCTTTGTACATGTATGCCTAGTACTTGTGGAGGCCCAAAGAGGGCATCAGATGCTCTGGAACTGGATTCACAGATGGTTGTGGATCATCATATGAGTGCTGGGAATATAACAGGTGTACTCTGGAAGATGAGCCAGTGACTTAGTCACTGAGCCATCTCTCTAGCCCCCAGCCACCTGGTTTTAGACAAAGTTGCTAAAAATACAAATTTGAGGAATGACAGTCTCTTCAACAAATGATGCTTTGAATGTAAGAATGAAATTGGACCTCCACCTCCTCTCAATACAAAAATCAACTTGCAATGGATCAAGGACCTTATTGCAAAACTTGAAAATCTGAAACTACTGAAGGAAGAGAGTACACTTCAAGGTATAGGCATCAGTAAAGACTGTCTGAATCGTACATAAGTTATACAGGAAATAAGGCCAACAACTGACAAATGGGACCTTATGAAGTTAAAAAGGTTTCTTCACAGTGAAATAATCAATTAAGTGGATAGACAACCCACCAAATGAGAGAAAAATCTTTGCTAGTTATAAATCTGATAGAGACTGATATCTAGACTATATAAAGAACCTAAAAATAAAAGAAACTAAACACGAGATTGAAAAACCCAATCAATAAATAGACTAATGAACAATTCTCAGAAGATTAAATACTGAGTTCAAGTACCCACGTACAATCATTCACAATGATCAAGTTGGCTTTATTTCGGAGAATCGGGGATTGTTCAATACTTGTAGATTAATAAATGTTATAAATTACATAAGTGAGGGCTGGAAAAATGACTCAACAGGTAAAAGTGCCTGTTTCCAAGGCTGATGGCCTGAGTCTGACCTCTAGGACTCACATGGTGGAAGAAAAGAACTGACTCCCTTAAGTTGTCCTCTTCACCACTACATATGAGCTATGCAACACACACATAAAACAATAATGAATAAATTAGATAGATATACATAATAACATATTTGTGTGGCCATTTTGATAGATGCTGAATTTTTTAAATAAAACATAATATCTCTTCATGTTCACCTGTTAACCCAAAATAGAAAAAAATATACCTTAATATAAAAGTGATTTATGACAAACATGTAGCCAGTATTGTATTAGTAGGAGGAAATTCCAAGCATTTCCACTAAAACTAAAAATAAGAAAAGGGTATCCACTTTCTTCACTCATATTCAGTGTAGAAGCAGAAGATTTATCTAGAACAAAAAGCAAGAGAAGCAAATAAAAGGAATGCAAATCTCCCCAGCACTGGGATTACAAACATATACCAGTCTGTCTGGCTTTTTATGTCCTGGGGATTGGATTCATGTCCTCATGCTTACAAGGCAAGCACTTAGCCACTTGAACTATCTTCCCAGTCCCTACACAGTGGAGTTTTGTTCAGATATAAAGAAGAATGAATTATGTCACTTGCTAGAATATGGATAGAACTAAAGGGAGTTTGTTAAATGAAATAAACCACACACAAAAATATAAATATTGTGTGTTTTCTCTCCTTTGTAGATCCATGTTGGATATAGCTATATGAAACCATATTCACATGAAAACAGAAGGGATGCCCAAAGAAAGGGAGAGAGGAAACTAGTAGAGAGGCAAAGTGGGAGGGAGGAGGAGGTCTTGGGGTAGAAATGGAGGGTCTGGAGGGGGTGGTGGATGTCATTGGAATATGTAGTGCAATGTTTTACTCTTTGGCCTTTCTGAGGGGCTGGCCACCCACCTTCCAAATAAATCACACATGGAGGCTTCTTCTTATTTTTTTAAATTAGAAACAAGATTGTTTTACATGTCAATCCCAGTTCCCTCTCCCTCCCCTTCTCCCCTACCACTCCCCTCAACTAAAACCCTACCTATCACATATCCTTTCTGCTTCCCAGGGAGGGTGAGGTCTTCCATAGGGAGTCATCAGAGTCTATCATATCCTTTGGGATAGGGCCTAGGCCCACCCCTGTGTGTCTTGGCTCAGGGAGTATTCCTCTATGTGGAATGGGCTCCCAAAGTCCATACCTATGCTAGAGATAAGTACTGAACTACTACAGAAGGTCCCATAGATTTCTGAGTTCTCCTCACTGAAACCCATGTTATGGAGGCTTATTCTTAGTTATGAATGCCTGGCCTTAGCTTGGCTTGTTGCTAGCCAGATTTTCTTAAATTAACCCATCTACCTTTTCCCTCTGGGCTTTGATCTTTCTTACCTCTCTATATCTTACTTTCCTTCTTACTCCATGGCTGGCTGGGTGACTGGGTGGCTGGCTCTGGATGTTCTCCTCTCCTTGTTCTCTTGTTCTTTTCTCCTCTTCTTCCTCAGTTCTTCTTCTGTTTATTCTCTCTGCCTGCCAGTCCTGTATACCATTGCTGCTGCCTTGCTATTGGCCATTCAGCTCTTTATTAGACCATCAGGTGTTTTAGATAGGCACAGTAACACAGCTTCACAGAGTTAAACAAATGCAGCATAAACAAAAGTCACACACCTTAACATAATATTCCCAAGCAGGAGTCTATGATATACTTCAAACAAACTGTCTTCATGAAATTCATTACATCGGACAATATGTTGCAAGATATTCATTTATACTATGTGAAGATGTATCACTGTGATTGGTTTAATAAAGAGCTGAATGGTCAATAGCTAGGCAGGAAGAGTTTCGGTGGGAATTCTGGGGACAGAGAGGTCTCAGGGAAGAAGAAAGCAGGAGTTGCCAGCCAGACACAGAGGAGGTAGGTCATGTAGGAGGAGAGGTAAAAGCCACAAGTCATATGGCAGCAAATAGCTTAAAATAAATGGGTTAATTTATGATGTAAGAACTAGTGTGACAAGCTTAAGCTAAGGCCAAGCTTCCATAATTAATATGAAGTCTCCATGTCATTTTTTGTGAACCAGCAGCCCAAAGGAAAGTCAGACTATACATGGAGCCCAACATCCAGCCATATACGTCCACATTAAGGCCTGAGAAAGCTTAAAAGAAAAAAAACAGATTGGAACACTGAGTCAGATATAACTTCCTGGTGACCATGGTGTCTTAGGTAGTCTCAGAGGTTTACAGAGCTGTGGCTACCAGCTACTGCCTGCATTCCAGCCACCAGTGCCATGTTCTAGTGCTATGATCTAAGCTGAGCCATGTGGTGACTAACATAGCAGTTTAAGATTTGTCTCTAATGGTCAGAGAACACTACAGTTGCTCAGTAAAGACAGATCCAAGCAGAAAGAAAAAAAAACCCTCTAAACAGGTTAGAGTGTATTTTAAAAATGTGTGTAGGCTTTAAACAAAAGAAAATACATATAGACAGTCATAGAAAAAATAGTTTATAAATAAGAAGATAAAGTCTTTAAAGAGAGAATAAAATAATATAAAAAGGATAAGCCATGTAAAGATGGAAAATACAGAAAGTCTGGATCCTTTATGTTGTGTCCTTGACTTTAAGTTTTTTGATTGCTGATGAGTGAATGACAGCTGCTAAGAGGGATTGTAAAAGGTACTGATGGATTAAACCAGCCTAAATACTCTAGGAATTTTAAAATGTGTAGCATTGGGGAAGAGGTTATGCTTTTGTTTCCACAGGAAATGAAAGGCTAAGGATTCTTTCAAGGCTTGATCGGGAGAGACCTCCTGAAAATCTTGACAACAGATATAAAAATATAAACCTAAAAAACCCTACAAAATAGGTGACATATATTTTACCTGATCAAACATAAAACAAAAATCATCTTTGCCTGGCTTGTGTATAACACACAGTCCATACTTGTGTTAATGCAGATATGTATGCTACTTTTGAAAGTTTGTGTGTTTTTAAAGCAAGGGGAACAGACACCAATGGAAGCAGGTAGCCCAGATGATCCAGCCTCTCAGAGTGCGTCTGTTGAAGTTTCCTCAGAACTCTACATCCAGAACAGCTTCAAGGCTCCTGGCTGATATGGTGTAGCCTCACACTATTCTATCCAGGACTGCAGATGAGCCTTGTGCTTTCCCAGTACAGAGACTGGACTAAAAAAATGTTATGGCTAGCTCTCCCAGGATTTGACCATTATTTTAATTTTCTCAGGATCTCTCAAAGTTGCCATTTCCTACAGACAACAGAAATCAGTTTAGACAACATAATGCCCATATTCCCAAGAGGTGGGGTGGGTGGGTTTTGGTCATTCAATTAGTTATGGATGTTTGTCATGGTTTAGGGAGTTGTTCATAAATTGTTATTGGTCATGGTCAAGAAGGAAGCTAAACAAAGGAGATTAGATTCAGGGATCTCTTTCTGAAGGGAAAAGGGAGATATAGTAAAAAAAAAATGATGAGAAAAAAGGTTAGTTTGTTGAGTCTACTTTTGAGCAACCACTAGTCTCAAATATTTTACATTGGTATGGATTTTTGTATGTTGATATAAATTTAAGGTTATTTTTGTTATACTGTATATATTTCTTTATTCTAATTTAAGGTATTGTACCTATGCAGCTCATTTACAAATGTAATGTGAAGTTTTAGTCCTTGAAAACTATTCAGGATAATTAAAAAATACAGGTTAATGGTCATCTATAACAATAAAACTTATAGTTATATAAGGCATGTTTTTAAAGTCATACAAACACATATTTTAGATGTAGAGGTGATCTTCAAACACTAAAAAGATCTGCAGTGTATGGCATTTTAAATGTTATAATAATATAAGGCTTTTCATGAGACACATCTGCTCCTGGCAGCACCAATTTACTTCAAATAAAGATGATGGGCATTAAAGAACCTTCATATGGAGTTTGCTTTCTTTGTGGTAAAAGAAAGGCATTCAGGCAAGAAACTGCCCTTGCCTCGACTGCTGACAGTATGCTGTCCAAACTATACAAACAGGACACTAAAGAAGGCTACTGCCAAACTTTGCCAAGACAAAATAGGACAGTCCTTCAAAATCCCTGCTTCACAGAAAAGTCTGTCAGATATTCTAGGCCTGTAGGGGAAAAGATGGATGCTCCAATGTTACAGAGGAACCTTGGGATGAATGTCCAGGCAGGCAGATGTCTCTGTCATTGTAAGGGAAGCTGTAGCCATGCCTACTTAGGGGCTGGCTACAGGTGTGCCTGACCAAGCTTGAGAGGGCATGGTAGGGTGACGTAGAGCGAGACTGGAAGGGGACTGCGTTTTCTCTTTCGGTTTCTCTTTTGGGCTTGCTGTACAGACTGCTGCCATGCCGGCTGGCTAGGTCGCTCTGTAGTAAGGCTTTTCCCTATTAAATACCCTTATATTTCTACCTGACTCCATATTGATAATTTCCCACTATATGTCATTTCCTAGTTTTAGAAGTTACTTGCTCTGCACTTCTTGTTTACTCAAGTAATGCTACATCCTTCTGGGATCTTTGATGGGTTTGAAGGCTAGATTGTTATAGTTACTGTTTCCCTTAGTCATGATAGATAGTAAATTACGTGTGAAACTTTGGACTCATCAAGAGAAAATAGATAATGGAGTATTTTCTATGAATTTGACAAATACAAATGGATTAGACATTGTAAATGTAATTCTTACCTGGTAATTGTTATTATTGTTTATAGTTTCATAATGTTAGAATTAAAGTCTTTCATTTTTATTTGGAAAAAAGGGGGGAAATGTTGCCAATTATTCCTTTACATTGTATAAACATGTGTCATGGTGATTGATTTAGTAAAGAGCTGAATGGCCAATAGCTAGGCAGGAAGAGGTTATGTGGGACTTCTAGGGACAGAGAGGTCTCAGGGAGGAAGAAAGGAGGAGTCACCAACTAGATGCAGAGGAAGCAGAACATGTAGGAAGAGAGGTAAAAGCCTGGAGCCATGTGGCAGCACATAGATTAAAATAAATTGGTTAATTTAAGTTATAAGAGCTAATGGGACAAGCCTAAGCTAAGGCCAAGCTTTCATAATTAATAAGAAGTCTCCATATTTTGTGAGCTGGCAGCCCAAAGGAAAGTTCTGGCTAAATAAATATATGCCAATAAAACTAAAATATAAATAACATGAGCCTATTTTGTGCTTTTGTGATTTCGAAAATTACTTGCTGTCTTTAAGATACCCTTTTCTGTTTGCTCATATAGTTAATTCTTGGCTTTTAAATTCCAATTCATGTATTAACTCACCCAGCCAGTTTGCCCTAATGTCTAACCATCCTTCCTGTGTAAGTCCAGCCAAAACCATCTGGTGAATAAATGAAAATACATGTTGAGAAAATTGTAAATTAGTAAAACATAATAGTTCTAATAATTTTCAAGAAACATTTTATTTTGAAACTGACAAGTTAAAAAATGTATTTAAACAACTTCTGACAGAAAAAGTTTCTAGTCCAGTTAACAGGCTAACAGTAGCAAGGATGACTAGATGGCATGAAATATGAAAATTGATTTTCAAGGTGCTTGGAATATAGTAAACATCCTGCGAATTTCAGTTCTCACAGCAATTGATATTATTAATGTATAGTTATGTCATGAAGCCCTGGAAATAGCCGATGAAGGTTACAGAACTCCTCTAGTAGTAGGAAGAACAAATCCCAAGACAATTTAAGACATGGCAGTGATAGGAAATTTGTTTCACAAATGTGACTAACAGGGAGTTTCCTTCCTGAGAATGAGTTCACCACATAGCTTCTCTGCATCACAGACTCTGCCTGGGACTGGAAGACAGCTGTTCACAAAGGGTCACAAAGCTATGTGATCTTCCAAATGAAGATCCAAAAGTCTGAGTCTACTCAAAAAACTCAAGCTAGTTTCAGCTTTGGTGTTTTCATGCACTTTATATAAGTATATGTATAAGTGGGGTGATGAAGGAAGGGCATGGAGGAGTACACATAAAAATTCAAACAAAAGACACATTGTCTAGAATTTTCTGTGGTATGAGAGAGTAAAGGAATGATGGCTAGCTGCTTTTCACACACTGCATGTTGGCACAGTAATTATCTTAACAATTGATCCCGGGTTCTCTGTTAATGCCCAAGATATTTTTTTAGAGGGTGATAAACCTTTTTGGCTTCCACATACTGTTTCCAAACATTTCTTGGCTTTTTAAAGGTTTTTTTTTTATCAGAATCATGTGTTTTAAGACCTTACTTTTACATAGTCCTCTCCTCCCACTCCCTGCCTTCCTGTCTCTCCTCTCTGTCTGTCTCTGTCTCTCTGTCTCTCTGTCTCTCTGTCTCTCTGTCTCTCTGTCTTTCTGTGTCTGTCTCTGTCTCCGTCTCTCTCTCTCTCTCTCTCTCTCTCTCTCTCTCTTGTGTGTGTGTGTGTGTGTGTGTGTGTGTGTGTGTGTGTGTGTGTGTGCGTGTGTGCGTGTGTGTTTGTGTTATTAAAACCACAGGAAAGACCAAAATAAAAGATAGGAAAAGAGAACACAGGTCTTGGAGAATGGCAAACATTCATGAACCAAAAAGACAGACAATAAAAGCTGCCAAGGGAAGAAGCCCCCAAATAAAATTCAGGATTCTTTACTAGCTCAATTCAAGTATGCCCCAATGCCTGAACACACTCAAGTGTGTAGACACACATGAGGATATGATTACCTGTTACAGTATTTTACTGAGGTGTGCTCATTTAGCTTGCCCCCACTGATGAAAAACCCTGGTGGCTATCTCAGTGCGACACTACCCGAGTTGAAATGAGATTTGCTAAGAAGCACTTTGTTTCCCTCTGATTCATCTTATAGATGGGTTTAGATTGCCCAGGCATCCGATGCTTTCCATACCTTTTCTTCCCCAAGGATTATCCTTGTTAGTAAATGTATTGTGAGAAAGAACATTATGAAAAAAATGGCCATGACTCTGACACAGTACAAGCACTTCCCTTTCCTGGCTGCTAGCCAGAAACCCAGTTCTGCTAGCAAGTTAGTTTTTCTGTGTTAATGTTTCCTTGTTGAGAAAAAAAAATACTGATAAGAGGAAAAAAAATAAAACCTATGTAATAGGGTGATCATAAAAGGTTAGCACCAGGTGCTTTAAATAACAGAGGTACATACCAGATAATAAGTGTTCTGTGTTCAGACAGCTAGGGAGCCTGCATGAGACTAACTTGGGCCCTCTGCATGTGTGTGACAGTTGTGTATCTTGGAGTGTTTGCTAGGCTAATAGCAGTGGGATCAGGACCTGTCTCTGGCACTAGAGCTGGTTTTGGGGAACCTATTCCCCATGATGGATTGTCTCACTTAGCTTTGATGCAGGGAGAGGAACTTGGTCCTGCCTCAACTTGATTGCCATACTTTGTTGATGCTTATGGGAAGCCTGCCCTTTTCTGAAGAGATGGCGGAGTGGATGGGGGTGGATAGAGAGGCAGGGAGGGAAAGAATGGGGGTGAATGAGGGGGAAACTGTGATTGGAATGTAAAATAGATGAAAAAAATCAATAAAAAGTGTTCAGTGTTACTATTACTTACAGCTACTTAAGTCAGCCACCCTTTAATGTAGAACTAGTAACTCTGTTTTACACAAGAGAGGATATTTAGCTTCAAACTCCCAGAAAACATGTTGTCACTCAGTAAATGATGGACCAGTTAGAACCTGATCCATTTCTGCTTGCTTTTGAAGCACTTTACTTTTACACTGCCTCTTTAGTCTGATACATTTTCATTCTTACCTTGAATAGAATGACCTGCGTTTCTGTGCCTCTGTTTTCTCATCTATAATACTGGCACAATACCAGTGCCTAACTCCTGGATCGATTAGAGTCACTTAATAAATATCATTCTGAGGTTTGCCCCATTGGCATTCCTTTCGGAACGTAGCACTACCTTCAGACGTTCTACACAAGGAAAACAAGGGTTTGGCTGCACAGTAAAGAAATGACCAGCTTGAACCTCATCTTTCACACAGTGACAGGAACATTATATTGAAGGTCCTTTTAATCTGTTTAACATTTTATTTCTAAATCTCTCTTTGAACGTCTCTTGGAAAATCCTTACCATCTTTATGGAAGAACAACAGACTCAAACCACCTGAAATAACAGAAGTGGGGACTTTTAAGGGGAGATCTGTTTGTTCTGGAATACCATGAAAGCAGTCAGCTAATTCAGCAGATTAATAGCTTCAAAGCAGTTCAGTTGGAGCAACTAAAGCCAAAGCAGTCCTCACGGTCAGCATGCAAATGTTAACTAACGGCTGGCCTGACCAGTACATCATAAAGCTGCATGAAATACAAGAGTGAAGTGGGGCCAGGGATTGTATGGGGCTGTCTAGTGTCTGATTGTTTTAGTAGTTGTATTAGTACTTGAGGCTCTGGAGTCCAACTCAGGTTGTTAGTCCCAGCCAACCCTATCTTCCCCCTCCTCAGCTGAGACTTTGAAATTATTTTCTGAAACTCAGAGGACTAAACAGGGATCCTGTAAAAAAAAAAAAAAAAAAAAAAAAAAAAAAAAAAAAAAAAAAAAAAAAAAAAAGTCTTGTCAGAACTAGCAAACCTCTTTACTTCTACAGGGAACTAGACACCCAGGCACTACTAAATGGGACCACTTACCATACATAGCATCATTGGGGTTTGAATGGAAATCTTAGCAGAGGTGATCAGTGACCCAAATAATCCAAAAATAGTTTAGTTGATTTTGGGATGTATATTGGTATTTGCATTTGATCCTGGATATATCTGGAATTCTTAGAATTGGGAGCTGAAACAAAATAATGAGCTCACACTGTTTAACCAAGAAACACATTTTTTATTCCCTCTCTACCTTGATCTTGACCTCACCTCTACCTGCTTTCAAGTCCACCCACAGTTGTGTTGCCCTATTCCTCACCAGCAACTTAAGTAGGTTGGGATTTTTTTGTTGTTTGTTTGTTTTGTTTGTTTCTTTTTGTTAATCTTCAAACTTTGTAACACACAAGGGAGAGAAATTTCCAGTCAAGAATAGAATATGGCTGCACAGTGAATAAAGCAAGAATCAGACAGATGACGGGTGAGCTTTGCCAGGCTTCTGTCCTTGCTTGTCCTCTGTGCAGACTAGTTAGTGAGGGTTACACTAGTGAGGTCTACACTGCATAATGAGGCAGAGCATTCAGCCTACAGCTTGCTACACATTTATATAAAGGATTGCTCCATTGTCTTAACTTAAGGTTAAAGGAAGCCTTGCTATGTCAAGTCACAAGGTCAATTATCGGTACCTAGTTAAATAGAACCCCACAAAAACATGTTTTAAGGGTCTTTTCTGAAGAAAACACCAATGATTCATGACCTAGTGACAAATTATAAATACTTACTTTGTTGATATTGTTGCTATTGAAAAGAGTTCCATATATCCCTGGACTGTCTACACAGCAAAGGATATCGTTGGACCTTTAGGATCCTTCTGCCTCTACCTGCAAATGATTATAATTGTTCGCCACTATGCTTGCTTTATGGTGTTAATGAGGATCACAGGGAGGGCTTGATGCATTATTAGCAAGCACTCTACCAACTCACCTACGTCTTTATCCCTACAGCATTGTTTTTAAAACTTCTGTTGCATTCTTGGTGTGTCTGTTTCTATGTGTGTGTGTTCACATGTACATGAGCATGAATGCTTTAATAAGTCAGAGGGTAACTTGTGGGCATTAGTTCTCCTACTGTGTGGGGGTCACAAGAATCAAATTCATGTCAGACTTGGTGGTGAGTGTCTTTGCTCTCTGAGCTAGCTCACTGACCCCCAAAGGGTTATTTTTAAGAAGCAAGCAATGTCTAATTGTCAAGAGATAAGAAACTGTAACAGCCAGAAAATTCAATTTGCCTATCAAAATGCCCTTGGTCAATTGCCAGCAACATATTTCCTTATATTGTCTAAAATATGATAAGCATCAGCTACTTGCTATCAGCAAACACCCCATGGTGGTACTTTTGTTTGATGGTTATTTCATTATTCTCTTACATTGCATGCTTAACTTCTAGAACTCAATGTCTGTAACACCTGAATTCTATGCCTTAAAAAGACTGTCTGACTGAAGGCAAGCACAAACCTTCTTTGTAGTAGCAGTAAATGATTCAGGGGACTTTTTTTATTAGAAATTCCAGAAAATTATTTTACATGTCAATCCCAGGTTCCTCTCCCTCCTCTCCTCCCTGGCCCCCCAACTAAGGCCCTACCCATTCCATACCCTTTCTGCTCCCCAGGTAAGGTGAGGCCTTCCATAGGGGGGTCTTCAAAGTCTGTCATATTCTTTGGGATAGGGTCTAGGCCAACCCCCTTGTGTCTAGGCTCAGGGAGTATCCCTCCATGTGGGATGGGCTCCCAAAATCCATTCCTATGCTAGGGATAAGTACTGATCCACTACAAAGGGCCCCATAGATTTCCAAGGACTCTTCACTGACACCCACATTCAGGGGGTCTGGATCAGTCCCATGCTGGTTTCCCAGATATTAGTCTGGGGACCAAAAGTTTTCCCTTGTGCAGGTAAGCTGTTTCTGTGGGTTTCACCAGCCTGGTATGGACCCCTTTGTTCATCATTCCTCCTTCTCTGCATATGGATTTCAGTTCAAGGTTTAGCTGTGGGTGTCTGCTTCTACTTCCACCAGCTGCTGGATGAAGGCTATACAATGGTATATGATTTAGTCATCAATCTCATTATCAGGAGAGAGCATTTAAGGTATCCTCTCCTCTGTTGCTTAGATTGTTAGTTGGTGTCATCTTTGTAGATCTCTAGGCATTTCCCTAGTGCCTGATTTCTCTTTGAACTTATAATGTCTCCCTCTATTATATTATCTCTTATCTTGCTCTCTTCTGTTCTTCCCCCAACTCAACCTCCCTGTCCCATCATGTCCTCCTCACCCCTCCTCTTCTCCTCTTTTCATTCTCCTAGTTCCCTCTCTCCTCTCCCCATGCTCCCAATTTTCTCAGGAGATCTTGTCCCTTTCCCCTTCTCCAGGGGCAGGGGACTTTTTAACATTTATAAATACCAACAATAACTTGAAGGGTGTAATTCAATAGGTGTTTTAACTACAGCTTTAGCTTGGGGGTAATAGGACTTTGTTGTCTAATATCTGTGCTGTTTGGAGTGGCCTATGTGTTGATTCTATGCAATGGTCCTCTTTAATGATTTTATTTTGTTTCACCCCAGTAATTCTTGGTTATTGAGTATTTGTTTTAAGACTTTAAAAATGTATGTATATGTGAGTGTCTGTGTGAGCATATGCTCCATGTGTGTAGATGTATGTGGAGGCCATTGGATCCCTCAAAGCAGGAGTTAAGAGTGGTAGTGAGTATCCTGATACATGGGCACTGGGAACTAACTAAACTCTGGTCCTGTAGAAGAACAGGAAACACTTAACTCAGGCTAGCTCTCTGGCCTTAGTTTCTAGAATTTTAATTCTTTATTACAAAAACTATTTATTAGTAACATTTATTTGTATACTAATAGCAAAAATTTCCAGCAATCAATTTAAATTATTATTCCTTAACATGTAATTTTATTATTTTCCTCCATACAACTTAAGTTGACAATTTAATGTACCCGGATCATTTCAAATTGAGCTGACACAGTCAGTAAAAGTGCTTGCTTTATAAGCATAAGGACCTGAGTTCAAATCCCCAGCACCCATATAAAATCTAGGACAGCATGGTGGTTTGAATGAAAATGGCCCCTAGGGGCTTGTGTATTTGCAGGCTTAGCCCTCAGTTGATAAACTGTTTGGGAAGGATTCGGAGGTGTGGTGTTGTCAGAGTAAGTGTCACCTTTTTGGAGGAAATGTGTCACTGGAGGTGGGCTTTGAGGTTCAAAAGCCCAAGCCAGACCTAGAGTTTCTCTTTCTGTTGCCTACAGATCAGGATGCAAATCTCCCTGCTACTCTTGCTTCCCACCATGATAATGGATTAACCCTCTGAAACTATAGACAAGCCCCCAGTTAAATGCTTTCTTTTATAAGAGTTGTGTTGGTCATAGTTACTATTCACAGAATAGAACACTAAGACAGCATGGTTACATTTGCCTGTAACCCTAACATTGGGGAACAGAGATAGACAGAACCCAGAAGAATGGATAAAGAAAATGTGATACGTTTACACAATGGAGTACTACTCATTGAGAAGAAACAATGACATCCTAAAATTTGCAGGCAAATTGACAGAACTAGTAAAAAACCACCCTGAATGAGATAACCCAGAATTGATGGGGATTACATTGAATCTGTAGATTACTTTTGGTAGGATTGCCATTTTTACTAAATTGGTCCTACCTATCCAAGAGCATGGGAGATCTTTCTATTTTCTGGTATCTTCTTTAATTTCTTTCTTTAAAGACTCAAAGTTCTTACTATACAGGTCTTTCACTTGTTTGGTTAGAGTTACCCCAAGATATTTTGTTTTTGTGGCTATTGTAAAGTGCAATGTTTCTCTGATTTCTTTCTCAGCATGTTTATCATCTGTATATAGGAGGGCTACTGATTTAATTTTTTGAGTTAATCTTGTATGCTGCTACATTACTGAAGGTGTTCATCAGTTGTAGCAGTTCCTTGGTAGACTTTTTGGGGTCATTTATGTAAACTAACATATCATCTGCAAATAGTGAAAGTTTGACCTCTTTCTTTCCAATTTTTATCCCTTGATCTCCTTATGCTGTCTTACTGCTCTAGCTAGAACTTCAAGTACAAAATTGAAGAGATATGGAGAGAGTGGACAGCCTTGCCTTGTTCTTGATTTTAGAGAAACTGAGTTGCATTTCTCTCCATTTAGTTTGATGTTGGCTGTTGGGTTATTATATATTGCCTTTATTATGTTTAGGTATGCTCCTTGTATCCCTCTTCTCTCCAAGACCTTTATCATGAAAGGATGTTGAATTTTGCTGAAGGTTTTTTCAGCATCTAATGAGATGATCATATTTTTTTCCTTCAGTTTGTTTATATGGTAAATTACACTGACAGATTTTCATATGTTGAACCATCCTTGCATCTCTGGGATGAAGCCTACTTGGTCATGGTGGATGATTATTCTGATGTGATTTTAGATTTGGTTTGCCAGTATTTTATTGAATATTTTTGCATCAATATTCATAAAAGAAATTGGTCTGTAATTCTCTTTCTTAGTTGTATCTTTGTATGGTTTGGGTATCAGGATAACTGCACCCCTGTAAAAAGAGTTTGGTAATGTTCCATCTGTTTCTATTGTATGAAATAATTTGAGGAGTATTGGTATTAGTTTTTCTTTGAACATCTGGTAGAATTCTAGGCCTGGGCTTTTTTGGTTGAGAAACTATTGATAACTGTTTCTATTTCCTTATCAGTTACAGGTGTATTTAAGTGGTTTATGTGTTCTTGATTTAATTTTGGTATGTGGAACCTATCCAGAAAACTGTCCATTTCTTTTAAATTTTCCAATTTTGTGGAGTACAGGTTTTTGAAGTATGGCCTGAGGATTCTCTGGATTTCCTTAGAGTCTATTGTTATGTCCCCCGATTTGTTTCTAATTTTTTAATTTGAATATTCTCTCTCTTTGTTAGTTTGGATAAAGGTTTATCTATTTTGTTGAATTTCTTGAAGAACCAACTCTTTGTCTCATTGATTCTTTGATTTTTCTTTGTTTCTATTTTATTGATTTGAGCCCTCAACTTCACCATTTCTACTCCTCTTGGATGAGTTCATTTCTTTTTGTTCTAGTGTTTTCAGTTGTGTTAATTCAGTAGTGTGGAATTTTTCTAGCTTCTTTATGCAGGCTTTTAGTGCTATGAACTTTTCTCTTAGCTCTGCTTTCATTGTTAGTCATATGTTTGGGTATGTTGTGTGGTCATTTTCATTATATTTTAGGAAGTCTGTAATTTCCTTATTTCTTTCTTCACCCAGTGGTGATTCAGTTGATCGTTGTTCAATTTCCATGTTTGTGGGCTTTCTGAAATTAATGTTGCTGTTGATTTCTAACTTTTAGCTGTGGTGATCCAATAGGATACAAGGGGTTATTCCTTTTTTTTTTTTTTTTTTTTTTTTTTTTTGTTTGTATCTGTTGAGGTGAGTTTGCTTTGTTACTGAGAATGTGGTTTACTTTTGAGACTGTTCCATGAGGTGCTAAGAAGAAAGTATATTGTTTTGTGTTTGTGAGGACTGTTCTAAAGATGTCTGTTAAGCCCATTTGAGTCATAACATTTGTTAGTTCCCTAATTTCTCTGTTAAGAGTCTGTCTGGCAGATCTGTCCAGTGGTGAGAGTGGGTTGATGAAGTCTCCCACTATTAGTGTGTGGGACTTAATTTGTGATTTAAGCTTTAGTAATGTTTCTTTTACAAATGTGGGAGCCCTTGTGTTTGGGGCATAGATGTTCAGAATTGAGATTTCCTCTTGATGGATTTTTCCTGTGATGAATATGAAATGCCCTTCTTTATCTTTTTTGATTTAGATTGAAGTCTATTTTGTTAGATATTAGGATAGCTACACCAGCTCGTGTCTTAAGTCCATTTGGTTGGGAAATTTTTCCCAATGTGTTACTCTGAGGTAATGTCAGTCTGTGAAGTTGAGGTGTATTTCATGTATGCAGCAGAAGGATGGATTCTGTTTTCGTTTCCAGTCTATTAGCCTGTGTCTTTTTATAGGTGAGTTGAGACCATTTATATTAATGGATATTAATAACCAGTGATTGCTAATTCCTGTTATTTTTGTTTTTGTTGGTGGTGATGGTACTGTGTGTTCAATTCCATTCTTTGGGATTTGCTGCTGTAAGCTCATCTATTGCTTCTGTTCTTGTGGATGGAGTCAACTCCCTTGGGTTGGTGTTTTCCTTCTAGTACTTTCTGTAGAGCTGGATTTGTGGATACGTATTGTTTAAATCTGGTTTATTATGGAATATCTTGTTTTTTCCATCTATGGTTATGGAAAGCTTTGTTGTGTGTAGAAGTCTGGTCCCTTAGTTTTTGCATAATGTCTGTCCAGGACCTACTGACTTTGTTTGCATTGAGAAGTCAGGTGTAATTCTGATAGATCTGCCTTTATATGTTACCTGGCCTTTCTCTTTTGAAGCTCTTAATATTTTTTCTTTATTCTGTATGTTTACAGTTTTAATTATTATGTGGTGAGGGAACTTTATTTATTTATTTATTTATTTATTTATTTATTTATTTATTTTATGGTCCAGTCTGCTTGGTGTTCTGTAAGCTTCTTGTACTTTCAGAGGCATGGCCTTCTTTAGGTTGGGAAAGTTTTTTTTATATGATTTTGTTGTATATATTTTCTGTACCTTTGAGTTTGACTTCTTCTCCTTCTTCTGTCCCTATTATTATTAGGTTTGGTCTTTTCATGGTATCCCAGATTTCCTGGATTTTTTGTGTTAAGTATTTGTTGGATTTAAAATCTTTTTTGGGGCTGGAGAGATGGCTCAGAGGTTAAGAGCACTGACTGCTCTTCCAGAGGTCCTGAGTTCAATTCCCAGCAACCACATTGTGGCTCATAACCATCCGTTATGGGATCTGGTGCCCTCTTCTGGTGTGCAGATATACATGGAAGCAGAATGGTGTATACATAACAAATAAAAAATTTTTTCTTTGACTAATGAAACTATTTTCTCTTCTGTATCTTCAATGTCTGAAACTCTCTCTTCCATCTCTTCTATTCTATTGCTTATGCTTGCATTTGTGGTTCCTAATCATTTACCCAGATTTTCCATTTCCAGAATTCCCTCAGTTTGTATTTTCTTTATTGCCTATATTTAAGATTTCAAGTCTTGAATTGTTTTCTTCATTTGTTTGATAGCTTTTTCTTGGTTTTCTTTAAGGGACTTGTTGATTTCTTACAATTTTTTGTTTGTGTTTTCTTCCATTACTTTAAGGGTATTTTTTATTTCTTCTTTAAGGGCCTCAATCATTGTCATAACTTTTAAGGTTTTTTTCTTCTATTTCATCTTTGTTGGATCTTCAGGTTTTGCTGTTGTAGCACCACTAGTTTCTAGTGGTGCCATATTGCTCTTTATATTGTTGAATGGTTTCTTACCTTGTTTCTACAAATCTCTTCCTCTAATCGGTATGGGGTCTCTCTCCAATTGGTATAGTTGGGGCATGTGGCTTGGTTGACCACTCCTTCAGGTGCAAACAGATCAGAGCCTCTGGTGAATGCTCCCCCTGGTGGAAGTGGGCCCAAGGCTCAGGGGTTCACTCCTTGAGTTGTGGGTGGGGCTACAACTCCAGTGGACGCTCCTCCTGCTGGGGGCGGGAACACAGCTCAGGTGATTGCTCCTTTAGGTGTAGGTGGGGTTGGAATCCAGTGGTCAGTGTAGCAGAGGAGTAACTCCAACTAAGAAATAGCAGAGGATGCTGCCTGGGACACAGGTACTCATTTCCAGAAGAACTTCTTGTGATAGCTTCTGGAAGCCATTGCTCACATCTCACCTAGTGGTCTCCCTCTGATGCTGTTTCTAGGCTGGTAGCTCATGTCTCCCTGTGACTCCCTGCTTCTTAAAACACCCCTTGCACTGTTTTTGTTTTTGTTTTTTATGAACTGTGCTGCTAGTCCTTCTGCAGATGCTGTGTTCTTAATTAATTACTTGTAGTCAATTCTTGTTTTGTAAATGCTGGTCTAATGATTGGTCTTCTCACTTTTATTCTTTTCTTTACAAACTTGCCCTTGGATCTTTAACTACATTTCCTTTTCTCTCATCTTCTTTATTGTCTATGGTTCCACATGTTCACATAATGTATTTTAGTTATTCTCACCCACCCTTCTTCCTTTCCTACTGAAACCCTTCTTCCCAATATTTCCCCTGTATTTTGTTTTGTTTTGTTTTTAATGTGTATGATACAGGCTTAAATAGTTTCTTGCAGGAAAATAGGTGAAAGGTTATTTACTAGAGCAAGGGAAGCATATCTGTGGCTACACCACTGAAGAAAATAACATCATCACCACCACCCACCACTACCCGCCCCCCTACCCACATACACACACACATCTCAAATGCCAGTAGTCCTCAAAGAGAGGTAGAGCCTCATAGGTCCCTCTCCCACCTATGCAAAAATGTTGATGTGAAGATAACTATATTGGATACACTATTAAATTCAAAATCAGCTATACTAGGGCACTGTATGGTACACTGCTATACTGTCATTTAAAGCATCATGGAATCCTTCCATTTGGATGGTATCCTCCTCAAATTCAGTAGTGTTAAACACACACACACACACACACACACACACACACACACTTTTATGATTGAATAAAATTACTTCAAAGTCTCTTCTAGTCTGAAACAGTATTGGTGTCATAGAATTGAGGTTAGAATGTCTGTGGTTCCACATGTTTACATAATGTATTTTAGTTATTCTCACCCATCCTTCTTCCTTTCCTACTGAAACCCTTCTTCCCAATATTTCCCCTGTATTTTTTTTCTTTTAATGTGTGTGATACAGGCTTAGATAGTTTCTTGCAGGATGCTGAAACCTGCAAGAAACTTACCAGATGCTGGACCAAATAAGAAATAACTGATAAAGGGTATTGTGCTATGTAGTTGGAAGTTGTAGCTGCCATTGTGTAGGGGGTGACTATAGATCACAATAATGTAATTTTAAAATTCTAAAGGGATTTTGAATGTTTTCATAAAAAGATACATACAAGATACATAAAAAGATACATACATAAAAAATTTCCTTCTGTTTAAGGAAACAGAAACACTACTCAGATTTAAACATGATACAATGTATACATGCATCAAAATAGCACATGATACCCTATAGTGTGTGAGTTTTATGTATCAGTTAAAAACATTTTAACTGAAAGTCACTTGTAATGTTAATGTTTTACTAGTTTCTGAATTAATTGAATTTAAAAGTAATGGAGATTCAAGAAGACAATGGTAATGACAAATGCCTAAAATTCACAATGTAAATGTATGAAATACCAAATAATTGCAAAAGTATTAGAAAAATTAAATTTAGCTATTGTGGGGAAAAAAGCTGCTATAAACATAGTTGAGCAAGTGTCCTTATAGGATGGAGCATTCTCTGGATATAGCTGGATCTTGAGGTAAACTGATTATTAATTTCCTGAGAAATCGCCATATTGATTTCCAAAGAAGCTGTACAAGTTTTCACCCCAACCAGCAATGGAGTGTACCCCTTGCTCCAGATGCTTCCCAGCATGAGCTATCACTTGTGGTTTTGAACTTAGCCATTCTGACAGGTGTAAGATGGAATCTAAAGTTGTTTTGATTTGCATTTTCCTGATGGCTAAGAATGGTGAACATTTCTTTAAGTGTTACTCGGCCATTTGAGATTGCTCTGTTGAGAATTCTGTTTGGACATGTATGCCATTTTTAATTGGATTATTTACTTACACAGTGGAGTATTATTCAGCTGTTAAAAACAATGACATCATGAAATTTGCAGGCAAATGGATGGAACTAGGAAAAACCATCCCGAGTGAGGTAAGCCAGACCCAGAAAGAAAATACGGTATATACTCACTTTTAAGTGGATATTAGCTGTAAATTAAAAGAACATGTTACAGTCCACAAACCCAGAGAGGCTAAGTAACAAGGAAGACCCAAGGTGGGAAATTGATTTTGCAGGTAGACTAGGGAAAGATGGGGTTGGGAATAGAAGAGATCTAGTTTAGAGGTGAGGGAGGGAGAAACAAGTGGAATTGGGGGTGAGGTGGAAACCTAGTACAATGGAAATTCCATGGAATCTACAAGAGTAGTCCTAGCAAAGACTCCTGGTAATGGGGGCATGAGTCCTGAACCAGCCATCTTCTGTAACCAGGCAAGGCCTCAAGTGCAAAGACTGGGACATCAACTCAACCACAAAACCTTTGACCTACAGTTTGTCCTGCCTGCAGAGTGTTCTGCAACCAGAGCCTAGCAGAATCATCATTAAAGAGACCAGAGATATTTTACCCAGCAGCTGTTGGGAGCAGATGCAGAGTTACATAGCCAACTATTAGGCAGAGCTTGGGCTGTTCTGTGGGGGAGGGGGAGGAAGGATCAGAGTGGTCAGGGATGCCACAAGAACACTTAGCCCATAGAATCAGCTGACAGGGACTCAGATATTAGTGAGCCTGTAGGGTTCTGAACTAGGTTCTCTGCATACGCATTATGGCTGAGTAGCTTGGTGTTCTTGTGTGACTCCTAACAGTGGGAACAAAAGCTGCCTCTGACTCTTCTGCCTGCTGCTGGGACCCTTTTCCTTCTAAAGGGTTGCCTTGTTCAGCTTTGATGTGATGGTATATACCTAGTTTTATTGTAGCTTGTTATGCTGTGTTTGGTTGATGTCCCTGGAGGCCTGCTCTTTTCTGAGGAGAAGTGGGGAGGTAGTTCTGGGGGAGGGGGAAGGAGAGGGGAGAAAACCTGCCATCTGGATGTAACATATGAGAGGAAAAAAAACCCAAAAATGTACACTTAATCAAATATTATTTAAAAGTATTTGGCTTTGCAAAGCTTTATGTAAATATTACATAGTAGCTAAAAGACATAGGCTGGTGAAACTGGCCTAAGTGTCTTGTAATCATATTTGGAGGCCTGTAGTTATGTACTAAAGAGGGATGAAAAGAGACAATCTTTGTCTCTTGCCCTCTGTGGTGGTTTGAATGGGAATGGCCCCTATAGGCTCATATATTTGAATGATGGCACTATTTGAGAAGGATTAGGAAGTGCAAGCTTGCTGGGATAGGTGTGGCCTTGTTGGAGGAAGTGTGTCCCTATGGGCTTTGAGGTTTCAGGTGCCCAAGCCAGGCCTGGTTCACCCCCACCCGTCTCTCTCTCTCATACACACACACACACACACACACACACACACTTCCTGTCTCTGCCTCCTCCTTCGGGTTGAGATGTAGAACTCTCAGTTCCTCCAGCACCATGCCTGCTTGTGTGTCACCATGCTCCCCTTTCTGAGGATAATAGGCTAAACCTCTGAACCTGTAAGCAAGTCCCAATTAAATGTTTTCTTTAAAAGAAAAGTAGAATTTAGAAAATTTAGAGAACAAGAAATGGAGAGACACTGGGACAGTTAATTATAATAGAACATGACAAGATTAAAGAGAAAAACACACAAGTCGCTTGAGAACAAAGAGCCCAAATCAGCAAATGAAGGGACCAAAGAAGGCTCCCTAGAGATGCTTCCTGACTTGAGACTTAATGGATGTGTTCAAAACTTCAACTTAGTTTAAAAGGTAGCACTGGAGAAGGTAACAAGTGAGATCTTCCAGAAGGAGGAGAGAGAACTAAGTGAAAACAAACGATAGAAATAGCATGGTTTATACTGCATAGTAAATGTAAGAAGGTAAGGATAGGTAAGGATAAGACTAGGGAAAGTGGATTAGATCAAAGTGCTGAATTCAATTTCCAGGGTTGAGCCCATTAGTAAAAGACTATGCATCAGAGTGGGTAGGAGCAAGGTGGGGAAGGGAGTTAAACTCTAAAAGTAGAGTACTTTTGCAGTATTTAACTCTTCCTCCAGGAGGAACAGGCATGCTAAAAAAATCATTGTACAACACTCACCCACAGATCTCTGTTATGATGGGAATGCTGTGGTTGGAGGAAGGGGAAAACAGCTTGAGGGACTTGGAAAGGTTGGAAGCTGAGCGGAGTGACATGCTCAGATTTGTTTCTGAGAAGTCACCAGGCTGCCATTGAAGATAACTACTAGGGGGATAAGATTAGACACACAGTGAGCAGACAGGAAGCTGGTGTGGTGACCTAAGTGAGAAAGGACTTGTGTCATAGCCAGAGGGAGAAGTGAGATCTGAAAAATACTTGGTGGTGGCTTCCTCTTTCGACACAGTGGAATCATCTGAGAGGCTTTCAAAGAGCCTTGTGATTTCACGGGTCTGAGGTGTGGAGTCTGACAGTGCTAGTATGCTGGTATGTGGAAGGAGTCACTGATTTAGGGTATTAAACTATCAGAGATAAGTTATTAACTAGATGAAGGTGAGAAAGTGGGTCAAGGCACCAAAGACATACAAATTCCATCTTCCCAGCAAGGAAATTCTGGCAAAGCTGAGCCACTAAGTTATCAGGACCTTGTATGGCCTACGGCCCACAGTATACACAGTACAGATCTGTTGAGAGAACAAGATGAGATGAAGGGAGCATTTTGCCTGGTGAGACAACTATTTTAGTCTGATACACATTCAACTTGGAGGTATAGGCTTCTTTCATACACTTAGGTTGACTTCTTTCCAAACCTACCTCCTCTACCCTAGCTTGGAGCTTGTTTCCTGACATATGCCCATTCGAGACCCTTCTGAACTCACCTCCCACTGGCTCCATGCTCAAAACAATGTCAGATTATTTCTAAAACACAACTTTCATCTAGTCCCTTCTTGACTCAAAAATCTTATTCCATATAACATGCTGCTTAGGCTGACTTAAAAAAACATTCTGGCTCTGCCTTACTTTTCTAGTTTTATTTTCTACTCATACCCGATGTAAATCTGGTAAACAAAATCTAGGCAGAGTTCACAAAATTGTATTAGGCCTTTCATGTAATCTTTGTTATCTATCCCCTAAGGACCCAGCACTATTAAGCTTGTGTTTCAGTTGTAAAGTGAGGCTTAGAGGAGTTAAAAGCCCTTCCTAAGTTCCTGCAAAGCATATCATCCAACACAGATGAGTCTCTAGTGTTGGTCTGATCCTGGCTGCCTCCCAGCAGGAACTGGGCATAGCTCATAATATGACTCTAGGAAGCAGCTGTTCTTAAATCTTGCTCATTCTTCCAAGAGGGAAATGATGATCCCTACTGGCCTTACTGGATATAAGTAATGACCAATGTCTGCATCCCAAAATAAAAGTGAGTCACACAGAATAAAGAATCTACACAGTAAAAAGAGGCTTACAAGATCAATCATAGGGTCTTCATTTTACAGAGATTGGTGAGCATTCCCTCCATTGAATGATACCTAATTTACCTGTGGTGTGGTTTGAATGCTTAGTCATCAGAGTGGCAATACTTGAGAAGGATTAGGAGGTGTGGCTTTATTGGAGGATGGGCTTAGAGATTTCAAAAGTCCAAACTAGGCCTAGTGTCTCTCTCTCCCTCTGCCTCCTGCCTGTGGATCTGGATGTAGAACTCACAGCTGCTTCTCCAGTACCATGCCTTCTATGCCTGCCACCATGTTCCCTGTCTTGATAATGGACTAAGCCTCTGACACTGTGAGCCCCAGTTAAATGTTTTCTCTTGTAAGAGTTGCAGTGTTCATGGTGTCTCTTCACAGAAATTGAAAGAGTGATTAAGACACCTGTGTTGGCATTATTTGTCTGAACCCACACTGTTGTGGAATATTAGTATAAGGTGTGTTACATTCATTCATGCTGTGGAATATTTGTTTAACAATGCAAAGGTGTGTTGCATTTGTTTAACTCTGTAAAGCTGTGTTACTTTGTCTGCCAAAACACCTGATTGGTCTAATAAAGAGCTGAACAGCTAAGAGCTAGGCAGGGGAGAGAAATGGGTGGGGCTGGCATGTAGGGAGAAAAAGTAGGAGAAATTTAGGAAGGCATGAGAAAAGGAGGAAAAGAGGACACCTGGGACCAGCTACCCAGCCACATAGCCAGCCATGGAGTAAGAAGAAAAGAAAGATATATAGAATAAAGAAAGGTAAAAGCCCAGAGGCAAAATGTAGTTAAAGAGAAACAGGATAATTTAAGTTAGAAAAGCTGGCTAGAAATAAGCCAAGCTAAGGCCGGGCATTCTTTCTGTGTATTTATTTGGTAGCTGGGTGGTGGGCCCCCAAAGATTAAAGAAAATAATTCAACTATACTAACCCTGGGAGGAAAGGCCTTGGCTGAGAGTACATGAGTTACAGAGATCATTTGTGTAAATCTAGTAAAACTAACAAAGCATTCCACTTCCATAAACACCCTGCACTGCGGCCAACAAGCAACCATGACATGGGTATGGGAAAGAACCTCCTTTTTCCACACTCATATGTGGTTCTATGAGTATGAGAAAGAGAGCTGAAGAGGGCATGGAGCTTCCTAAGGAAGAAGATGGAATGTTCCTTGATGACTTCTAACTTAAAGGCAGTGCTTTCTCCTGATACATTATTTCTCCTTGATTGTAAGAGGAAATTCATACCTCTGCCTGTTCTGAAAGCTTTTCTCAGGCAGATTGCCACTACCAATAGCAGTAAGTAAATATTTTCTGTAAAGTAACTTCATGAGTCTTCTTTTCTTAAGCTAACATAGGAACTTAATTTATTAGTAGAAACACACAATATTAGCTATAACTTCTTTTTTAATTAAAAAATAGTTTTAACTATTATTTACCTGGGTTGTGTATATATGTAAGTCCATGAAAGTGTAAGCTTTGAACTGCCAATTATATAACTAGCAAATTAATTTTTTTTAATAAATAGCTCCATCTGTATCACTTCAGACTTTTGGGACCATGATTGTGGTGATATTTTGCTTATGCTATAACAAATAAAGCTTACCTGAAGATCAGAGTGCAAAGCTAGCCACAGTAGTCAGCTATAGAGGCCAGGCAGTGGTAGCACACACCTTTAATCCCAGCATTTGGGAGACTAAGGCAGACGGATCTCTGTTAGTTCAAGACCACCCGGGCTACTCAAAATGGATCCAGTTTAAAGGAGAAACAGAGCTCACACAAAGACGATCACAGCACTTGAGTTCCCAACACTAGGGTTCCTAAATGGAGACAGGAGAGATAATGGCTGGGTGGAGAGAAATATAAGGCAGGAGGAGATAGGAGTAGAGCAGTCTGAGCAGTAGTCAGTCTGAAGCAGTCAGTCTGAGGATTCAGTCTGAGGACAGGATGGCCTCTTTGTTCTGAACATTGGTGTAAGTAAAAACTCCAGAGGCTGGCCGATTTGCTTCTCTGATCCTTCAGTTTTAAACCCTGAGAGCTGACTCCAAGTTTATATAATTAAGATCAAAGAGAATTTGTGTTACACATGATGGTGTGTTTTTGCCATCAAAATTCAAAGTGTATTTTCCCTTGGAATTCTAAGTTTTCTTTGCAAATTACTAAGAATTTGGAAACTTCTGCAACTTTGGGGTAATGGGTCATTTGATTCAAGTTGCCTAAAAGACACTTTGATGTCTGAGTGCCTGGCCTACCACCTACCACTGGTCTCTGAAAGACTGTATGTGGAACCACCAGCATTCTAAACCCACGCCTTTACCCGACAGCCTTCAAAATGATCACATTCTAAGTTTTATTTGGGAGCTGTTCAACCTGCATTTCAGCTTAATTGCTTCTTGCTGGGTGCTCATCTTGACCCTACAAAAAGGCTAGTCACCTCCACGTATGTCCTTATAGCTCGAGCTTCAGGTGAATACCACTTTAAATTTCACCCCAGCCAGCACGCAAGCTCCAACAAGTTTAGTTAAGTCAGGATTTTTAACCTAGAAAGTGCTAGGAATGTGGTGCTAGCAGGCATCACTTAGAGTACCCAAGCCACGAGCAGCAAGTACTAGATGTTACCCTCTACTATTCACTTCTCCGGTAAGCTAACCTCCCTCGTGGTGAGAGTCTTCGTCCTCTGTCCTCCCCCCACTTTCATTGCTCCTCTTTCCCTGCATTCCATTCTAGTCCTGCTTTCTTGCTAGTGACATGCTCAGCACTTGATAAACCCAGGCTGAGTAAATAGATGAAAGACTGTCATAGTTCAGATTCAGACTCCTTGAAAATGCTATTCATCTCCATAGCTTCAATAATTACATTAAATTAACAAGGCCTAAGAATCTACCATTATGGCACATGCCTTTAATCCCAGCACTTGGGATGCAGAAGAAGACAGATCTCTGAGTTCAAGGCCAGTCTGGTCTACAGAACGCGTTCCAGGACAGCCAGGGTTACACAGAGAAACCCTGTCTCTAAAAACAAATCAAATAATCATAAAATCTATCATTACACTAAATTTCTCACCTGAACAACAAACCTATAGTTCTACAAGCACCTTGATATTGCTATGTTCACAGCTAAACACAGCAGATCATTCTCATACAAGTATCTCTCTCTTACTACTTTTGTAAAAATATCTAACAAAGGAATTTCTTTAAGAAAGAAAAGTTCAAGTCCACATGGGCAAAGAGAACAGAGGACAAAATCAATGGCTAACAAAAGATTCCAACAGGTTTTTGAAGGGTAGGGAAGAAGATAATGGTAGAAAGTATAATAACTGACCCTGAAGAGAATATGGAAATAGAACTTTTCCCTTATTTTTAAGGAAATTATGGTATGTACATTTTTTTTTCTTCTTTCTAAATTGGTCGTGGTTCCTCTGGATACTTGTATTTTTAGCTGTTCTTATTTACCATTTAAACATTTCTAGATACTGAATTAGATGCTTTTAAAACGACGCAAGGGCCAGAAAGATGGCTTAGTTGAGTGATATGCTTGTTGTATAAATATGAGGAACTGAGTTGGAATCTCCTACACCCAAATGAAAAGCCAAGCAAAGTGGCAGGATCCGAGTGGTGGGAAACAAAGACAAGAAGGTCCCAAGCCTCACTGGCCACTTTAGTCCTTTGTTGAGCTCTCAGGTTCAGTGAAGATCCTGTCTCAAAATAATAAGGTGGCTAAAAATAAAGGTATTTGCTGCCAAGGCTGATGGATCCAAGTTTGATTTCCCCCAGAATGCACATAGTCAAAGGAGAGAAGTGACCTCCACAGGTTGAACTATGACCTCTACACTCACATTGTTGGTTGCATGTGTTTGTGAGCCTGTGTGCCTATACACACGCGCGTGCACACACACACACACACACACACACACACACACACACACACAAATTTTAAAATAATAATAAAATAAATTAGGCCTAAAGAAACCCCAAATAGCTTAGAACACAGATATCCCTACTCTCATCCCAGGCATTGAGGAGAGCATAGCTTATATACTAGCTAGAAAGAAAACTAGGTAAAGTGCGTTTGTGTAACTAGCTATGATACACAGAAGCACCTTCCTAAGCCAGGCAGGCTTCTATCAGCAAATGAACACCCTTAGAAGGAAAAGCTTTCAGGTGTTTGAAGTCTCCAGCACAACCTGAAATCCAGCATCAATCAACCCTTCCCATACCTAAACACTTCTATTTAGCTCTTTCATTATTACATACTGGGAGGGATGTATGCTGTGAGTGTCAAGTGAGGCAGGGATTAACAAACATTTGAGGGAAATCTCCAAATAACAAAAACAAGAGTGATGAAAAAAAGACCAGAGTACCAGAGGAAACAAATAATTAGAGAAGTAAAAACAATTTTAGCTAATGTCCTTAGAGAAGATATGTCCACAAAGTAAGTTATAACATAAAAGAGAAACAGAAGAATGGCTGGAATTTAAAATAAGGAACCATCAAAATCACTCAAGAATTAAAACAACAAAGAAGTCTCACAAAAAGATATCTCCCATACACTCTGGGTGGAGAAGTTGAGGCAATGAAGGCCTGGGTTTTCTTCTACTATATTAAATGCTTGCTTTTAGGATCTCTGCTGGCTATTTAATATCACCTCCTTTTTACTCTCTTCCTGGGTAACCTGATCAAATCTCTTGTTGATGTTGGTATTACAAATTTAACAATATCTACAACTGATTTCTTAAAGATCTCCCTAATTCCCAAATCCATTCCCACTTCTTCCCAATAGCTAAATAACTTCTTGAAAAGTATTAGGATTTATACTAAAGAGTTAGAGCTCAGAGCTAATCTTGTCTATGAAATAGGTTTATAACTGTACCTAAAATGTCTAGGAAGTCAGGTGTGTATGTGCGTGTGTACAAGCACAAGTGTGCGTCACCATAAGAATATTGCCACCGTGGAAAATTATTCATCTTTCATCTTCTCTATAAAAGTAAGCTTGTTCAAATAGGTCTTTAAAACCTTGACCCAATGAAACCGATTCTTAACTATCTGTTCTTAGACTTGTGATGACATGAAGACCCTTCAAAGATGTTATTGGTATTTCCTTACCAACTACTACTATCAACCACCAGATACTTGACACTACCAATCTAGTAAAAACATAATATATTCAAAATAGAAATCACATTTACATAAATTTCATTTCTTGATCATCCCCTAAAAATATAGACATATAAAAAATGGAGATTTTAAAAACTTATCAGAAAGTTCTGAGTTTTATTTAACATTTAAGGTAGCCAGTATTACAAATAATCTAATGATGATACTAATTTCAAAGGTAGCAATCCAGTTATAATTAGTATTCGAAAAGGATTTTATATAGCATGACAAAATATTATGAAAGCATCAGTCTCAGAGCTACAGCACAAAACAGTATTTTACATTTTCTCTTAAAAACTTCAACCCCCCAGCCTATAATCCTCTTCACCAAAGAAACTAGGAAACATGAAGGACTCTAAGGGATAAATGGACCCCAGGAATGGAAAGTGGCATGAACTCTTGAGCTAATTGGGAGCATGAGGGTAGGGGAGAGGGAGCTGCCACAATAAGAGCAAGAGAAGAGGAGGAGAGGAAATGGAGGAGCAGAAATATTGAGTTGGGGGAAGAATAGAGGAGAGAGAGCAGGATGAGAGATATCATATTAGAGAGAGCCATTATAGGTCCAAGGAGAGATCTGGAACTAGGGAGATCTCCAGAGACCTACAAGGATGACACATTCTGACAATCCAGGCAATGGTGGAGAGGATAACCTAAAAGCCCTTTCCCTAAAATGAGATTGATGACTATTCTTTATGCCATCCTAGAGCCCTCATCCAGTGGCTGGTTGAAGCAGAGACAGGCATCCACAGATATACACTGAACTGAAATCTGGAATTTAGTTGAAGAGAGGGAGGAATGAAGATCGAAGGGGTCTGTACCAGGTTGGAGAAACCCACAGGAATCGTTGGCCTGAACAAGGGAGAGCACATCGACCCCAGATGCTGTTGGGGAGGCCAGTACAAGACTGATCCAGACCCCTGAACATGGATGTCAATAAGGAGGCCTCTGCACTCCAAGGAGCCTCGGGTGGTGGATTAGTATTTTTCCCTGGTGCAAGAAGGGACTTTGAGAACCCATCCCACGTGAAGGGTTACACTCTGGCCCTGGACACATGGGGAAGGGCCCAGGACCAGCACAGGAAGATTTGGTGGACTTTGCAGAGCCCCCGTTGAGGGCCCTACCCTGCCTGGGGAGTGGTGGGTGGATGGGGTGGGGGGTAGGTTGGGGGTGGGGAGGAGGAATGGGGTGAGGGGAGGGAGAGGGAGAAGGGACTTACATGTGAAACAAGCTTGTTTTCTAACTTGAACTAATAAAAAATAAAAATAAATAAATTTCAACCCTTATTACTTTGTTGTAGAGTTCATTTAGTTTTTGTTTGTTTGTTTGTTTGTTTGTTTGTTTGTTTTAATTTTGCACAGGGGACCAATGAAATGACTTGGCTGCTCAAGTCTGACAACCTGAGTTCAATCACTGGGACCCACACAGTAGAAGTAGAGATCTGACTCACTTCAAGTCATCCTCTGATCTCACACTCCTGCTGTAGCACATGCATGCCCACAAGTATGCACACGCTCACAAAGAATAAATGTAAAAAAGGAAAGAAAAATTTAAAAGTACCTTCATGGAAAACTGTACTAAAAACCATTAACAAACTCACTGCAGTTTATTCCTCTTGGTTTCTCACCCATGGAAGTAAGCTTTAGAAGTGCTTGTTTGAACAAATTAATCTTATGCTCACAGGTATAAATCACAAGCAAATAACAAAGACTGCAAAAGAACACAAGAGAAACTATTGATTTATTGATACTATAGTTTTAATAAAAACTAAAACACAATCATTAGATCAATCATAACGGCTTATAAAAATCAAAATGTAAAAACTATCTTTAGCCTAAGGATTCCATATACAAATTAAAACTGTGGTGCCTGTCAATTGTCACATCAAATGTTGGCTTACTGATTGCGAAGTGTTAAGAAAACCCATTCTGAGTAAGCTTAAGAAGCTCCAGGTAGAAAGGTCTGCTATGTCCACATGCTCTATCTCTGTATTTGGCAAAGAGTTCCAAGGCAAAGGCTGCTCTTGGCTTTATGCACTGCCAGGGACGATGATGTGAGTGACTGGCTCGTTGCAGGTCGTTTACTTTTCTTTCCTGACCCACTCCTAGCTTCTTTTGGAGGAGGCATATGAATTGGCTTCCATGGAATTGGATTATAGAAAGTTGGTTCTGGGTAGGAATTTCCACTGTAAAAACCTATAATCATTACAAAATGAGAATGAACAAGAAAAAATTAGATCCAAGAAATCAGTTATTTTTAATTGCCAGGAAAATATTAAAATGGCAACAGTACAAACATCATTGGAAAATCAGCATATTAACTTAAAACTTGAAGCCTAAAATGTTCTAAAAGAAATAACATTGTTCCGATGTAGTAATCACTTTAGGAAACATTAAGATTTCAGAGATTTTGAATAATACTGTGAAAAACCTATCTAAATAAAAATGCTTACAAAAGTTTTACTATACAATTTGTTTTATAACTCTTAAAACAAAAACAAATGAAAACAACAAAACAACTTTATGCTTATAATTCAGTCTTGGAAATGGCTACTTGTATTATAGCCTCCCTTATCAGATATTAAAGCTTATAAAAAATAAGAAGACTTTATTTTGTGTAAGTGCCCACAATAACTCAAGACTCCTATTTAGAAACACTCAACTTCTGCATTACTATCAGATCAGGATTCTGCCCACCAATTGGCATTCATTCTGCTAATACACACGAAGTGTTTACAGATTGGTGACACCTGACAACTAATAATGGTGTGTAGGAAGAATGTCATGAATTGGCTTTGAGCCCTCTGGTCACTGTGGAGACAGAAATTCCTGTACTGTGCAATTTGTAACAATGATATGGACATATAGGGTGGAGACAAGAGAAGCACAGCGTTTGCTGAAAAACAGGCTGTGTCTGAGAATTGAGCTCATTCAAATTCAAAAGCATTGAGATAATAATCCATTGCTTTGGTAATTAATTTCTAGTCAATATCTCCATTCTTATGTTACTATCTGGTCATTAGGTTAAAATAATGGCTTATCACCATTTTTCAAAACAAAGGGTGCCATGCCAGTGCTCAGTATCCATAATAGATGATGCTGTGACATATAGAGAGGCCTGGTCCTGACAGCAGGAATGTGCCTTTCAGACACTCCCAGTCCACTTTGACAGCAAAGATATGTCAACACACACACACACAAGACAGTCAAAACAAAGTCTGTAGTATGTTCTAGTGTGTGAACAAAACAGAATGGGAGTATTTAATAATAAATCACTTAAACAAGTGAAGGCAGCTGTCGGCAAGGTATGAGTTTCCAACATGAAGCACAAAGAAAAACATGCATTGCCATTATACTCAGACCAAGCCTAAAGGCAAACTGGGTACGTTTGGTCATGTGCTGTCTACTAGTCTACTCTTCAAAAAGAATGCACTGGACCCTGAAGCTCTCTCTGCCTTCCATACTGGTAGAAAAAGCAAAACCAAAATGACCCTGTGAGCATACCTCAGTTGAGATTCAATGGAGTCCTGGGGCCTGAGCTCAGAGTCAGGAATATGCTAAAGTCATGCTCTACCACTGAGCGACACTCCAACCATGAGAAGTTTTGTTTGCTAATATTAGAAACAATTGCTTTAAAATGTAAGTTTGTGGCTGGGTGGTAGCACACAACTTTAATCCCAGCACTCAGGAGGCAAAGGCAGGTGGATCTCTGTGAGTTTGAGGCCAGCCTGGTCTGCAGAGTGAGTTCCAGGACAGACAGGGTACACAAAGAGACCCTGTCTCAAAAAACTAAAGTTTGCAAACTGTAACAATGGTTTCTGGGAAAACTGAGTTTATACAGGCAAAAGAATGAAATCAGAGCCCCTTTTCTCACCTTGAACAAAAAATAAAATAAAATAAACAAACAAACAAAAAACCCCAAATCCAATGGACAAGATGACTTAAGTAAAACCTGAAACTTTCACACTGCTAGAGGAAAATATATACAACACCTCAGGGTACAGGAACAGACAGGGACTTTCCGAAAATGATGCAGCAGCATAGGAAATAATCGCAAGAATCAACAAATGGATGACACAAAATGAAGAGGCTTCTGCACAACACAGGAAACAATGACCAGAGTGAAGAAACAGCAAGCAGAATGGGGAGGCTCTGCTAACAACACACTTTACATGGAAAATTCACAATCTTAATCTAAAAGGAATTACAAAAATGAAACACCCAAAGAGCAAATCATTCAGTTAACAGATGGGCTGATGAACTGAATAGGTAGTTCTCAAAATAAATCCAAATAGCCATAGGGATTTGACAAAGCTGCCATGCGTGCTGGTGTAAATCTTAATTACAGCACTTGGGAGGCAGAGGTAGGTCATCTCTTCTATGAGACATTGTCTCAACAACATTTTTCTTTTAAAGTTGTCAACATCCTTAGTTTTGAAGCAATTAAAATCACTTTGAGATCTATCTTACTCTAGTTAGAATGGCTGTCATCAAGAAAACATATGCTGGCAAGGGAGCAGGAAAAGAGGAGCCCACTGATGGTGGCAAAGTAAACTGATACAGCCAATCATATGACCCAGCTCTGGAGTATACGCCTAAAGAATTTAAAGTCAACATACCATGGAGATACTTGTACATCCATGTAAATTGTTGTATGAATCACAATAGCTAGGAAATGGAATCATCCTAGATGTCCATCAAAAGATGAATGAATAAAGAAAATGTGGTTCATATATACAGTGGACATTTTACTCAGACAGAAAGAAAAATGAAGTCATGACATTTTGAGGAAAATAGATAAAACTGGAAATCATGTTAAATGAAACATGCTTGCCTAGGAAAGGCATAAGCCTCATATGAACCCCCCTTACATGTGAAGTCTAGATTTATAACCTAGTAGATAGGTCTGCTGTGTACACATGCGGAAAGGTGATCATGAGAGGGAAAGACTAGATCTAAAGGGGTGGGAGAAAGACAAAACAATGGAAAACTTGTAACACAAAAGAAGAAAGAGGGAAACAGGAACAAGGCCGAAGATGACCAGCGGGAACAAGGTATCAGCATGTATGAATACCTGTGAGCCCAGTACTCAGGAAGGTGAGGTAGGAAGGCCACCCTGGGCAACAAAGGAAGACTATTTCAAAGAAACATTAACAAACAAACAAATAAATAAAATAAAATGTTTAAGTGTGCAGTTTTGCAAATGTTGCCTTTAAGAAATATACTTACATATGAAATGCAAAGTAATAAATTTATAGCACTTCTTCAGCAACATATAGTTAACAATATTCTAGAAAACAATAATCTCAAAGAAAAATTACTTTTATGCATTTCTATTTCTGTCAAAGGAAACGACATTTATATAGTATTCCTTCTGTAAACCATACTTATGGAAGCCACACAACATAAAAACTAACCTGTAAGCTTCCCACTGGCATAACCATAGCTCTTTGCAGTTGGACGAGGTTTATTTTTTGCATTTTCCAACCATTCCTTAAACTTTTTTTCTGCTATTTCCTTTTTTTCTTGTAATTCTGCTTGCCGTTGCTTTTCTTTTTCCTTAAAATGACAAGACCAAAGAATTCCCTGGGGTAGTCTGTAACTAAATATTCCAGCCAAGTCTTAATGTTTGTCTTCCCCGAGTTGCTTTCTGCCCCAATGACACACTGGCCATAAAACTGAACTATGTTTCTATAATCAAAGAGCAAAAGTAAACATGATCAAAGATTTCACATTAAAGTGTCGACCAATGAACAATAATAAGATATCAAAACTTTAAAACAAAAAAATGCAAGTCTGTCTTAGAAGAACAAATTACAATCAGTAAAATGTCTACTATAAAACTATCAAAAATGGTTAAGAGCAGTAACAAAAATTCTGGACCTGACTGATAAATATCTACAGGCTTACTAATAATTTTCAAGGAATATCACAAATGCATATTCATTTTTGAAGCCTAAACACAAAATAACATAAGTAAGGATAGTTTGTATATTTTGTACTAAAACAGTGTTAACTGACTATACTTTTGTTTCTAAAATATACATATAAACACCGAGGCATGTATTCTGACTGGTCACTTCAATTAAAAATACCTTCTCTTTTTTCTTTTTCTCACATTCTTCAGCATTTTTTTTCTTCAACCATTCTTGATATTTTGCTTTGGCTTTTTCTTGCAAATGTTCTTTCTCCAGCTTCTTTGCTGCTTTTTCTTCCATTTCTTTATTAATTTTTTGTTCCCGTTCTTTCCTTTCCTTCAATAAAAATGAGGGAATTTTAATTGATGTATCTGCAATTACTTTTATAGAGGGAAGGCTACTCAGAACAGTGAACAGTAGGTGCTCAAGGAAGACTGGCTGCATTAATGCATAAAGACTACAATCTACTGGTCGTCATGAATCTTAGTATGATTTCATGGGCATTCCTTGCACTCTGAATACGTATCACATATGCACACATTCCCTTAACAGTCTGCCAGTGCAAGTACTTGGGTAAATCATCACTATCAGTGAGGTATAGAGGACAAATTCACATTGTTTATTAGGGCAGAAACAGGCAAATGTTTGGCTACACAATTCCTACATAGATTCAAAGTCATTAGACAGTACATTCCTGTGATCCCAACATTTAGGAACCAAGGGTAGGACTAACATGAATCTGATGAGAGCCTGGGCTACATAGTAAGTTCTAGGCCAAGCTGGGTTACTGAGTGAGACAGACAGAGTGGGGAGAGAAAAGGAGAAGAGGTTGGCAAATGAAGTCATGAAAGTCAAATCTAGTCTACAAGCCTAGTACAATTGTTTTATTGAAAACATTGCTAGACAAATAAAACAAACAAACAATCACTAAAATAAAAGGACAGCTAACAGAATGAGAAAAAACAAACTTTGTTGACTGCACACCAGATAGGATTCACAATCTAGAATTTATAAAGAAGTGCAAAAGTGTAACATTCAAAGAATAAATCCAATCAATAAATGGGCTAATGAACTCAATATACAGTTCTCAACAGAACAAATAAAGGTAACCAATAAATACTTGAAAACAGTTTTAAGCATCCTTAGCCATGAGGTAAATGAATTACAAATGCCTTGAGATTATCTTATTCTAGTCTAAAATGACTGTCATGAAGAAAACAAATGCTGGCAAGGCTGTGGGGAATGAGGAGTCCTCCTGCTCTGATAGTGGTAATGTAAAGTAGTACAGCCACTATGGAAATCAGCTTGGAGACCTCTTAAAAAACTAAAAACACAACTAATATGACCCAGATCTCTAACTGTGGGGTATACACCCAGAAGACTAAGTTAAAATACCTTAGAGATACTTGTACATTCTTGTTTATTGCTTTACTGTTCACAATAGCTAGAAAATGGGACTAGCTTAGATGTCCATCAAAAGATGAATACAAAAAGAAAATGTGATTCATATACACAGTGGAATTTTCATTTCAGCATACAGAAAAATGAAATATAACATTTTCAGGAAGATTGAATTGGAAATCAAGCTAGATTCAGAAGGGAATTTGTAACACAAAAACTAAAAGAATCAGAGATTGATACTGGGGTTTATACTTCAAGCTGAAGACCAGAGAAGCAAAGCAGCCAAGCCTGTAGATCTTACCTCTATCCAGCCGAAATGGCAATCCTGTCTCCACAAATCCTCGGTGTTCTCAGTTCCTGTCTCCTCCTCCTTTTATTCCTTTCTCCACCCATCCATATCACTCCTGTCCCTACCTCCCTAGTGCAGGGATTAAAGGCTTGAGCTCTGTTACTCTTTTAGACTGATTCAATCTCTGTAGCCTTGGGTGGTCTTAAACTGAGAGAGATTCATCTGCCTTTGTCTCCTCAGTCCTGGAATTAAAAGGGCATGTCACCACAGCCTGGCTTCTACAGCTAGCTAACTAGAATGGCTGCTTTGCTATTCTGATCTCCAGTGGCTTTAATAAATGATACACAATCTAACACTACAGGCATTTATCACACGACAACTCTTATAAGTGGAACCTAGATGTAAAATCAAATAGGTAGGGGTATGCGCGCACGTGTGTGTGTGTGTGTGTGTGTGTGTGTGTGTGTGTGTGTGTGTGTGTGTGTGGTGTGATGATGAAACTAGAAAGGGGATCATGAGGTGGGAGGAATAATCTTAGAGGAGAAAGACAAGAAAGAGCAAGAGCAATAAATACATCTGATATGAAACAGAAGTGGGTAATATGAAGAATGTAAACCAACTAGAGGGCAGGAGTAGAGGGAAGACAGTTAGGGAATGGGGATGAATTAGAACCACATGCATTGACTTATACTTATGAAAATAGTGTCATGAGACCAATTATTTTGAATGCTAGCTTTAAAAATTAAAATAAAAATATAAACCAGGGGGTGGACAGATGGCTCAAAAGAGCATTGGCTGCTCTTCTAAAGGTCCTGAGTTTAATTCCCAGCAACCACATGGTGGCTCACAAACCATCTATAATGAGATCTGGTGCCCTCTTCTGGTGTGCAGGTATATATGCTGCCAGAACACTGTATACATAATAAATCTTAAAAACAAAACAAAACAAAAACCCACAAACCATTAAAATTTGGGTCTGGAGACATGGCTTAGTAGTCAACAGCACTAGCTGTTCCTCCAGAGGACTCAGGTTCAATTCCCAGAACCCCCATGGCAACTCATAACTGTAACTCCAGTTTCAGTAGATCCAATTCTCTCTGCTGGCATCTGTGGCCACCAAACATAGATATAGTGTACAGACATATATAAGGACAGAACACTCATATAAATAAATAATATATATGTGTATATATTAATTTTAAAAGACAAACTAAACTGTAAGAAATGTTTGCAGCACATATATCTGCCAAGGGACTTGTGCCTGGATAAAGCGTTTCAGTGCCAGAGATCTCTATCAGAGCCCTTGCCTGGCATGTGTGTGTTAAATCATCAGCACCAGAAAAAACAAAATCCATGTGAATTAACTCAGAGTGAGCTATGGTAGCATGGATGTGTATAGCAGTAGCTAGTCAGAAGAGGGAGAGAACTGCTTGGGTGCAGGAGTTCAAAGACTACACGGACAACATGGCAACTCCATCTCAAACAGATATATAATCCTGTTTTTCTATCTTTAGAGAGAGGGTGAGGTGGAGATCAAATCTAGACCTTTATGCATGCTAAGTATAAACTAGGTCACTGAGCCAATTTTTTACATGAATAACAACTTCTTAACAACTTCCAAAAAAAGGCAAAAGATACACAAAACAAAAAGTCAACTATATAAGAGACATTGTCAAAAAGTGTTATTGGCCCAATTTTGCACCACTCCATTTCTGTGCCGTCATGATTCCCAGCATGATTACATTTAAGGTAACTGCTCTGAAATGAAGTCATAATGGTGGAATCTGTATCCCACAGTATTGGTGCCTTTATAAGAAAAGGAAATGACATTGAGCTGTGTACAGATATAAAGCCATGCAGGGAACAAAAACACAGCTGTTTTTTCTTCAAACCAAGGAGAAACATAATAAACAGTCCAAATCTATAATCCTTTCCTCTTGATTTCTAGGCTCCCAAACAATAAGAAAATTAACTTCTATTTTAAAAAAACACATAGCTATACTAGCAAGATAAGTCTCCCAGTGAGACTAATACAGTAAGAAAAGATGCTAAGCACCATTAATTACATCTCAGGGCGACAAAAACAGCAATGGCAATCACTATACACTTACAGAGCAGGACTTAAAATAAAACTGATTGATAAAATCAAGTTTGACAAAGATATAGACCAATTAGAACTTTCATATGTTAATAATGGGAACATAAAATGGTCCAAGCACTTAAGAAACATTTGATGATTCCCATAAACAAAGTTTCAATGTTTTAGAAACTAAGTTCTAAAGTGTTTGTCTAAGGTAAATGGAAACAAACATCCATTTGTATGTGAGTACAAATGAAAACAAATCAATTTCCTATTAGCTAGTGGATGAATGAACAAGTTGTGCTATTCCACAGGATATTAGAATAAAAAGGGATCAAGAATATATAAAATATTATGACAAAATTAAAAACAAGAACATTGACTCAAAGGAGTGTATATCCTATCGTTTTATTTAAAGAAGTTCTAGAAAAGGCAAACCTAATTTCCACAACAGGATTACTTTGTTGCCTTGTTACTGGGGCCAGCTTGGGGTAAGGAGCAGGGTGCTGAGTGTAAGTGGACATAGGGAACTTCCTGGAATGACAGCAATGCTCTTATCACCTGACTGAAGTGCTGCTGGGATGCTTGCACTGGTATAAGTTTATCAAGCTTCGAAAGCTTACAAATGATGTATTATATGCAAATTATAGCCCAGTGATAGAAAAACAACAGCTAGACTGCAGGGGAAGTGACAGTCATGCGAACTAGACATGATCAGGTATATTACAGGCACATAGAAAAATGACAGTGAATCCAGAACTCTGAAGAAACACGCTAATAACGATCTTGGAGGTAAGGAATATAAGCATACATACATTTTAAAAAATTAGATAGTCTGTTACCAGGACCTAGAGAAAGAACAGGATGCCTGTGGACAGCAGAGGGATAGAGCGAAGCCCACTAAGTGGCTTCAGAGTTTTCTAGCACACTGATTCCTACACAACCAGACACACAACACAGTTTACAGAAGAAAACAAGACTACCTACAACTTTCTGGCTGTGAACTCTGATTCCTCTAACAGCGCCTGCCTCACACAGAAGAAAGGCTGAGCAAACATCAGCTGACAACTTGAAGGCTACACTGATAGCACCATCAGTCACAGACCCCACTGAGCTGCAGCTGGGATTCACACAAGATAGCACTTGTGTTTGAGAGTTAAAACTCATTTTATTTTTAAATAACTTTAAAGCACTGAAAATAAAGGCCTTTCTCACAAAATATGTATTAATACTAGAAACTGAGTCTAGCAAAAGAGCTAGCATGACAACACAAATATAAAAGTTCCAGAGGAGAAACACCCTTTGTTTAAAAAGGATTTAACAATTTATAGATAGAAGGAACCAACTTTGCTAATGGATACATAAATTCTTTTTGTCTGATTTTCTGATAGAGTACAGTGAAAACGACAGAGGTAGTAGTGGGCTAGGGCTGAGAAGCCTGAAGCTGAGGCAGCAGAGGACCACACACCACGAAATGTAAACAGAGGAGCAAACCCTAGATGCCAGACTGGAAAAGAAGCAGGAGAGTGTCTTTCCAAACAGAGGTAAGTGTAGGGGAGGCTGGAAAAAGAAACTCAGTAGTTTCAAAAGAAAAAAAAAGACGAGAGCAATCAATTATTCCTTAACAGGCACAAGGTTGCTATAGAATACTGGGCAAATTCAATTTTTCAGGGTTTATTTTTAACCAGTTCTCAACCTTCTGGAACAGCAATTTTATCAGGGCAAGCTATTTCTTGCTCCTCCTGCTCCCCACCAAAAATAAACATATAAATAAATAAATAAAAGAATTATTTCCCCCCCCAAATTGGATTAGATCTTCCACCATGAATTACAACAGCAAATATATCAATGATCTGTCAGTATTATCTTCTGTTCTTAGACAAATAACAACTATGCATGATTGGCATGACAAAATTAGTTTAATGGAGCTGAAGATAAGAAAGGCTTTTAGATGAGGAAACAAAGCATTCTGCACAAGTAGAACTATTCTGATTGACAGTTATAAATTTCTAAAAGGTCATCCAAAGTTTTGTTATGGTCACTTATTTTGGTCTTGGCATTTATTCACAGAGAACACTATTTTGTTATATTATGGAAGAAGCAAGCAACAAAATCTACAATTGACTTCTGAAGGAAGGAGAAAATTTGCAGACATACACAACTAATTCCTTCTTAAAATCACATCCACCTGCAACTACTGGTCCTCTTAGTAATAAATCTGGACATTAATTAAACTTAACAGTATAGACAGAATTATAATGAAACATTTTAATTTGTGTCCTACGAATTCCTTTTTTCAATTCCTAAAATTAGATTTTAACAATACAGCAGCACCAATCCAAACATAAAACTACAACAAAATTTACAGTAACATTTTCTTCATTTTCTCTCTTCTCTCCTCCTCCTCCCTCTCCTCCCCCCTCTCTCTATCTCTATCTCTCTCTGTCTCTTTTGCTTGCTTGTCAGCTTGCCTGTTGAGGAGCTAACTCAGGGCCTGCATATTCAGGCAAACATTCTATTACTGAAATACACCCCCAGCCCCAGTACTTTAAAAATTTCTGATATATGATCCAACACAAGTATGAATTGAAACTGAAATATACATCTCAGTGGTTCAATGTTAGCTTAACAAAAAGCCCTGGGTTCAATTCTTAGTGCTTTTTTTTCTTAAATAATAATAATAAAAGAAAAGAAAGGAGAACTGGGAATGTAACTCGATGGTAGCATGCATGAGACCCAGGGATTTATACATACACAATATACACACACAACAAAAGAAAGAAAAAAACATTAATTTATTTAATAAAAAATGCTCATATATCATAAGCAAAGCATTATATTAAGTCTAATAATGGATAAAAATAATTCATATTTTAAATGATTTTAAAAATAAATGAGAAGTGAAGGCATATATATAATCTAAAAAAGCTTTTCTGAGCCAGGCGTTGTTGGCGCATGCCTTTAATCCTAGCACTCGGGAGGCAGAGGCAGGTGGATATCTGTGAGTTCCAGGCCAGCCTGGTCTCCACAGCGAGTGCCAGGATAGGCTCCAAAGCTACACAGAGAAACCCTGTCTCGAAAAACCAAAAAAAAAAAAAGCTTTTCTGGCAAAATATATACATATACATACACAGGGAGAATACATAGTAAAGTCACTAACAGTGATGCAAATTGAACAGATTTATAAGAAAGAATTTCTAACATATCAAGGGAGATTCCCCCTTGATGAGGTACTATGCATAGGCAAAATGTGCTAATCCCAGAAACCTTGGATTACTCAAAGAAAATCCCAATGCCAGTAGTGAGTTGCCCTTTGGGAAGGCCCCAGAGGCCTTCAAACTATACAGATTGTGCCCACCAGAATAGAATGTTAAGATCCTATTGCCACAGATATACATTTGGTTGCGGAATACCAGGAAACCATAATACTGCGGTGTAAGTGTCCTCCGGTTGTCTAAGCTTCATAGTGCTAGAAGTTGCTATGCAACAACTGGGGTAGAAAAATCAGTGCTGAGCTGCACCACAAAAAATGATGCTACAGAACCAGATAAAGGACCTTGATCTTATGTTCTAGAGCAGGGGAGGAAACAATGACATTCAAAAGGCAATGAGACATCTCAGAAGCAATTATAAAAACATGTTTAGCATAAGAATTGTGATTATGCCTGAGTGACTGAGGAAACAGAAGTAGTAAGAAAAACAAAGAAGCTAGAAGAAAGGTTCCCTGTTGGATTATTCTTTTTGTACACTGTGTGAAGATGTCTGTGTAGCCTCACCTGCCTAAGATGTTTATTTAACCTTACCTGCCTAAGGCACCTTCTGATTGGTTTAATAAAGAGCTGAACAGCCAATAGCTATGCAGGAGAAGATAGGTGGGATTTCCAGGGAGAGAGAGGAACTCTGGGAAAGAAATGGAGGTGGGAGATCTGTCAACCAGATGCAGAGAAGTAAGACCTATGGTACTGAGGAGAGATATGAGCTATGTGGCAGAATGTAGATTAAAATGAACTATTAAAATGAATTTAATAGTTGGGAACAAGCCTAAGCTAAGGCCAAGCTTTCATATTTAATAAGAAGTCTCCGTATCATTATTCAGGAGCTGGTGATACAAAGAAAGTCTGACTATGGTTCTATGAAAGGGCAATGGCACCTTGCCATTGGTTGCTCTAGGTGTCCAATTTAGAAGTGCCAGTTTGCAAGTCCAAGACCCTGAAATTCCACTACAGATAGACTTCGTGATAACAGGGAGTTATTTTGGAAGCCGCAGGAAAAGAAGTAGAAGGTACAGGACAGAAGACAGATGCTTCTTAAGTGTCTATGAAAGTAGGGAAAAAGCCAATAAAACAAAAACAAAAAAAGCAAAAGATAAAACAGTCTTAGAAAATGGGGATAAAAAAAGACTTTGTAAAGATGGGAAGAATACACATGCATTTGTTTCTTTTACCTGTTCATTTTTCTTCTGAACCCATTCCTTGTGCTTTTCTTCAGCAATTATCTTTCTTTTTTCACGTTCTTCCATTTCTTTTCTTTTTTCTATTTGTTGATTTAATTCCTGTGGGATTTTATTTAAACAAAAAACAACACTTAATAGAATTACCTAAATCACATAATTGAAGAAACGCTGAGACTAAATTAAACAGGAATATAACTTCTCTTATAGGACATTTACCATGAGTGACAATATCTTATTTAAGTAATTGTAGGACAAAAGAAAGCATTGGTACAACACGGAAATCATTCTGAGGAATACAAACCATTGGTTGGCAGCAAAACACTAGTTTCTTAGACTAAACTTCAGCAAAATTACCTGAATTGAAATCAACTTTCCCATATATAAATTTTGGCATCACTGTGAGCTATTGGCAGTAGCTCAAGAGAATTATAACTTTCTTTTTACAGTTATTTAAAAGGAAAAAATCTTAGATTCTTGATGAAAATAGAGGATAAGAATGAAATAGTCCTTATATTTTTAATTCATAGCTACACTAAAGAAATGCAAAGAAGCTATTTACTTTCCTTAGAGAGTAGAAAAAGAATCTGGAGTTTTCTTCATTGATTTTTACAGCTGTTGGATATAAAACAAAACCATGTTCAGATCCTAGATTACTTAATGGCTTTGCTGTCACTAGAATCAACATGTCTAGGCATTTCTTCAGGAGGAAAAATGAAGAAGATATGGCCAATGAAATATGAGCTTAATGCCACATAAGTTGCTAATCATCAGTTAAATACATCAATTGGTTGAGAAAACTGCTCAAAATAGACTTCTCTAGGATTCTACACTCAATCACTACTGATTGTCCTCTCTTCTTAGTTATTAATAATCAGATACATTTATACATCTTCCATACGTCTACTCATTTACCCAGCCTCCCCTTTCCCTAAGACCTACCTATCTGAGCACACAGGTCAATAAAAAGGACAATTTTTCTCTCAGACTAATTCCATTACCTTCGATGAAGATAAAACATAGACAAGAACAAAGTTTGCACTTTAGAACAAAATCACAGGCTGTCTTCCATGAGTGCTTGTCTAAATTCTATCTACTAGATAGAAGACAGCTGCTTCCTTTACTCAGAAACTCTCAGCTTTAAAACACTGTTCCTCTAAAGCAAATTTCCATCTTGGTATTAAGACTTTTTTTACTAATTAGCTATTATTCCTTGATTACTCATGTAATATATTTTACCAAATGCTTGTTTTACAGCTAACATAAACAGGGTGTAGGTAGTTTTGTGTGTGTGTGTGTGTGTGTGTGTGTGTGTGTGTGTGTGTGTGTGTGTGTGTGTGTATGTGTGTGTGTGCGAGCACACGCACATGCATGCAAGTGCTCACATAATACATGTGTGTGAAGTGTGGGCCCACACATGCCACTGTATACATGTGTAGGTCAGAGAACAGTTTTCAGGAGTTGGTTCACCCCTTCTACTGTGGGACCTGGGTACAAACAGGTCATCAAGCTTGCAGGCAAGCACTTTGACTCATTGAACCAATTCACTGGTCCCACCTTGCTTTTATAGGTCCCATTTCTGCTTTCCCAGCACTGGATTTATAAGCACACACTATCATGAGTGGCCTTTTGTTTGTTTGAGACAGGGTCTTTTTAAAATAATTTGTTTGTTTTTGGTTTTTCAAGACAGGGTTTCTCCGTGTAGTTTTTCTGGAGCCTATTGTGGCACTCGCTTTGGAGACCAGGCTGGCCTGGAACTCACAGAGATCCACCTGCTTCTACCTCCCGAGTGCTGGGATTAAAAGCGTGCACCACCAAAGCCCAGCTTAAAATAATTTATTTTTATTTCCTAGGAATTGATTGGTGTTTTGCCTGCATGTGTATTTGTGTTGAGGATATCAGATCCTCTAGAAGTGGAGTTACAGACAGTTGTAAGCTGCCATGTGGTGCTAGGAAGCCGCCAGTTCTCTTTAACCACTTAGCCATCTCTCCAGCCCCCATGAATGGCTTTTTTGTTTTTCAAGACAGGTTTCTCTGTGTAATAGCTCTGGCCAACCTGAAACTTGCTTTGTAGACCAGGCTGACCTCAAACTCACAGACATCCGGCTGCTCCTGCCTCCTGAGTGCTGGTATTAAAGGCGTGCACCACCAACGCCCAGCACAAGTGGCTTTTTAAAGGTCTGGGAAATCACACTTAGGCTGGGTGTTTGCACAGTGCACTTTATGGACATCTATCTCAACCAACAAACTACTCTTGAAAATAAAATTAGGGCTGTTTTGGAAAATTTTGTTTATGTAACTATCAGATCTTTATGTAGAGACTTACATACACATATGAATTTGTATGCATGCACACATCGTTGTATATAGATATATTTCTTTCCTTTGTTTTCTGACATAACTCCAGATGGTCTTCCCCTTATAACATGTACTACAATAATTTCCTAGTCAGATTTCCTCAGAATAGTTTTCAAGCCATTAATCACTGTCACCAGCCTTTGTTATTGAGAACTCTAAATCACCCCTTTACCATGAAGTCTTGCTTCACAGTATTCAATTTATGCTGGTTTTCTCAAAGAGGAAACTGATATCACTCTCCACTTCTCTAACATCTCCACCCCACCATCTTTCCCTTTAAAGCCATGTCCTCAGAGTTAAAAGCAGCTTTACAATTTAAATGTACAACTACTTACATTTAAATGTGACAGTACTTACATCCTTTTGAAAGGTCTTCAAATTATCAACAATTGCAAAGGGGGTTACTCAGATCTTATAGTCTATTTTATAGTTGTAAATTTTCAGTTAGTGTAAAGGCTAAAGAAGACTCAGTAGTACTTAGAAAATGCTGCCACTAACCTTCATAGTGATCTAATCCCCAAGGATCTGTTTAATAATTTGCCCATCCAAAATATACTTCACATTCTAGACACAAAAATCTCTCCCAAGGCTGCCCTTGACTTCATCTGCTCATCACCAATGTAGGCTCTTCTCTCAAAAACCCAACATGGTCTTCTGGTATACCACTGAATTTCAATAAGATATAGCTATTTTCCATATAGTGGGGAGATGTACACACTTTATGGTAAAAGAAAAATCAACATGCATTTGTATTTTGATATATTGTGACTACCTACAAATAGGTTTTAGCCACTGAAGGTAACAGTTAAAAACAAAATAGTTTTGGCCATTCTATATCCCATCCAATTGATTTATCAGAGACTAATTAATTAAATGACCAAATTTAATGTGGTGAGGGAAAAAAATGAAAAACTACCTGGTTTACTACAAAAGGTATTTTTACAGTTTTAAACACATTAACATGTAAAGCTAATTAATAGAACTATGGGAAGAATGGGGCTAGAGAGTTGGCTCAGTTGTTAAAAGCATGTTCTTGAGCTGGATGGTGGTGGTGACACCTTTAATCCCAGCACTTAGGATGCAGAGGCAGGCAAATCTATGTGAGTTCCAGGCCAGCGTGGTCTACAAGATCTAGTGCTAGGGCAGGTTCCAAAAGCTACACAGAGAAACCCTGTCTTGAAAAAAACAAAAACAAAAACAAAACAAAACATGTTCTTGCATGCAGAGAATCCAATTCACTTCCTAGTACCCATATCAGGTGGAGCATGACCAGCTGTAACTACAGATCCAGGAGGTCCAGTGCCCTCTTCTGGACTCCACAGGCATCTGCATTCATACACACACACACACACACACACACACACACACACACACACCACACACACACAGAGAGAGAGAGAGAGAAGAGGAGAGAGAGAGAGAGAGAGAGAGAGAGAGAGAGAGAGAGAAACCTAAAAAGAGACCTTAGAGAATTTAGGCAGCTAGCTAAAGAATTACTCAAAGTAATAAAAATGTAAATAAAATACAATTAAGCTACAGAGTCCAATATGCTGGCTTTTATAATACTGGTGTTCAAGAAATTATGTTTAAAATTTGTAAATGGGTAACTTTAATGAGTTAAAACAATTATAACTTTAACAAAAATGTCTGAAATGAGTATAACCGTTGATAAAATCAGACACTTATGAATGAGGCTAAACTTTTTAATGGTCCAACTTACCACATAAAATTTCCTTTAAATTTTAGAAGAAAAAAACAAGAATTCCAGAGATTTGAGACAAGAGAACTTGTGACAGGAGAAGGGATAGAATATGGTGGTAGGGGTGGATATGGTTAAAGCATATTATATATTTGAATAAAAACCTCATTACAAAATCCATCCCTTTGTATAAGTATGCACTAATTAAATAATTAAATAGTTAAGCTAACTATGGTAGCCTACAATCAAAATCCCAACATTTGGAAGGTAAGGCAGGAAGAATAATAAGTTTGGGACCAGCCAGAATGAGTACCATATTTGAGGACATCCTGGGATATAAAAAAATACACTAACTCCAAACTGTCAAAAAAATAAGACTGACTCATTTATTTTTAAAATAAATCTTGATATCATGGTTAAAGGCACTTATATTAGTAATCAATTTCTGTCCTAACTTTTCCACTAACTGAAACCTCAACCAAGTTACTTCTCTATCTTCTGATTTTTAGCTTTATTATGGTCAGGCTATATGTTGATATCCCTGGCATGACTGGTACATAAGATTCAGATAAAAATACCTTAGTCATATCTGAGTTGAGTAATACAACAGCACAAGAAATTCCAAATAATTCAAAACATGGAAAGGATTTAATCCTTACAATTATACCCTTCTGAATGCTTAATCATTGTGGCATGAACTTTATATTATTTTAATTTGTTCTCAAACAACTTTTCATAGTAATTATCACCTTTCATACTCAATAATAACTAACGTGTACTAAGTGCTTTCTATACATTCAACCATATCCCAATGGTTTGTTCTCCCCCTTTCACTGAAGCACAAGAATATATTCAAAGTCTAAGTTTGGAAAATAGAAAGTGTGTCTCAATTGTATGCTATTAACAACTCCTCTATTGCTAATGTCTGCTTTGTAGATAAAACATTCAAGGCCAAGAGAATATAAACAACTTTCCCAAGTTAAAATTTCAGCCTTACCAGGCAAGACTTCCAGTAGAGGGATTGGGACACAAACCCAACCACAAAACCTTAGACCTAAAATGAGTCCCACCTACAAGATGTGCTAAAGGTGGTGTAGAAATTGTGGGAATGGTCCCAGTGACTGGTCCAGCTTGAGACCCATACCATGGGTGGGAGCCCACCCCTTACACCGCCTGGAGGGCCAAGACCCAGAGCCTGGACAGCACAGATAGAATCAAACATTAATGGGGGAAAATAAGTCAATGAAATGATTCCTAATGACACTCAGCTATACTCAGAGATTGGTGCCTAGCCTAGTTGTCATCAGAGAGGCTTCATCTAGCAACTGATAGAAACAGATATACAGACCTACAGCCAAACATTAGGTGGGGCTCATCAGGGAATCCTGGTAAAAAGGGGGAGGAAGGACTGTAGGAGTCAGGGGTTCAAGGACACCACAAGAAAACCCACACAATCAACTAAACTGGTCTCACAGGAGCTCACAGAGACTGAACTGACAACCAGGGAGTTTGCATGTGACTGACTTGGGCCCTCTGCATATATGTTACAGTTGTATAGTTTGGTCTTCTTGTGGGACTCCTAGCAATGAGAGCAGGGGCTGTCTCTGATTCTGTTGCCTGATTTTGAGACCCTTTCCTCCTACTGGAGTGCCTCATCCAGCCTTAATGGGAGAAGAGGAGCACATCTCACTGCAACTTGATATGCCATGGCTGGTTGAGATGCATAGGAGGCCTTCCTTTTCTGAAGAGAAAAGGAGGAGGAGTCTATGGCAGGGTGGGGGAGTGGAGGCGAGGGGGTGGGGGTGAGGGGTGGGGGAACAAACACAGGACACTGCAATTGGGATGTAAAAAGAAAAAAAAAAAAAACTCAGCCTTGTTCTATATGACTGCATGGGCTAAGTTTTCTTACTACTTTTCTCTAATTTAAGAAACTTTATGCTTTGTATACTGAGTAAAAATGACTTAAAGTAACTCCTTTTTTCTTAACAAGTAATTTGTAGGGAGGGTCCAGACAAAGCCATAAGTACCTCATTGGCCTCTGTTTTACCACAAGGTAATAAATGAGACTGTGAGTCTGATATCAGTTCCAAGCATTGAAAACAAGAAAAAACAAAATATAGTACCAGTTGCTGCACAAAATTGGGAAATTTCAGACACATGTGCATACCCATATTAATTTTCTGTATGACAAAAAGAATAGATTTGTTACTATGGACAAGTATTTCTATTGATTGCTTTTTTTTTTTTAACTCCCCCAGATGGCCTTAAACTTCTGATCCAACTCCACCTCCTAAATACCGGAATTGCAGGTTGAGAAATGGGCATGTGCCATCATACCTGTAAAGTCTATGCCATTCTGGGAAAAGACCCGAGGGCTTTATGAATGATGCTAGTTAAGCATTCTACCAATTAAGCTACATCTTCAGACTCAAGGTATTGTACTGAGACTCTGGGTGTAGGTCAACAGCAGAGTCTTTGTCTAGCATGTACAGGTTCCTAGATTTGACTCCCAGTACTGTGGGGGTGGGGAAGAGAGACTACACTCTTGTCTGGGGTCCGAAAAGTAGAAATTAATATGCAAAATAAATTTTAAAAAGCCTAAAGAAGATCATGAGAACAATGATTCAAATAATACCAGTAACAATAAAATCAGTCATCTTCATACATTATTTCATTTAATCCTTACAAAAGTCCTGTGACAAGTACAATTTCATCTCTCTTGTATAGATGGAGAAATTAAATACAGAAGTTTAAAAACTTAGCTAATGTCAACTAGCAAGTGAAAAGGCTATAACCAAGGGCTCTTATTAATCCTTCCTGACAGCAAGCCATAAAGCCTTTCTTAAGTCCTGTTAAGTGAGGGAAGAGCTTCCCTCACAGATTTACATTCTAGATTACAGAGTAACATTTAATAGGAATCAGCCAAACGGACTGGTACCATTTGAGTTATGCCAAGCCTCCTAACTTTTAACTGTCTACCTAGCTAGAAATTTAACACTGAAATAATTAGTTTTAAAACTGATAAGGAATTATTCTAATATTATAAAGGTTTTAGTTTCCATGATTTTTATGTTATGATGTTTACTAACAGATGAAAATAAACTAAAATCTCCACAGAGTGAACAAATTTTGATACATATATAATACATTTTATATATAATATTATCAGGAAACCACTTTAAAATGATACTGAAAAATATTAAATAAGGACTGGGAATGTAACACAAAGGCAAGAGCACTTGCCTATCATGTTCAAGGTCCTTGGTTAAATTCTCAGAACAAAGAAGTGTTTCCAATGACATTAATATGTAACAGGCAGCAAATGCAGGTTATAAAAGAGTTTGATTCTATTTCCTTAAAAATAAGAAGTATCCTTTAATGTTTTTTGGTTCCATGTTTAGATATGAAGAATTAAGGTAAAAAGGTTGGATGGGCATGGTTGTGCATGCCTTTAGTTCCAGCACTGAGGAAGCAGAAGCAAGTAGATCTCAGTGAGTTTGAGGCCAGTGGTGGTCTACATACTGAGTTCAAGGACAGCCAGGGCTACAAAGTGAGACTCTGTCTCCCAAAAAAGATAGAAAGATTGGATATTGAGTTTGGGGAATGTCAAATTATACAAGTCTAAAACTAACTTGTTTCTTGAGTTTGGACACAGTTCAGAAAGATATTCACACACAGAAACAATGCCCATGAGCAATGCTGAGAACAGAGAAACATGAAAGCCTTGAGGGAACAGCCAGTGCCCACCCACACTCGCTTCAGGATGACTCTTTGGGTAGTTATCTCTGTTTCAGCTGCTCTGTCATGTCTTAAAATGTGTGCTCATTATACAGTTAATTTACATGAGTTAAATGTCACACTTTTAAGGCTCCATTGCATGTGCCTGTTTATACACATTACAACATAGTCCTTTGTATCACCTGTTCGTACTTAGGAATTCAACCAAGAATGGATTAAAAATATTCAGAGAAAATTGTGTTCATATCTATCATAGTTTTTCGTACATCATCCCCTAAATAATATAGCATAACAACTACTAACACAGTATTTACATTATATTCAATAATATAAACAATCTAGAGATGACTTAAAGTATGAAAAAAAGATGTGTATATCTTACAAGTAAGTGTTATGCTGTTTTATATAATGGGCTTTCATAGCTGTGGATCTAGGCATCCAAAGAACCTGGAGCTCATCCTTTACTGATACCAATGAGTCACTCTTTAACTTACAAAAAGAAAACCTGGAATGCTCCATACCATATTATCAGACTTGGTTATCTACAGGTGCTGAAATAAGAAGGCCTCATTTTTTTAATGGTGCTTAGCTTGTTTTTACAGACTGTCTCCTAATGAGAAAATATTCTCTCTGTGTGTGTCTCTGTCTCGGTCTCTCTCTCTGTATTTTTTTGAGACAGACTTTCTCTGTGCAACAGCCCTAGCTATCCTGGAACTCCCTTTGGAGACCAGGCTGGCCTCAAACTCACACAGATCTGTCTGTCTCTGTTTCCCTAGTGCTAGGATTAAAAATGTGTGCCACCACTGCCTGTTGAGAAAACACTATTTCTAAATAAGATTTATTAAAACTGATATAGTACACCCCCATGAAAAAGCACAAACATTATTTCAAGGACAATAACATTTTAATTGATAAAGGTGGCTAAGTCTATGAACTCAGGATTCAATGATGAGATTATTGTTTAGTTTTACCTCTAGAACTTTCTGCTGTAGCCGGCCACGCTCTTCTTTTTCTTTGCCAACAAACCACATCTCCCATGGTGTCAGGCTGCTTTCCCGTAATTGCACCTGCTTCTGTTCTTGTTTATCCTGTGACTCAACCTCACAGCTACAAGAAGACAAAATGTAGCACTTACTACAGAGAATGCTTCTTTCCACTCAGAATCACTTAGCTAGCTGTACAATGGAAGCAAACTTTGACATTTCTAACAGTTTGATTTTCACAAATCCATATGAATTATATAGTTCCTATTAATTCTGTAACGGTCAATCTCTGAATTAGTTTATCATCAAACTGACTTTATTTCTAAACCACACTATTTAAGAAGCCATATGAATATCCCAAACCCAATCTATCTATCTGTCTCAATTTAGGCAACATTTTGCTTTGTTTTTTAATCTTTAAAAGATGACTTTTTAAAAATTCCTAAAAGTTCTTTTGGACAGCTAATTACTACATGTAATCCTAACCAGACCATTTTCCCTTTCATTACCTTAAACAGTACATGGGAAAAAAATAATGTGCATACATACTAAGCAAATATAAAGCAAATGTGTTAACAATCAGGGATTCTGGATAAAAGGTAAACAGAAAATTTTAAGATTCTCTTTCAACTTTTCATAAATTTGAAATTGTTTTAAAGTACAAAGTTACAAAGAAAATGACATTTCTCTATTACTATACACTTTTCTGTTTTCTCTAAGTTTTGGTGCTGCAAATTGAACCCAGGGCTTGGAGCACACTAAGTATGCAGCATGAACTACAAAGAACTACACCCAACAGTTAATATGCTTGATTCCCTTTGCCAATTATCTTAGATCATCCACAGCTCTCCAGTCTGGCAGTCTCCATTTCCACCATAGACATCTTCTGTAACTCCTCTGGGCAAGGAAATCTAAGAGCAGAGCAACTTGGCCCACAGAACTTACTTAGGGAAAGCTAACAATCAGGCTCCAGTGAAAGACTGCTCAGGATCCAAAACAGCTCCAGAGACTGGGCTGTTCTGTGTTTGTTGTTGTTATTCTTTATGTGTATGTATGTGTCTGTATGTACATGTATATGCACAAGAGTGCAGTGCCAACAGAGGCCAGGAGAGTGTGTTGGATGCCCTGAAGCTGGGTTACAGGCAGTGATCATCAGCTTTGGATACTGCATACTGAGGTTAGCTCCTTTGTGACAGCAGTGTGTGTGCTCTTACCCACTGAGACATCTCTACAGCCTTCTTTTAAATTGTGTGTGTGTGTGTGTGAGAGAGAGAGAGAGAGAGAGAGAGAGAGAGAGAGAGAGAGAGAGAGAGAGAGAGAGAGAGAGAGAGAGAGAGAGAGAGAGAGAGAGAGAGAGAGAGAGAGAGACTGATGATTACATCTAATGCTTAGACAGGCATTCTGCCAGATCCATCTCCTTCACTCCTAAAATCTAGTTTATTATACTTAGTTCTTTGTATCCTTTATATTGTTTTCTAGCAAACAATGGCTTCACTGACTGCTTTATGTATTTTTTTCCTACCTCATTATTCAACTTACTCATTTTCCTGCTAGTATTCATTTATTCACACCCTGCTGGTGAAATCCTGCTCTTGGCTTCTTCCTCCCAGTTTCTCTCTCTGCCCAGAAGTCCCATCTATTTTCTCCTGCCTAGCTACTGACCATTTAGCTCTTTATTAAACCAATCAGAAGGTGCCTAAGCAGAGACACATTTTTATAGATGCAGTCTTAACTATTCCTTTGAACCAGGGATGAAGTGTCAAAGCAAGATAAACCAACGTGCTATAAACTCATTCAGGTTTCAAATGAGACCCAAATATACCTAGACCCTCCCTAGTAGGCTTCCTTTTAGTTTTTTGGCTCTTGGAAGCTAATGTAAATCTTAGTAACTAAGCTGTATTCTGATGGCCTTTATCCCTCCCTGCTGCTAAAGTATGGCACACTGCTTGACTCTTTTGAGTATTATTAAAAGGTATTCATCAAAGCCTTCAAATTTGCTTTTTGTGTGTTTGTCTGTGTGAGGAGTTGGATTCCAGAGAACTAGAGTTACAGACAGATGTGAGCTGCCATATGAGTGCTGGGAACTGAACCTGGGTCCTCTGAAAGAGCAGCCATCGCTCTTAACCACTGAGCCATCTCTCCAGCCCCTCAAATTTACTTATAAAGAATGTGAAACCCCACTCTGTCCTCAAAGCTCCTGTAAAAAGATTCCTAAAATTCTAATTCAAAGTTCTATCAGGCTAATCAGAGAAGGCCTGTTTCCTGATGCTATCAGCAGTCTGGAAAAGTAGCTTATTTACTCTTGATGACTTCCATCCTCACAAATGAACAAATATCACCTCTTATTCTTACAAAGTTGCCCATGCATTTGAGTGATTTTGTATGGACTCACACTTAATTCACTAATTCTCATATGAATAATTTATACTGAACGGGGCTATCTTGATATCTATACAAAAAGCATGGGCTCGATGGCATGAACTTCTTAGATCTCCTGTACTGTGCCTGACACAGCTTGACAATCAGAAAACTGTAAATGCTTCCTGAAGAAAACATAAGGAATATATCCTAAAATGAAGCTGTCTTAAAAATATTCCTGCAAGGACAGGTCCTTTGCTCCAGTTTCTGTATAACCCAAAATGTGTACATAGTATAAGGAAAAGTGAGCCTGACAGGTATAACTGAGTACTGAGCCCTGGACGACTTGTAACTTGCTGCTTGCCTTTGAGTCTGACCTAAAAAACCATCATCTTCCTCTCCCTTTTAGAAGGTTTATTTTTATATATGTGTATGTATGTATGTGTATATGAGTTTATGTGCATCACATGCAAGCATGCAGGTGCCAGCCTGGGACAGATAGTGTCAGACCTCCTGGAAATAAAGTTTCAGGTGGCTGTGAACCACCTGAAGGAGGAAGTACTTGGAACTGAACCTTCATGCTCTGCAAAAGCAGTGAACCCTCTTAATCACTGAGCTTTCTCTCCAGTCCAAGTCAGACTTTTTAATCTGTATTCTGATAGTTTTGTTATTTTAAAATGATTGATATGGACTTTCATTTCTATAGCAGATATACCCTTGGACATCTCCTTTATGGTCTTGTATACCTACACTAGTATGTAGCAAAATAGTAAATGTTTGCTGAATGAATCGACGTAAATAAACATATTAAGATGATGTTAATAACCCCTGGATGAACATTCACTATTCCAAGCAGAGTTAACTCCTGCTCAAACAGAGTTAACGTGTCCACGCAGAGTCAGAACATTACTTACTGGCTAGCAATTGTACTCAGCCGTTTATATAAAAGCACCTATTTAATACAACCTCATACCTACTACACATTTTGACAAGCGCTCTGGAGTCAACAATGGAAGGTGGCTGAGGATTTTTAAGACTCCTGGCAGCAAAGTTTTGTGTGCTTGCTTCTATGTACAATAAGTTTCCATGGAGAGTGAGACTGCAATAATCACAGTCTCAGGAAGAGGGACGAAGAATTATGGGAAATCACTAGTCCTCTGTAAGAATTAGCCCAACACTCCAGGATGGAGGTGCTTTGCAACCTTTGAGTTGGAAGACAGGAGGCTGTGGGGGAGGGAGTGAGTGGCAAGGCTCATCTTTTGATCAGGGCTGTGAAGGCCAGGCCTTGAGTTTACCTGGACTGCCCCTGTAACTCCAATCCTTCCAGGCTCGCCACCTTGGCCTCTGACTCACGGGCTTCTTCATCCACTGCCTCTTCATCCTCCCCTTCACTGTCGTCTTCGCCAAAAGGAAAGCTCTGGTGGCCAAGGGGAGACAACAGAGACAGGGTGGAGTTGCTGCAGCTCAGAGGAGGCGGCGACAAGCACTCGGTCAACGCCACTTCCTCCAGTCCTGAGCTCCGGGAGTCTGCTATGAGGTCGGCGACAGAGCTCGAGGAGGGCCGGAAGCCCGGCTTGCAGCGGGCTAGGAAGCGGGTGCACGGAACGGGAGAGACAGCCTGCCATGGCCCCGCCGCCTGCATCAGGCCCGCCAAGTTCAAACGGCCCGAGCGGGGCCAGCGGCGAGTTCTCCCAGCAGGCGCCGCGCGCGGCCGTCAGCCAATCGGTCCCGGTCCCGGACCGCGTTGTCATAGCGACGCTTGGAGACTGCAAGGCACTTTGTCTGGCTTCCGCCGTCTAAGGCTCCAAGGTTTCCACTGACACCATCAGCTCTGCGCCTCCCGGAGTCGCCAGCCAGGTCCTGACGCCCTTCTAACTATTGTGTTTGCTATGATGCTATAGGCCATTTGGTACTCGACACGTGTCGGTGTCACTAAGGCAGATCCTTTTAAAGGAAAAGACAGAAGCAGGAAGCCATGATTATTCCCCCTCCCTCATATAAGGTCAGGATCATAAAAAAAAAAAAAAAATAGCAAGCGTGATTAGTTTTTTGTTTGTTTTGTTTTGTTTTGACATCAGGCTACATTCTAAGGAAGAGAACTTTATTTAAGCCAAAAATCCTCTTTGGGCACAGTCGCTGTCTTGGCAGCGTCTGTCAACTTAAACAGTTTGTCAGGGCTTGTGAACTATTTTGGCTTTTTAAAGCATTTGTGTCCACACTGCTGCATGTCCATACCACAGCAGATCATGAGCCAACCTTAAAACCCCTCGTCCTTTTTATAATAAAAATCCACAAACTGTTGCAATAGACATTTTTCTAGGATCTCGAGGCACTTTCCTTTTAGGGTTTGGGGATCTAGATGAAGCATACACTTGTTAACACAGCTTTTGTCTAGGTCCTAATATGCATTACTATCAGAAACAGCACAAGTGAAAGATGAGACTGACACAGTACACCACCTTACAAAATCTGATGAAATGCATATCTGTAGACTTCTGACAAGGCAGTTAGATATGGTAAAAATAATAGCACCCAAAGGACAGGCAGAGGCTACAATGACTATAACATGTGGGGTACAACACTATTTTGTTCAAATTTTCAGCAAAAACAATGACATTGGGAGACAATTGTACAACTAAGAAAGTGATTTATTTTTATGCTTTACTCCAGTTATTCAGTATTGGCACATCTAGTTAAAAACCTCTCTTCAGAAAACATCCTTAGCATCAGTAACTCAGAGACACTATACTACCTTACAGCTTTACAAAGACGGAAGCTTGAGAAACAGTTTCCCAACAGAAATAACCTAAAGGTGCTGGGGAAGAGGAAGGGCTTTGAATCAGTAGTTTTCCTGTTAATATATATCCTTAAATGTTGTAGAATACACGATTTGTTTCACTGATTAAAGATATGTTACATTTGTTTGTATTGCAGACTAATTGTTTAACCTTATAAAGATGTGTTGCATTTGTTTATTTATGTAAAGATGTGTTGCTGTTTTATCTTGCCTGCCTAAGGCACCTGATTGGTCTAATAAAAAGGAGATAGGCCAATAGCTAGGCAGAGGAGAGATAAGCAGGGTTGGAAGGAAGAGAGAATAAGTAAAGAGGAGGAGAAATCTGGGAAGGAAAGTTCTATGATCTAGAGGAGGAGTCGTCCAGGGGCCAGCCACCCAGTCACACAGCCAGACATGGAATAAGAAGTAAAGAAACATATACAGATATAGAAAAAGGTAAAAGCCCAGAGGCATAAGGTAGACCAGGATAATTTAAGAAAAACTGGCAAGAAACAAGCCAACCTAAGGCTGGGTATTCATAAGTAACAATAAGATTTATTTGGGAGCTGGGTGGCGGGCCCCCAAAGAGGCAAGAAGTAAAAAAGCCAACTACATTTAAATAAGCTATTTGGCCACAATAATCTTAATTTAACCCTCTCCAAAATAATCTATCCTACTATCATAGTTTTTCATTAATCCTCAGCTCTACCTCAGGACCTGGCATCTACAATGGTAAACGCTTTTAAAACCTGGCAATTTCCCATATTAAACCTCTTGGTGTAAGAATCTTATATACTTCCTTTACGTCCTTATTGTTTTATTAAAGCATCCTTGATACTCTAGGATCATTGGGCACACTAAGTACATCATGCTTTAGCAATACTGGAACCTTAAGAACTACAAGGCAGTTACATGGCACTACTGCTATGTTTGTTTGAATGTAATAAAGTCCCATCCATGGTCTATTTTTACAGTGCTTTTCATTACTTGGGCTGAGAAGCAATAGTCAAGATGGGTAGGATTATACAAATGCATAAATTAGCTCTCCACTTAAGTTATAGGTTATGGACTTACTAATGTCTTCTTGATTTTCATTTTCACTTTAATCAGTTTTTTTTTAATTGTCCTGGGAACCTTCTGTAAAAGTGACTTTTGCTTAAAAATATGTAACTATATTACAAAACTAATACCTTTGTCAGTTAGCTTTATGACAATTTTATGATACGCCTTCAAAAATGTCTTTCTGCACATAATGAAGTATATAAACAGATGAAGTAATAATGATATTTTAGCTTACCTCAAAATAATCCAAGAAAAAGAGGGATTGAAAGGGCTTAGTGAATGTGAAGATGCAAGATTTATTGTGTGCTGTGGTGTCAAAGCTGTAGTGGGTACTTGGTGAAAGGTGTAGGTGAGGGGTGATTGTACTGTGCTTTCTGTTATAGACATTTCCAACATTCAGAGTCTAACTCTGAATAAACTCACTACTGATTTGGTCAGTAAAGTGCCTACCTTGCAAGTGTGAGGACCTGAATTCGATTCCCAACACCCACTTAAAATCGATGGGTGTGGTAGCCCAACCTTGGGCCAGCTAGTCTAGCCTAATCTGTGAGTTTCAAAGTAATGAAAGAACCTGTCCCAGAGGAGGTGGACAGCCTCCCTGAAGATAGCAAGTGAAGCGGTCTCCAGGCAAGAGCACACCTGCATACACCCATGCTCATAAGATTAAAATATAAACACAGAGAGAATTGGATTCTGGTTTGGATCTTATATGTTTCAAAGATTTACTGAAATTCACTGTGTTCCCATTTGAAAAATGAGAATTTTCCTAAGCATCTAGGCAAGAGACTGTATTTAGTATCATGTGGGTTGTTAATCATTTGCCTTCAAATAAAGATCTAATTAATAGTATTATCCTTAATATCACAATTTGTTTTTCAACTGTGGTTTGGATTTGGGAATAAAACTTTACTTATAAACTTCAGTACATGGTCCTAGACTTTTATAGATGGATGAAGATTGTGTTTTCCAGTGGCTATCTTCAGTTCTTCTAATATTCTCTACTTAAAAGTTTTAGGAACCCTGTGTAACACTAAGTACACTTAGTAACATAGCTGGTTATAAATTAAGAAATATTAGACTGCTTTCTAGAAACTTGTAATCATTTAAAACATTGTGTACAATGCTATATTTAATACCACATGTCTAGCACAGTTTACTATACACTTTATGTAGCTGCCATTCTATTTTTGTTTAATTTGGATGTTTTTGAGACATGGTCTCTCTACATAGCCCTGGCTGTCCTAGAACTTGCTCTGTAGACCAGGCTGGCCTTGAACTCACAGAGTGCTGGGATTAAAGGCATCTGCCACCATGCCTGGCCCATTTCTTAAAAGAACAAAATGAACAGTTTTCAATAACTTGAATTTTAGGAAGAAAGCCTTTAATAGGGATTTTCTTACCAAATTATGATTGAATATTCATCATATATGTAAATATACAAACATTTTATTTAAGTTGTAAATAGATGACCTTACAAAATTACAACACACAGTAAATAAATCCCTCCCACATTTTATACAAACTACATGATTTCGATATACAAAGATTCTGTTTTTATTCCACTGACAATGTACAACCAAGACTATTTACAATGCCAAAAAAACCAAAACAAAACAAAACCACACACAAAAACACGTATATAAACCACAATTTAACATTCTGCTACTGGCAGCCACTATAGTTTAGGAGGTAGCTTTAATTAAACGAAATGAACAGAAGCCACATTTCCCAACTTGTGTTCTAAAAATAATTTACATAAGATAAAAATTCATTATATGCACAGTATGTACAGTTTAATCATCAAACTGCAATCTAGCTTAAGTTTTTGCTTAACCAGGATAACTAACATGGCAGTGGATTTGCTACTGACTTAATACATTGTTAAGTCTCCTTATAGGGACACATCAGAGGCTTATAGGTAAGAATCAAGTCAGTTAAAAAAATTTAAAGACACAGGACAAGCTTTGACCCCCCCCCCACTCTTAGTATGTGTCTTGTTTAACCAAAGCATAGCATCTGAGATACAGGATGGGCTTTTTTTTAAAAAAAAAATGCAGGGATGGGATAAATGTATGGAAGTTTTTCATATAACATCACAGGAGGCTCAGGCTCACTAAAAAATAAATGTAAGTGCTTTGTGTCATGATTACTACCAACTTCTATCAATTACATAAAATTATCCAAATTTACTTCCTGTATAATCCAAGCCACAAACAACATGCCAAGAAAATTGGAAATATCAATTCAGACAATGACATTAGGAAGTGTCTATTAATGGGAACATAACATCGAGCCATCAAACCTCTTGGATACTATTGAAACTTCAATAGTACTTAGTAGTTGTCATCTCTACTAAACCCAAATAGCCATTAGCCTTTTGCTTTTTCCTAGTACTGTGACTGTAAAATACTGACGGAAAAAAAAAAATCAGTGTCATTTCACCAAAGCAATGCATAATGAACAAACACAAATGTTCTGATATTTTTTAAAAAGTCTAACAGCTGTTAATATTATCTTTAAAACATCTTCAGGTTTTAGATTTATCAATCATTTGAACAAAACCTTTGATTTATGGACATAGAAAACACGTGAAGGTAATGCTTGTTTGAACTCTCATAGCTCTAGCTGGGAGACAATCCCTTTTTTGGCCCTGAAGTAAGTCATCCTGAGATTAATGATGAAACATTAGGTAAAGTTAGCAAGACTTTTTCTCAGTTTTATAAATTCACATTTTCAATTACAAATATTAACAGCTGTCTTTTATCTTGTGCTTAATTCAGAAATAGTTTGAACTTTGCACCTGATGAATCAGAAAAAAAAAACACTAATTTTATATTGCTATGCCATAGATCAAATCATTTTTAAGTTGTATTTATTTCAAATAGACCACACATCGCTGGGACATCACATTTTTTTTTTCAACAATATATAATTTAGGCACCCATTCTTCACAAATGTCTTATTTGAGAAATAAACTGCCACCTTCCTTCTCTTCTGAGTGACACCAGTCAGTGATTTTAGAAGTGCTTCCCAGATGAAAGGTCAAAAGACAGACAGCTTGCTCTATGAGCACTATGATTTGGTTGATTGGGGGAAATGGTTATAGACACAGTAGTTCAGTCTCTGACTCTTGGTAGGTTATAAGCATAGCGCACCAGAGGGAATCCACGACTCTGGTAGAAGCAGGCTCGTCCACAGGCCTGCACCTGGTCAGAACTGTCTGAGACAAAGGAATCTTCTTCATCTGCATAGTCCGAGTGGGCTGACTGTGTGCCACAGTCAGACCAATAGCCCTCTGGTCTTTGGCAAGAGGCCACTGTCAACACAGGACAACTGTGTGATTTTATTAAGTGTTTGCAGGAGATTGGTTTTGTCAAAAGAAATGACTCACAGCAGTCGCACACCGTCAGGTTACCCTGCAAATGGGAATACATGCCACAGTCGTAGTAGAAATCCTGTTCCCCACAACCACCTTGGCTGCTGATGGAAACCGAAACAGATCCATGTTTCCTGGTAACACGCCGTTTCAGTAGCTTCCAGTCTTCTTTAAACTTTGGGTTGAAGAAAACGTACAGGACTGGATTCAGGCAAGCAGGCAATGGGAAGAATATCAGTGTAACAGACTTCATTATTTCGGGGCTGATGGAGATTGCCGTGATCAACGGTGCAAACGAGAAAAATGCAACAGGGCAGAAAAAGATGCAGTTGGTGAAGATCAGCCAAGCAACGTGCTTGATCATGCTAGACTGTGAGTTTTCTGACAGGTCTTCTTTCTCCAAGTTGCAATACAGTTTAGTGTAGATAATGGCCATTAATAAAAATGCTAGTGAGTTTAATAGCACTAAGGTCACAGTAAATCCTAACGATGGTGTTTCTCCTGTAGGAAATGGCAAGCACAAGGGAGATGCAGAATATTCCCCTCTGTGGAAAAGGGGGAAACAGCCTGCTACTGCAGCACCCAACAAAGCTAAGAAGGCAGCAACCCGGAACTGTTTAAGATGACTGCTTTTCCCGTTTTTCATTATCTCCTTCGCAGATAAGCTTCTCTCCACAGTGGCCAGTGTTAATAGGAATACGGCGCTTTCTGAGGAAAAGACTGCCAGAGACCCAGCTACCTTGCAGCCACTGCCAGTCTCCCACCAAATGCCAAATTCAGCAAATCGTCCCCAGGACACAGCATCAAGAAAAGTAAGGATGCCGGTATAGATGCCCATGAGCAAGTTAGACACAGAAATCAAGCCTATGAAGAGTGTAGAGGCAGGCAGTGATGAGCAAGATGCAGCAAACACTGTTACAATGACCAGCAGGTTGAAAAGCAAGGCAACCAGGAAAATGAACCACACTGTAAGTCGGATCATCCAGCTCCCCAGTAGATATTCACAGGGCTTGAAAGCACCTAGAAATGAGAAAGAAAGGGTACCATGAAAGACAGTTGGAGAATGCCAGGGATCACATTGGTGTGGCTTTGCAATTAAATCCAGAATAAGCCTGTCACCTGAAAATTAAAAGATTACCACTTCTAAGATATTAAGAGTCATAGACTAGCTTATTTAAAAAAATAAATTGCCTTTGATTTTTGAAATTAAATACCTGGCAAGGTTACATGGAGATAACTGAAAGAAAATTTTACTTTACGTATAATTAACAGACAGCGCAATATCTAGCAAGTAAAAGGTACTTGGTCCAAAGTCTGAAATTTGTAATCAGAGGACTTGCATCTTGCTATCTTTCCTTAGACTCTACAGATTCCATCCTATCCCTTGTGGACAATAATGCCTGGTTCATAGCAATAACTACATACTTAATATACGTAAGCATCTGCCAGGTATATTGTCAACTTCAGTAAATAATAGCTCCCTTCTTTTGCTAGTCTCTACATACTTTATACCATATATGTGTGTACACATATTTCTTTAACACATTTCTATCCATTTTTCATGGCTTTCAAAGGCAACTCAAAGAGTTAGATTAAGATAGGTACAGTTACCTGATCTTCAAAGAAACTGGCATTTGAAAGCCTTTAATTGACTTGACAAAGGTTACTCAATAAGCTAGTATAGCTAAGATCAAATCACACAGATATTAACTATTTATAACTAAGATTGATATAAAACCACACTGGGTTTCAATGAATACTCATTTAGTAGCTGAATTGTTTATCTTTTTTATTTTTATTTATTTTTGGGGGGGAGATGGGGGTCTTCCTATGCCCTAGCTGTCCTGGAATTTGCTGTATAGCCCAAGCTATTCTTGAACTCACAAAGATCAGCCTGCTTCTGCCTCCCAAATGCTGGAATTAAAGGTATAAGCTATCACTTTGGCTGAAATATTTCTCTTAGTCATTAAATTTCAGATGCTAGTTATGTCACAAACAATGAGTATTTTGTTTAAAAATTCAAGATAAAAATTTGACTATGAAGTCAAACAAAACTATATACTGTAGCTGGTTAAAGGCATATTTTATTTTCCTGAGCAGTCATGGAAATTTATACATCCAATCAAGTATCTTATTTTTAAACACTATTTTAAATTAACATGTATATTTATTTTATTTAGTTTGCATTCAGAGGGTATGCATGCCAGGTGCATGTGTGGAGGTCAGAAGACAACGTGCTAGCCTTGAGTCTCTCCTTCCACCACATATGTCCTAGTGGTTGAACTCAGGTCATCAGACTTGGCAATAAGTCCCCTTACCCCCTGAGCCATTTCAACATCCCCATCTTAATCATGTAAGGCAATTCTATAAATTTTTGATTTCCACATAACATAAACTTTTAAAATTGTGTTGTACTACCCTTACGAATGTCTACAAGAAAGCACTTTATTGCCTTTGTTTCTGAATCACAACTCAGCCTCTCTATAAAAGAAGAGCAGAGTTGTGCAAGGTGGAGCACACCTTTAATCCAGAGAGTCAGGTGATTTCTGAGTTTGTGACCAGCCTGGTCTATACAGTAAGTTCCAGGTAAAACAGAGATACATAGTGAGACCCTGTCTCAAATAAAACAAAACAACAAACAGCCCCCCCCCAAAAAAAAAAAACCCCAACGTAAACCAGAAGAGAACTCTTCTGGCAAGAATGCCATCCTTTGGGAACTGTTTCTCAGATGGATGGGGCTACTTTCCTAACAATTGGACTCTGTCTTTGGAAGCCTACTGCTTCCTTCAGAAGGCATCTGTTCCCACAGAAGGATCTGGATTCTACTCCAGAGTGCTTCTATCTTAGGATATCTATGTGTTTCTATAGCTCAGTTGGGGAGAAATCCATCTTCCTTGGTAGATTAGGCAGAATATGCCATTATATGTAACATCAGTTTAATAACTCACAGAACTAATAAGATAAAGGAAACAAGTCAGCAAGAAGGACAAATTTGTATTAAAAAAAATTAAGACAGACTCTGGCAGTGGCACCAGTGTATGCCTTTTATCCCAGCACTCGGTAGTAGACAAAGGCAGGGAGATATCTCTGCGTTTGAGGCCAGCCTGATCTACAAAGTGAGTTCCAGGGCATCCAGGATGGTTACACAGAGAAAAACTGTCTCTAAAAGCAAAAACAAACAAACAAAAATTAAGGAGCTCGAGAGCTAGGTCAGCTGATAAGAGTGCCTGCTGCCCAAGAACATGGACTAGAGTTTGGATCCCCAACATCCTCATAAAAAGTCTGGCACAGAGGCATTGTCTATTACTCCCGGCCTGGAGAGAGTGGTGCTAGAGAGGTGAATCCCTCCAGTTCACTGGCCAGTTGCTATAGCCAAACCAATGTATTCTAGGTTCATTAAGAGACCCCTGACTCAAAAAATATGGTGGGTTAAATGAAGACACCTGACAGTGCCCTCTGGCCTACACACACACACACACACACACACACACACACACACGGGCATACACACACACCACACACATACAACACACACACACACACACACACACACACACACACGGGGGGGGGGGTCCCTGCTGAATCCCAAAGTGACGTACCAAACTAGTTCTCCAGAGAGCATTAGGCTGAGATGGCTTCTATCAGGTCAACTAATCCCCCCTCTAACCATAAAAATCACATCTATCCTCAGACAGTTTAGGTCTATTTACCCAATGTTACTTAAAGTGAGAAATTACAGCCACATAGATTGGGCACTACCTGTTGAAGGTGTACAGTGGATAATTATTTGGCTATGTTCTTCATTTTCAGCAGTGCTGGTGACATTTGCTGCATCGGTGGCACCTTAATACAAAACAAAGCACATTGAATTCAAATGATACACAGTTCAAAAGGACCACATTTCCCTATAATTTCTATTTTATGTGATTAATACAAGACCAGCTTACATGAGGCTTGATAGCATTAAAGATGCTGGTAAAAAGTATGGGAGGGGGGACCAGGGGGAATGGAGAGGGCATTAGGGCTGGATATGAACAAGATACATTATATACATGTAACAAATTGCCAAAGAATACATAAAATATTCTTTTTTTTATGAAGGTAACACAGTAAATACTACTTCCTCACAGATTTCATTCTGATCCTTTTCAAACTGATTACAACACAGACAGGTTGATTAATGCCTTAGGGAGTTCTCTATTTCTCAGAGTGCACACACTTGCCTTTCTCCTTTGTCACACTGTGGTCTTGGAGGCTGTTATCTTCTGTGTTTAAATTTGCATAAGAGTCACACCCCCAAAAGGCACAGCACTGATAAGCATATGGTACTGATAGAGACCTGGGAAAAGAATTGTAAAACACACACTGAATACCAGATTCCCAGACAGATCTTAGTCCTGCAGAAACACTGAACCCCAGCCAAGACACCAGAAACACCTGGCACATGCCTTCAGTTGGCTATGTGTCCTTCCCAGACCAGTGTCCTCATCTAGGAAAAGAATTCTGGTAAACCTCAAGAACACTGCTGAAGGGCTCCCGCTTTTATGAGTTGTTTCTTCATATCCAGATGCAAATCAAGCCATATATTAAAATTTCATCACCACGTAGTAATTTAAATATGTCTGTGATCCTTTTCTACGTGTCTGAACCATGCCCAGTGTATGATAGGAAATGGACAGTTTATTTAAAGTCAACACCCCAGGTAATCTGTAGCTTAGCTCATATAAATGAAGTGAATGTATTCTCTATCCATATAAGAATATGCTCAAGCTGTTTGGCTGCTGCATCTAATGAACCCCTACAAATCTGTAGTCTCTAGGACAGGTGATGGCACTGTGCCAGCTTCCTGTCAGTTCACACTTAGGACATTTCCAGTATCTTGTTGCTAATGACAAGTCCAAGTCTATTAAAAAAAAAAATGACAGACATCTTTCTGAGAGTCTCCAGAGCTTCATTCATGCTCTTGACAACCATGGGATAGTGCTAGTGTTCTATTTTCAGCAAATTTGCAAGGGTAGAGGGAGAAAATACTCCTAAAATACAATCCACCAGAAAAATCTGGGAACCATTGTGGGAAAGAAAAATAGGAGGCTCAGTAATTTGGTGCCTACCATAACAAAGAGAAGGAAGAGTGGGCACAAACAAACACACCTGAGATTAGCAAAGTCTCTTGCTGCTAAGGCGCCTTTCAGCTTGAAGTTGCCCACAAGTTTTAGTTGATTGAGCCCACTCAGGCCTTCCGTAGGAAGCGAAGTTAATTCATTAAAACTTACATCCCTGAAATGTAAGACACTTCAAGTTAACTCTCTAAGACACAAATCGCATGCACACCTCTCCATTGGGCTGCCAAGACAGCTCAGCCAGTAGGGACACTGTGAGACCTGACAACCTGAGTTCAATCCCCCAAATCCACAGGAGGGGAGAACCCCCCTCCCAAAGCTGTCCTTTAACTTCCACAAGCACATGATACGTACGCATGTGCACGCACACACAGAATACATGTAAACATAAAATAAAAATCTGTGCATATGTATTAACACCACAAATATTAGCTATTTATGATTATATAATTTTATCCTACTAATGTATAATACTAGAAAACTATTAGGCATATTTTAGGTAACTAAAATGAGGCTTAGATGTATTAAAAAGATATCTAGTATAGGGCTCGGACATCTGAGAAGCTGTCACTACATCATCATAGATTAGCATTTACATAAGGAAAGAACTAAATAAATGTTTTGATCTGTCCCGGGGGATTTGTAGGCCATTTACTACACGTGACACTACTGTGCATGCCTTCCATTTACTTACAGGTTAGTAATCGTCCCCAGCTTCACAAAAGCTCTGCTGTGAATTTCACTGATTAGGTTTCTACTGAGATCTCTGCAATCACAAGAGCACCCTGTTAATTATTTCAAATAAACTCTCAGAACTCCAGTCAGTTAATCAGACTACACTTTATGATCTGAGGTAGCAACACAATAGCCCTTAACTAGATCTTCCATCTTGCCTAACACCACTTTTCAAATGTTCACAGTCACTGCCTCTTTTTTTACAACAGCCTTCTTAGAATATGTTTCCTGTTGCATTAACTGTAGCTGGCACCCCTTTCAAACCAGTTGTGAATTTTCTCACTTTATCATTCTGGTACCAGTTCCAAAATAGCAACGATATGGTATCACCTTTGATACTGTTAACCAGGGCAGTCCTGACAAAGCTTAAAAAAATAAACAAATAAATGGGCTTCATATTGTTTGCCTTCTCAAAGCCTAGTTGTAAGGTCCAAAGAGAAGACTAATAATCAATAAGCAAACAAAAGTGCTCAAAAGAGCTTCCGATATCATTCCTTCTCAAAGCAGGAAATAAAACTCCTATCAATGTTAGAGCTAGCCCAACTTTACAGAACACGCCCTGAAAAATTCTGATACCACAGCACTAACAAACCGGAGAAAGTGTCACATTTAAATTGGACATTAGTATTAATAACAAGATTGGATAAATTCATAACACATGTCCTAGATAACAGTAATCATGAAATGACCAGCTTTCAGTTGACATTTATCAGTGCTCTGAACTTGATGGCAGATAGGAGGTGGCCCTGTCCCCTGGAGAACGAACTCAGACCCTTGCATCTGGGAGGCAGATACAATACCACCAAGCCACAGCTCCAGCCTGTTTTATTTCTTAAAGGGAACCCACTAGAAAAGCAGACCCAATAGGTATAATTTCTCCTGGGTGTCAATTTTTGAATCTTTTCTATATTTAAAAATTGTGTATTAATTGAGCACATTATATTTTCTGTACTTAGTCACCTCCATATTCTCAGGCTTAGTAGAACACCAGGCACAAATATGCATTTAAATTTAATTAAGTTTTAAATACTGCTCTGAATGAACCATATTTGACAAGTCAGGTGCTCCAGAACAGTGCTAGCCAGCTTCTCTTTGCAGAGTGCCAAAGAATAGATCTTTTCCCTTTCTGGATCACATGTTTCTGCTGCTGCTGCTCAATTGTGCCACAGCATGAGAAAATCAGCTTGCATCAACATTTCAACAAGAGGCCTGGCTGTGTTTCCACAACATTCACAACCACAGGAGGCAAGCTGCAGACAGCACATGGACTGGGCCAGCCCACCCTTGCTCTAATGAAGCACCAAACCTCGCTGGAACTTGAAAACAAACAAGTTCCTTCTTTGAAATTATAAAAATTTCACTAGCTGAGACCCAATGTCAAAAATGTGCTATAATGAAAAGCACCAAGAATAGATTCTTTATAAAGTATCACAAGGTAAAGTCTAAAAGAAGTTTATAAGATATCAGATTGAGGTGTGGAGAACCACTCGCTATGGGTGGTACCACTTCCTGGGTAAAGAATCCTGGACTATAGAGTGAAGAAGACTAGCAAGTCTGGCATCCATTAACATCTCTCCACCTTGGACTGTGTTCTGCACTGTGATGTAACATGACTGGACTGTGATGTCCTGTGACTAACCTCTTTCAGTCCCTTCCACCTTGACTTCCCTGCAATAACCACAACCTGGAATTCTGAGCCAAAGGAAACTTTTCTTCCTTGTACCAGGGTATTTTTACCACAGCAGAAGGAAACGTAAGACAACCATGAAATATAAATTTATAGCTTGACAAAGCTTTTGTCTTTAATAAGCACAGACAAACTTACAGAATCCTTAGCGATGATAGGCCTTGAAAAGTATTTTCCTTTATTAGTTGGATTTGATTACGCTGCAATGAACTAAAATAAAATAATGGGGGAAGAGAGAGAATATATAGAGAGATTAATAAGCAAGAAGGAAAAAACTCAATGTTAAAAAATATTGTTCTCCATGAAGGTTTTTTTTTTTCAAATTTAATGACCTTGCTGAAAATAAAAACTATAATTTCTTTACATAGAAAATGAAAAAGTTAGACTAACTGATATTCCATCTCAAGTTATACTGGGAGTTACCTGGTGCCCTACCTAAATTTCCACCAATTTTACCTAGAGGGGAGAGAAGAAAGATGACTAGTGAGAAAAGATTTGAGACCAGGCATGACAAGTAGCATAGGAAGGAAAAGTAGGGGAGAAAAAGAGGAGGAAGAGGAAAAAGATGAGAAGTGGTAAAGAGAGGAGAGGGGAGGGGAGAGGAGGGAAGAGGATTATTAATATCCCTTTCTCATATCGAAGCCAGGTTTGATCTGGCTGTCTCAACTCTGGCATACTAGATACATAGTATTCAGATCTATTCCCCTCAGAAGCCAGAATACAATTTTCTGTTTTCCAATATAACTACCCTCCCCTTATAGCATCTAATAGATTGTCTAATAGATAGAAGCCCCTGATACACTTTTTCCTAAGCAGAAAACCAACATTATTAGAGACAGCAGAATTAGTTCTATATCTAGGAGCATACCCTCAAATTATTGACATTATAGAACTAATGAATCAGAGAAAAATTTCTATTACCAAACTTAAACTACACCATAACAGAAACATAAAGATTGGATAAATTCATTTCAAGGCACATCTCCTGGGTAACAGAAAAACTTCCTATTGTTACAAATCATGAAAAAAATGCTGACTGTAGTAACACATTAGATACAAGGACATTTTATTTACAGGAACACTACACGAACTTCTGATTTCTTACAATAATTCACTATACTACAGTAAAAAGGAGCAAGTCAAAAGCCAACTTACATTTCTTCCAAAGCATGACAACCATTGAAACTTGGGAGGTCTCTTATATTGTTGTAAGACAAGTCCCTGAAAACAAAAGAACAATTTATTGCCATTATTAAAGTACTGTATTAACAGCGCTGTGCCTAGAGCATTGAAAGCAGCACTAACGCATCCGAAGAGGACAGCTGGACAAGAAGAACAAGCTTGGTTTTCCCTGATGCTTATAGGCTTCTACAGAAGACTTGACAGTTACAAAGTTAAAGGACACAGTGTTGAGTGTAGACAATATAAAATATGCTAAAATATATTAAGTTCTGTACCATATATAAAATATAAAATGTGCATAAAGTCTATGTTGAGTAGTAAAGCTACAGATTTTTAAAAAATTTATATTTTTTCACTATAGTTTTACATAATATATTATGCTGTTCTTTAATTAAATTGCTTGGCTACATCTTTTAGATCATTTATATGAAATTACCTCAGAGTAGTTAGCTTTTGGTGTCACTGGGTTTTCCCTCAATCACAATCATCATGTGTTAAGTTAGAAAATCCACTATAACATGTAATTACTCAGTCAATCCATCATTTATTTTGTTATTACCTCCTTTAAGTTCTTACAAACAAGTATCTAATTGTTCTGGTGAGAGTTCTACACCTTTACCTTTAATTTCTAGATCAGCTTACAAATTTTTGAAAGCTACAATCAGTTCATTTTTGACTCAAGAAAGCAATGCTTCAGGACCTGCTTAGTTATAGATGAAAGAGAAATTTGTGTGTGTGTGTGGGGGGGGGTGAGTCCCAAGTGGAAATCAGAACAATTAATTAGTCTCTTAGTTTACTTTCCTCCAAATAAAATAACAAAACAATTAATACATAACAATGTAATACAAATCCTAAAAATCAAATTCAGATGCATACCCCTAGCCTGTGAATTAGTAAACTTACTTATATGAAAGGAACAAACATAAAATAATCAAACATACAACCACTTTATGAACACAGTTCACTCAAAATGAGTAAGCATCTGTAAAGCACAGAAAATGAAGGTGTATGAAGAAAGCGAGAATAACCCAACTCACAGAGTCCTCAGCATCTTTTGGTTTTGGCACAGATTATCAGGTATGCTGCTTATCTTTGTCCCTGTCAAGGTTCTGCGGAAAAACAATTGTCCATCTATGAGACAGTTCAAGTCGGGATCATAAACAAAACATTCCCTTCTTTACAAAAAGTGAATGATTGGACATCAGTGCATATGTGCATCCCACTGCCGAACAAGGTGAACTAATTCTCAATAAAACATCTTCACAATAATGACAAAGAGCTGTGGCACAAGATGTTAACACTGTCCAGGTAACAGGCCTGATTTCCTACTGCCTCCCATCTTTTCTCACACCTACCATATTTGATGCTACCCCTGAACCCAATGGCAAATTCCGTTCCTACCTCTCCTTCCTGCCAGCCAGTTAAGCAATCTGAAACATTCCCATTCTCCCCTCTGCCTCTTTTCCCAGTTGTGGTCAATCACCAGTCCCAGCTTTTTCTTCTAATATAGTATTCTACTATCTGACCCTTCCTCTCTTTTTTATTTTTCTGCTATGCAGATATTTCAATATTTCAGAAAGAGAGCAGTAAAGAAGTCTGATCGTGTCCTTTGTTCCAGAAGAACTCCAATATGGAATGAATGACTGGAGCACATTTAACTGGTGTATCCAGTCCCTGGATTTGCCCATGACCTCACTGTTGTACAACTTGATCTCTTTACTAGACTCTCCTCACACTACCTGGTCTAACATTCTCAACATGTACAAACTACCTTAAGGGCCAAATTGGAACTCTTTCTCAGTGCTTCCCAACTTCTTTTATTCTTTTATTACATGAAAACCTTAACACTTAAATAGTGCACCATAATAAAACTCCTCCAGATAATAGCCCTGGGCTACTCCAGGCCCAAGATGGCTATCTCCAGGGCTGACAGCAAAATTTCAAATGCATCTATACTCCATTCACAGACCACTCACTGGGGATTTTTTCTATAGCCACATGTGCAGGGGCTCAAGACTTGGTCATTTTTAAATCTTATCTCAAATAATTTTCCAAATGTCTCATTCCCATATCCCCATTCCATTACAGACACGTGATTTTTATCTATATTTGATCATCTGTATGCCATGCTAGTATATTTTTTATATTCCTAGTCTGATTATGAAAGTTTCAATTCTGAGAAACCGACATGTAATTTTCATATATTGAGTCTCCTCTATGGTAGCTTTTTTGGATGATCTAGATCATCTGGTCATGCTTTTGAATTTCTGAAGATATTTGTCATTTAGTTAATACTTCTGTTCTCAGTTAACTTTTCACATCTGTCCACACTGGAGGCTGCATTCTGTCTGAGCTACATGACCTCAAACTTAACACAATCATCTCCAAGGTGGATAATTACAAAAGGAGTTTGAAAAAAATGATCATAAATTCATTCCCATCACTAGAAAGCACTGGCCCTCTGATAGCACACTGGACTGCAATGTTCTCTACATGACCCGCCTTTAAAGTATCCCACATACAGACTCTCCAGATGGGATGTTCCGGTCAGGTTGGGGAACCACTGCACCAGGCTTGCACCACGAATGACTCTTTAAAAAATTGGGGAGAGAAAAAAATTAATTTAAAATAAATTTTTTCTTACATAGTATTTTCAATTTTTAATCGTGAAATTACAACTTTATAAACATATATAACTGGTTTCATCTCTTGAAGGTTCTTAAAAATGTGGTAATTTGGTCAAATACTCACATAAATAAGAATACTGAAAATATTAAAGTTATCCTTTGAAATATCACATAAAGGTCAGGGAAAAGGTATTTGTTTTCTGAAGCTACAACAATATTAATTCTTGTTTTTTATTTAACAAGCTGCATGAAAATTCAGGTGTGTTTTTAAGCTTGCACAATACTTACAAGGAATGCAGATCAGACAGGTTGTGAAATGCTGAGTTCCCCACAAAAGACAGAGGATTATCATACAAATGTCTGTGAAAATATCCAAGAGAGGCAATGTTTTCATATGCTCATGAGTACTCTGAGATTAAATCTATGCTCCCTGTGTCCATGTATAAGAAAGCCTGAGGTTTTTTTTTTTTTTTTTTTTTTTTGATGCAGATGCCTGGCATTTCTAGACATAGCTGCATGGGATTATATATTCAAAGAAACTTTAAAAAATACTTACATAGTTCTTAACAGTGGATTACCACAAAATGCTCCATCAGGGATAACAGAAATGGAATTACTGTGAAATCCCCTAGAAAGACAGGAGAAAAACACTTGGAAACAAGTTAAAACTGGAATGCCCACTGCTGTTCAGCATTACATAAAACAGAACTGACAATGCTAACATAAACATCATTAAAACTGAGAAACTTCAATTTTGAATTCCATGTCTTCTTTTACTGGATTTTACTTCATTCTTTTTAAACCCTCTCCTTAGCCTGGTATTTTATTGGTCCCTTGTTGCTTCACCATCCAAGAACTTCATAGCATCAAGATCTATGGTGAAATAAGGCAAATTACCAGCACAAAGGCCTGTATTTTACCTCTGCAATATGAGTTTTCAACTTGTGGCACAATCTCTGTGCCATATTCATTCCTATCTCCGTTCAAGACAAACTCAGCCTCCAGATGCTCCCTCATCCCTTTTACTTATTTAAGTTTTCCCACCCTCTAGGTCTGGACAAATTCCTTTCTTGCAGTGATTTATCTTCCAATGATATGACCCCAGGCTTCAGTGAGATCTTTTTTGTGGGATTTGTCTTATTTATTCACAGCTGCTTTCTATATGGAAACAGTTATCTGCCGATATTCACAATCCGCCTTTCTAGTGAGGCTAAGACTGCAAGTTCCTCCAGGTAGACTGTAACTCCTGCCTTTTAGATTCAGAGCATCTAGCCCTGTACAATAATCTATGCTCACAACCATTTGTGCTGGCTAATACGGTCTGATCTGTGGACTGCCTGTGCATGTGTTTGTGTGTATTACAGATACAGAAGATGCTCCAACTAGAACATTTATTGGTGAGTTCCAAAGGATGCTCAGTATAAAGAGAAAAAGCAATACTTACAGCTCTTTTAGGCTGGGAAGGGCTTTAATAGCTTGAGGAAATTCATCCAAGTTATTATAATTCAAGTCCCTAGGAAAAAAATGGAAGAAAATGTCTAAGAATAGTGATTAGTCATCATAATTCATAACACATTCTGGAACAAATATATGTTAACAATCACAACCTGTAGTTAGCAATCTTTCTCTTCCAACTAAATTGTCATTCAAAACCCTATGAGATTAATTTAATTAACAGATAATTGAGAGAATATTAAATAGGAAAAATTATCTTTAATGCTTTTTGGCTAATAAATTTTCAAGCTCAGAGAGCTGTCACATCCCTTGGCCACTAAAGGATTAAACACATGAATCTTGTGTCATTTTTTGGAAAATGTACCATCAAGTAGAATTTATTGACTATCCATATATAGGTGACAATAGTATGAACTGAAGCTTCCCTTGGAGTGAACAGCAGCTCCCTGCAATTCTGGTATAAGAACTTGAAATGAGAAGCAATGGAAAGACCAGCGTCGTTCTCATGCAGGTCATGAATTACTGACAATGGTATATTCGATAGGGAGAGATTAAGCCACAGTGGTCTGTAAAAAGCAGGTCTAGTTCTGATAGTGACTGAATTTTAATTTTGCTCAACATAAAGAACATGATGGCACATAGTTATTGTGACTAATTTCAGAATGAGAAAGAAGAGAAATTAGAAGCTCAGCTCCTTTAAAATCTATTGTTTCCCTTTTCTACACAGAAGGGAAAATGGCAAATAAAAACTAAATTGACTAGGAGGAAGAGATGTACTTTTAATATAATTTGAATAACATGAACTAGTTTTTATTACCACTGGGTTAAGTACGCCCAGCAGAGGAGACCTGAGTTTAAAGCTATCTTCCTCCAGTTTTAACTCAAATATCCACTGGTGTCTAATATTTGTTTTGACAGGAAGGTTGATTAAGATCCTATAAAACTTGAAGTCTCTCAATAGTTCACAGTTAACTAGAAATTCCAGTTCAACAAAATACTACAGATATTAAGTATTCCAATTAGGTCTTGGCCATTCAAAGGAAACGTTCTCTAATCTGTTTACTGTATCACAACAGTAACCATCATGCATATTTGGATATAGGTAATGATGCAACCAATATAATCTAAAATAACAACAACAACAAAAACACTAGCCTAGTCTCAATAACACACAGTTATACAAGGTCTGTTAGTTTAAGACTGGAATAATGTGCAGCCCAGGTAGCCAGAAATCCCTCTTCAGCTAGTGGGAACACAGCATCATGGAAATTTTTAAAACACTAATTTGTTCCATTTTGGTGTGTGAAAGCAGATATACTATTCCATCCCAATTTAAACAAGTACCTGGGCTACTGAAATCATGGAGGAAAACCAACAATAAATGGCATACTATCCCAAACAAAATTGGGATTTAGATATGTCAAAGCTCCCAAACTGTCACAAATTTGACAAAATTAACATTTTAGAAAGGTATAAATCTTCCCAGATAGAGCTGATTTTAGTGTATATTTGGGGAAGGGGAAGTTTGAAGTTCACATTTAAGTATCACTTTTGAATCACAAACTGAAACTATTTTTCACAAGCACGTTATTAGATGGTGAAAAATTGAGTTGTTAATTGAAGCAAATTAACAATGAGCTATTCTCAATCATGTCTTCCCTTTAACTGCAGTTAAGTTTAAGACTGCACTGTCCCAATCACAATGGATTGTACAAGATATAAAGGCACTTACAAAGTTTCCAGGTTATCTAGTCCATCAAAGCAGTGTTGACTGAGGCTTTTAATTTTATTGTTATGAAGATGCCTATGGAAAACAAAGAACCAAAGTGACATTCACATCTCCCAAATGCAACTCTTATTAGATAATGTGTCTAAACTGGCATGGTTGAAAGCAATGTAGCTAAACATTTCCACAATCAGTTACAGAAAGCTGTCAGTGACTTATTACACAGACTACCTGAACACACAATACCAACATGAGGGGAAACCTAATGCAGAAAATGGTGACACACTGAGGATTACTTATATCAAAATAAAATTTTAGAATAGCTCTTCCTTCTTGTAGAGCAGAGCACTGGTGAGTTATCTGAGGAGAGACGGCAGTATTAGGGAGTTTATATCACTAAGGATGGAAACAGATTCCAAAAGAAATAAGACTGCCAAAAAAGGAAAGCCAGGTGGTGTATCCCAGCACTCAGGAGGCAGAGGCAGGCAGATCTCTGTGGGTTTGAGGCCAGCCTGGTCTACATATTGACAGCCAGGACAGCCAGAGATCTTACACAGAGAGAACCTACCTTGAAAAACAAAACAACCAAAAAACAAAAACAAAAAAAAAATGAAAGAGAAGAAAGAGTGAATGAATGGTATTATGTCTTACTATGAAAGGCACAGAAAATCAAGAACTTTCTGAGCAGAAAAGTGGAAAAACACAAAACATCCTTTGAACTTATTTCTCTGAGCATTTCAAAACAGTTTCCCTTCTTTTAACATTGAATAAAAAAATTCATTGTTAGGACAAAAACAAAGGTTAAATAAAAACAAAAGTTAAAAAAAAGTATTTGGTGAATGATACAATTGTTTTAAAAAGGTGATTACAAGTGGCTACTTATTTTTAAAAGACTCAACATCTATGATTAGATATTATTCAAAAAGTTAGCATGTTTGAGTTTATCAAAGTCAACTCCCCCCAAATACTAACTGTGCAGAAACAGGACCACTGGGCCACTTTTATAATTTATCACAAGAATCCCATCTTGCCCCCATATTAACACAAATACACGGTAATGAAAGGGTTGTCCACATACAGAACCACCAGGCTTGAAAGGTTGGTGAATGCAAAGTCAGGGATGCTTGAGATGTTGTTGAGAGCCAAGGTCAGTGCCTGTAGTGTTGGCAGGTTGCTGAGGGGACGCACAGGCACTTCCGTCAAGCTGTTGTCATCCAGCCATAGATGCCGTAACTGAACAAGCCCTTCAAAACTGTCCTCGGGGACTGAGGTAATATGGTTGGCATCTAAGCGTCTGAGAAACAGAAACATCCACATAGACTAATGAGTTCTACTGGAAGGAGTCAATTCAAATAACACAGCTCTAGAGCTTCCAAACAGAATGGAGTCACACAATGAGCCAGAACCATGGTGACCCCTATTTAACTGTAATGCAAGTCCAGAAAAACAACAAATCTAAAAGTTCCAAGGCCAGGACATCGGAGTTCGTTCCTGGCTAACTGAATGGTATACTTAAAACTCAGAAAGCTCAAATTGAAATTTATGCTTCATAGTAAACCTACCTGAGATACAGAGAGAGGGCTAAGAAAATGGCTTGGCAGTTAAGGCGTGTGCCCATACACATGCACGCGCGCGCACACACACACACACACACACACACACACACACTCACCATGATAACAAGAAAAATGAAACTCAGCAAATAAACTACTTTACCTCCAATATAACAGTACAGTCAATATTTTAGATTGAATTTTACTGCCACTTTGATTGGATACCAAAAGGAAAAATGCTTAGTTTTTTAAATAGCAATAAACTCATTTCAGTAGCTTCTCAACCTTGCCAGATCAGCTAAACATGTCCTATTGGTAAAGCAAACTTCTCCCTTCGCACTAAATATTTAAGCTTCGTAAGCTTCTCTCCGTATTAAATATTTAAGTTACTCATAAAGGGTCAGATTGTTCACAGGAAAATTGAACTTCTCCGATCAAGGCTACTGTGGCTTTAAGGTTTCATCTTTCAAAAAATTCTGGAATTATGGGGCACCTTATTAACAGGATTATGTAACATTTAATTCTCCATCTAAAAGGCTGGAAACTAAATCCCAAGTATTTGTTTCTGTTGCCATAACCAAGTATAATTGTTATAATCACTTTTCAATACAAAGACAGCCTAGTGTTAGCAGGATGAGGAACTGTACGAGCCAGGAAATCCCATCATTCCTCATAATCTCTTGCTAATGTTTATCACATACATTCCTGTCTCATAACCTTAGACGTGTCTGTGAAAATTAGGGAAGAAAAAAAATTGATAAAAACTCAGATTTTTTTTGGGGGGGGGAATGGTATCTGGCAACTTAAAAGTTCAAAAACTACTGAGTTTTAAAGAGATTTTCCTACCTTCTGTCTTTTTAACCTACTCCAACCTCAGCCTCTGCCATTATGGTAGCTTTCAACTTCAGGAAATTGCTGGTCTCCCACTCCCAGCTACCTGCTCCCAGTCCTGAGGCATTTTCCTTCCTGAGGCAGATTAGCAAGGGCTAATGACCATAGGTCTTCGAGGATATTTAATGGGCATTTTCTTCTGACAGCATCAACACTGAAAAGAGATCTTAGGAAACTGAACAGCTGCCTATAGGTCCACTAACCATAAACATCTTTAGGTTTGTATGTTCCTTGGGTATTTCTAGGACTGACCCATGAAGAGAGACTAGTATCTTCAACATAACAAACTGGCAATGTACTAGACACAGAGCTGTGGAATTGTTTAGCTGTTATTTATGCTTTAATGAAAAGATAAGAAAGTGTTCAAACACACAGATACAAGTTACAACCCCCTGAAACCCATTCTTGGAAGAGACACTAACCATAGTCACACAGATTAACCACACAGTTTAACTGAATTATGCTTGTAGATGATTTGATTAGCTGTAATTCACTCTACATTCAAAATGAGCTTCTTGTTTGACATAAAAGATGAAATGGTTTGAGGCATTCTGTGGGTGGGAGAGGCACAGAGTAATAAATTACAAAGTGAACAGAGTGCTTAAAAAGTGCAGGGATGCGGATAAAGACTAATCGATACAGGGAGCAGCAGGGGCTACCGGAAATGTACACATGGTCAAGACAATTGTCTTTAAAAAGATGATACTCAAACTGGAGCCTAATGCATTTAGCAAGGGCAAGAGGAAGCAGTGTTTAGGTAAAGATCAAGGCCAACAGAAACAAGCTTGGTAAGACCACACAGCTCCCAGAAGGTCAGAGTGATGAGAACACAGGAATGTAGGGTCCAGGGAAACATACCTATGATTGTAAGCAGGGTCCAGATTACACAGGCCCCATAGGCTAAGAAAGAAACTTCAACTTCATTTTGATTACAGATTAATGTTCTTCCCCAGTTTCTCAGTGTTATAGCAGTTTAAAAGTTTAAATGGCTTGCTTTATCACTGATGCTAATTTCTATTTATATGTAAAAATGCCCAGAGGCACTTCCAAATAAGCCAACAATACTCCACAGAAATCAAGTTTCCTCTGTGAAGTGTCTCATTAAGAATGGCAAACACCAGAGTTAGCATTCAGTACTAGCGATACACATTCCTATGAATTCCCCATCATATACCAGCAACCAAGTGATTCTGAAGTAAGAAAACAAGAAACACTCATCTATGTGAAAAGTAATACAGTAGTAAAGGCACAAATGGTCTCTGCTAAGTTTCTCCAAAATGAGAAAGGTACACAGAAGAGCACAGACGGAAGACCTATATGAAAAATCATACCCTGGGATATGAAGCTAAAGGAGTAAAAAGGATTTGTGGATTCTTGTAAAATAAAGGACTCAAGAGTTTAATTTTTATACTCAATTAATGTGGGCATCAGTGACACAACTATAAGTATAAAGACTTATACTGAGATTAAAGCTTTAAGGAAAACTTTAAATATGATTTTGTGTAACTTGATGGTAGACAATTTGACAAGTATTTGAAAGGGTCTGGTTTTTAATTCCTAACACTATTAACAGCTATCCTAACAGACCAAGAACCACTACAACAGACTGTTAGAGGACGGGGGGTGGGGTGGGGGTGGGGGTGGGGGGTGTCCTTTTGTATATGTTTCTCTTATTGGTTGACGACTAAAACACTGATTGGCGAGTAGCCAGTCAGGAAGTATAGGCAGGGCTACCAGACCAGGAAAATTCTGGGTAGAGGAGGCAGAGAGATGCCATGTAGCTAGAGGGAAAACAGGACACTAGCGTTCTCTGGTAAGATAAGGCTATATAGAAATACATAGATTAATAGTTATGGGTTAATGATTAAGAGAGAGCTAGCCAGTAAGAAGCCTGAGCCATCAGCCAAACAGTTTATATTAATATAAGCCTCTGTGTGTTTATTTGGGGCAAAGCAGCTGCAGGACCAGGAGGAACAGAAACTCCATCTATACTAAGCAGCATCCTATCTCACAGAACAGAGAGATTATGTGAGCTTCTCCAATATGCTCTACCAACAAAACTCCACATAGTATGTATATATTACTTTTAAGTTCTAAAAGAAACCCCTTTCTAATAAGTTAGCAATATATTAATCATATTTTATCTGGAAAATGTATACTGTCAATTCTCAGGAATGCATTTTAGCCCTAAAACTCACATTTCTTAATTTTTTTGCCTTAAACAAAATTATAGTGACAAAATATTACATGTAGTTCTTTAAGAGGCTTGGCACATTTCACACAGTTCTAACAACTTGTCTGACCACCTTGTAGGATCTGACCAAAGCCCAAACAAGGTGGATCAGTGACAGGCAGGACCACACCCTGAGTCTGACTGAATGGACGATCAAGACAGTGGCCTTACATTTAAATTTTAATCTCACTTCAGAATCCCAAAGATGGGACATGTGGGCTCATTGGATCTCTCTGTTCCTGTTTCCAATGGAGCCACATTGAATAAATCTCCTTTTTCTGCTTCCCACTATTAATTTGACTCTCTTAATTGGATTACTAAGGACAAGTGTCTGAATCTGGCTTAAAGCACAGTTTGTGACCCCATGTTCTATAACTGTGCTGAAAAAATCTGTGGTCAATAAACAGATATTCTACATAATCAAAGCTCTCTTTCCTAACTTTTCAACAGGGCAAATATTATAGTCATAACATACTTTTAAAGTATTTAAGAAATTCAAGGACATTTAACCTTTGAGATCCTTTAATATTCAACATAAATTCCATGTAAAGAAAAACTACCATAGAGCTTATTCTGATTGCCATTTTAATACTCTATCCTGGTAATGACTCTGGAAGAGGCTGTAACACTATCTTTTTACTAACACCTACAATTCACTCTGACTTTATAGTCACCATCAAACATGCACTTACCTCAAACACCTTCTGGTCAATTTCAATGCCATATGAACTTTGTTCCTTTTAAGGTCTGTGGTGAAACCACAAGGAAATCTTTAACATAATTCAGGTCTGAAGATTTGAAAACTGACTCAAGTGCTGATAAGGCTGTTTTACACCAGGGCAGAATTTCAATGATATCTCTCTTGACCACAACACCCACTAAGCTAACAAACCCAAGAACACTTCTTTCATAAATACAGCACTTCTGATACAGCACCCTATGGTTTCTGTTACATATAAAAGCAGAAAGCAGGCCAGAACTTAACACACACACACACACACACACACACACACACACACACACACACACACACACACACGTTGGAGGGGGGTGAGTTGACTTTCTATTCTCATAACAATTTGAGACAATTTAAGCAACTCACACACTGAGTAATGAGCACGCTGGGCTTTGGTTAAGTCCAGTTTCTGTACCAGCACCACTTCAGTTCACCCATTTTATTACCAAACACCAAATGCTCTTCATGTACTTGTTGACCACAAATAAGAGACAATCCATTGAAGTTTTCTTGGTAATTTTTCTGTCCTGAACTGAAATGACATTTCAGTCTTCTCTTTTTTTGCCTTGTAACTAGGCAAAATAATTGGTCCTTTGATCATTAAGTCTTAGAAAACAATGATTCAATGTGAAGGTCTTAAAGTCAAATCAATTCATTGTAAAGTACCAAAAGAAAACAGGACCGGTCTATGATATTCCATGAATTCAGATCTGGAGAAGATCAGATCAACCTCTCTACCCCCCATGCCTCCTTCGTTGAGACTGTACTTAGCCAAATATTTCTGAAAAAGCAACTCATTTCTAATTGATTCATTTTAAAAGTCAAATGTGCTCTGGTAAACAACCAGTCTTTCTATTCTAAAACTTCCCACTTTTGTAAAGTGAACTACTTAATACACATAATCTTAACTCCTATTTGAACTAAAACTTAAGTGGCCAACACCCAGGGTACTCCTTGTTTGTGACAGACAGATATGATTTAAAGTTTAACTTTTACAACATGTGTTTTATTAGTATATTTTTACTAACATTCACTTCACACTGATTACTAGAATCTCTGCTAAGACATTCAGATTAATTAGGATTCTGAAACAGGTTTGTCTGGTTTTGAATCCCCACTGTGCCTTTACTAGCTATGTGCTGTTGGGCAAGTTTCTTAAAATTTTCTCTACAGTCATTTGCTCATTATCTATCAAGAACTCCAAAGTAAGAAAAGCATTTAGAATTCATATAAAAGCCAAGTTCTTTGTATATAAAGAATGTAAAAAGCAAATAAAGTGGTAATTGAAAAAGCATTCAAAGTTAATGATTGCTCATGGAAAACTCCAAGAATTAAAACCCTGAATATGCCATACAAAACCCAAGTTTTATCAAAAGAAGGAGGAGGAGGAGGAGCAGTAGAGAAGGAAGGAAGGAAGGAAGGAAGGGGAAAAAAGGAAAAGGAAAAGGAAAAGAAAAAGAAAAAGAAAAAGAAAAAGAAAAAGAAAAAGAAAAAAAAGAGTAAGAAAAATCCTGGGAAAGGAGGCAGCTCAGACAGCCAAGTTAACCCCAATATGTATTTCGAGCCTACAGGTCATGCATTAAACTCAATTTAAACCAATTACTGCTGCTGTTAGTGGCTCTCAGGACACAAGATACCAGAACTCCTGCACACATTTAACCCTGGTTTCAAAGAGCATCAACAGCCATGTACATGTTGACAGTAGTACACCCTGCACTCATAGATATTCCCCAAGCCTCTGAGTCAAGAAAGAAAGTAAACTGAAGGACCACCTTATGCCTCACCAAGGGATATTTTAATAACAGCAACTGGCCATCCCCATTTTTATCCTAGGGAAGAGGATAAATCTCCTCTGGTCTTGGGGGTTCCAATTCCTTACTCTTTAGCACCTATAGTGGCCTTCCAATGACCCAAGAATGCAGAAGATAAAACGTTACTTACAGAGATTGCAAAGCACTCAGTCCATGAATGGCTTCACTGGGTACTGTTTTCAACTGATTATTCTGGAGTGTTCTGTAACAAAATTTTTGGTTAGTGATTAATAAGCTATTGTTATCATTTCTTTTATAGAAGAATATGGAGCCATTTTTTCCTAAAAAAAAAAAAAAGAAAGAAAAAAAAAAAACCAATGGCATCAAAAGTGGCATTGTAAAATGGAAAGCATCTAAGGCCAGAAAACTGCAAAATGTCAAGAAGCATTTGGTGTAAACTCAGAAATGAAATTTATACTGCTATCCTAGGCCATCTCTTAATGCAGCTGCTGGGCCATCCATACTTCCAGGGGTTGTTTCATTCCTGGGTGCCCTAGTTAATGCTCAGTAAGCTGTATAATAAATTCATTGGGGTGTCTAATCAACAAGCCTGTTAGAATTTCTAATGCCTTCTCAAATTGGAAGAAGGCAGTTTACAAGGAGAGCAGACATTGGGGATTTAGGGAGCAGCAGCAATGTCTTCGGTGACCACAGGAGGAGTAGAAACATTATTAGGCCTCAGTCATTGTAAAGCTGGGGCCTGGAAAACAAAATCTTCTCCTTTTTACCTAAAGCCACTCTTGTCACATTAACAACTATTTGACATGAAGCATAACCACTGAATAAAAGAAGTAGCAGGATCACCTAAAAACCTGAATCAGAGAGGCCTAGAGACTTTGCAGTGATAAAAGTGGGGGAAGTAGTCAACCCACATGATCTTCAGTCTGTCACCCTCCAAGCTCCTGCATGGCCAGAAATTTCTCTTCTGATCTCTGATTATCTTTTTAAATCATGGGCAGCTCAATTTCTTCAGCTCTAAAATGCTTTTTACATGTATAGCAGTTATAAAACCTCTTCCCTTTTAGGGATGACGATTTCAAAAACCCCTGTAGCTCTAACGTAAGTAGTAATGAAAACCCCCACCAATAAAGTTTAAACATGGTTTCCACTCAATAAACTTGCATCACGGGAAGTGCATGATGCCCTGGAGATCAGAATACTTAACTATTTAGATTTTTAACCTTAGTGATCTAGACCCAAGTTTGCACAGACCAACCTCCAGCCTGCTCCACTACGCATTGGCCAAGCCTTAAATCTTTTAATCCTCAACTAAAAGAAACTGTGCTTAACCTAGCTCCAAGCATGTTGACTATGCAGACAGAAAATACACAGCCAGCTGTGAAGCTCGAAGATTGCATACTTACAGGACTTTGAGCTCTTTCAACCCAGACAAGGCTTTTGGGTGGATAAAAGAAAGGTCGTTGCCAGCCAGTTGTCTAGAAAAAAAAGTAACAAGAGGGGGGGGAAAAAGTAATTCAGAGTTAAAATTTAGAATCCACAGTAACCTAACTATGATTAAAACTCTAAAGCGGGACTTAAACCTTTGATAAAGCTGTCCCAAGATTTTTCTGATGAATTAAGTATGTCTAGATTTTTTAACCTCCAATACAATAATTTAAGTAGGCACATTTTTATTCTGGTGAGGTCAAGCAAGCCAAAACACATTAAGCCAAGTGAAGTTTGCTATTCAGGGTCACTCTGCAGCTTGCAGTGCTTTCTGAGGGCCTCATAAATACAGACTACTAGTCAGCAGGCAGGAGTGTTTACACAGAGTAGGGAAAACCAGTCTGTCAAGGAAGAAGCTTTCAGGGGGAGAGTCAGCTTGTTATCTCTCCAGAAGCCCAGGACAAAAAGGAAGAGTGTCTGGGAGCCCAGGTTTCAAATGCAGGCCTAACACACACATAGTTAAAGAAACAGTTTCCTGAAGAAATTGTGAAATGGGTAACTTAACGGGGGTAAAAGTGAATAAAGAAGGGTATGAATTCCTTGTGGTCTTTTTGCACCTTTCCTCCCATTTCTGCAGGCCTACAGCACAGAAACATTAAAAAAGGAAAAAAAAAAAAAAAAAAAAAAAAACGAAGGAAAGAAAAAAAGAAAAAGAAAAGGAAATAGGTCAGAAACTCATAAAGTCACCTGCAAGCAGGTGGCCTGGAAAACGGTTGGAAAATATGTACAATTAGCTGGCAGTTAGCTGCGTATTCCTGTCATGGAGCACAGCACTCTCCACTTCTCAGTTCTGCCAGGGTTAGTCTTTCAAGCAGCTGGAGTCTGTAACTGATTTTTTTTTTTTAAATAGTCTTTCTATGTATTTAAAGGAAGCTTTAAATACTACTATTTACAATTAGTTTCAATTAATTTTTTAAATTTATAAAACAAAATTTATAATTTCTCCTTTAAAAAGACCTAGTTGCAATCAGACAGTACATGCCTGTACTCGGGAGGCTGAGACAGTATGATCTCAAGTTCAAAACCAGCCTGAGATATACAGTGAGACGCTGCCTCAAAATTAAGAAAACAGGAGCTGGAGAGATGGCTCAGCTATCAAAAGCACTGGTTGTTGTCCCAGAGGACCCAGGTCGACATGACAGGTTACAACTATCAGTGACCCTAGTTCCAGAGGATCTGATAGCCCTCTTCTGATGTCTAAGGGCACCAGGAAGGCATGCTTGTACACATACAAGACAGACCAACCAAACACTTCTGCACATTAAAATAAAATCTCTAAAAGAAAATAATTTCCTTTGTTCTCTCTGGTCACTCTGTAAGCATCCTACATCCCTGGACTTTGCTCAGTTTATTCATTTATAATCAAGTTCTAACTGCTACCAAGTGCCACACATTCAACATACTGTCCCTCTTCTTTAATCTGCTATACTTGACTTTAGAGACACATGGAAAACATCTCTCCTAAGTAAAAGTCAAAGCAATGAAGGTCTGAAATTCTACCATGAGAGCCTTGTCTTCTAAGGTTTTGTACCACTTCAAATGCAAACAGTATGAGAAAAACCTGACTCCACCTGAGCTCTGCTCCACAACAGACGCGCGCGCGTGTGTGTGTGTGTGTGTGTGTGTGTGTGTGTGTGTGTGTGTGTGTGTGTGTGTGTGTGTGTGTGTGTTGTGTGTGTGTGTGTGTGTGTGTGTGTGTGTGTGTGTGTGTGTGTGTGTGTGTGTATTTCTGAATATGGGTGGAGTAAACAACTCAGAAATCACAACAACACATATGATACATAATTTCATCCACAGAAAAATGTAACAATGTTGGATTCTCAGTGAAGTCACAAGTTTAACATGGGGTGTGGACACTTCCAGCCATCATGCCCCTCTCTTCTGGTAACTTCACTCACTACATGCTTTCTGGGTCTTCTCGTAATTTGGGTCTCACAACTTGGGTCTCACAACGTATTACCCTTTACTACCAGCCTTTTAAATGTCATCTAAAATGGCACTATGGCCTAAAGAATCTGAGGAGACAAAGCCAACAAGTTGCCTCATTAAGTGAAAAGTGACTTAAACTTTGCTTAGCAAACATTAGCAAAACTTCAACTGTAGTTTATAAATGGCTAAATTAAAATAAAAAAGCACTGAAGCTCAATGAACCAGAAGTAGCCACAATAACTGTGTTTGTGTTCATGATAAAAAAAAAAAAATCCCCCCCTTTTTTTTCCTTCTATGCTGGTCCAATAAAAATCTCTTCTCTTGTATTTCCTCGGTGGAACTTCTGAACCATTTCTGGTGGGCTACTACCTAATTCAAGAATTGTTGTTTGCTCAAAACAAAGTTTTAAGGGTTGCAGAGATGGCTTCAAAGTTAAGAGCTTAGGCTGCTCTTGGAGAGGACCCGAGTTCAATTTCTAGCACTCACCGGGTGGCCCACACCCTCCAGGGGGGAACCTCACACTTCTGGTTTCCACAGGTACCTGCAACTCATGTGCCAGACCCATATTCAGACCTATGCCTATGCACACAGCTTGAAATAATACAAATAAGTCTTTAAGAATTCATTTTATATCAATTTCCTTTTTAAAAACACCATGGCCTTTCAGCACTGAGAATTAGTATACAAAACAAAACAAAATGTGTTTTAAGCCCCCTTTCAATGCCACCATTTCAAAATATATCTCCTCTTGGTCCCAAACTAATCAGCTCCAATGCTAAACCCTTCGAAACCCTTCATCTTGTAACTTCATTGCCGCTCCAAATTCCCAAAGGTAGGTAATGCCTCTTTCTTTGAGCTACACGTAAATCCAGCACAAAATTAACCGTGGTCACAGGCTACTTTCTGGCTGTTTATCGCACTCAAGTCTCACAGGTCAAGTACAAATGCTTCTCAGGATGGAGTACACATCCCACACTTTCATTAGCCCTATGAATATGCCACATTCATTAGAAACAAACATCTCAGGTAGGAGTGTTCTCAGATGCTCCCCTTCCTGCATTAGAGATGCAGTTGAAAGCTTGTCTAACAGGAGCAAAGCCTTGAGTCCAATCTCCACTATAGCCAACAGAACAAATAAAAGGCATAGAAGTTTTCTGCAAACATTCCTTGCGCCAATACACAGCTTCCTGTGGCCCACCTCTGTGCAAGTGCCACATAAGCAATGAAAGGGTTTGCTCCACTTGAGCTCCCTCATTAAATGCAACTAAGGGTGCTCACAATTGTAACACACAGTATTTAAAAGACCACATTTTCAAAGCTCAAATTGCACCATAAGGGCCTTAAGTGGCAGTAGCCATCTTTCCCCAAGTGCCTCAAATAGTTCTGTAAGCCGGCTCCTCCCAGCTGTCCTTAAAACCTGTGTTAAAAGCTAGCATCCACCAAAAAAGAAATCCTATAAACACAGTTAGCTTTCCAGAATCCTTCACCCATTGTCTCCAACATTAGCTTTTACAGTCCTGATATCTGTGGGCCTTCCTTGAGGAATTTAACATTCTGTGTGGTGACCATGAGAAAGAGTGCTATTAAGGAACCAAGGAGGTGGCAAAACACAGAGCACCTGATTATCTTAACTTGTCAACAAAACAAACTGTTTAACCACATCAGTCAAAATATTTGCTTCCCCCTTCCCAATCTCTGCCCCTTTAAAAACTATGTGAATACAAAAGTGACTTAGTTTCAAAAACCATTCTGTTTCTCCTTGACTTAACAGAATGACACACTGAGCTCTGTGCATGAGGCTTATCCTGAAACACAAACCACCACAAGTGTGCAGTGGATGGGTGATAATGCCACATAGGAAGGTAGGCTACTAGATGACTTTGTTTCCCGGGAGTACAGACACCAAGCTGCTGTCTTAAGGAATCATACTCTGCAGCTGCAGCAGTCACACCCTCCAGAACTTTGTCACAGACAGCTCAGTAGTCACAGTCTCATAAACCAGCACTTCTTGTGGTAGCACTTCTCGAGGATGCTTCATTCAGCATGCATTCTCTTGAAATTCAGATCCAGTAAAAAGCAAAGTGAATAAATGACAGGCTTGGGGCCAAGTCCCCAAATCCTTAGGAGACACACACCTAAGATCTAACCAGGTGCAGAGATGGAAACAGGTGGTATGCAGATGTTCTTGCACATCATGGCAACCACCCGGCTTTTCCAAAGCATCTGAGAAGTTAGGTGACTTGGCAAAAATCACACTACGAAGTGGAGGATCCAGCTGTCTAGTGCTTGCCCAGCTGCCTTGCAATGTTTATCAACTTGTTCCTGACCTGAGGTGCTTCTGCGGTGTCACCAAGAGATTAGGAAATCATTCTCAGAAAGTAGAGGTGGAGCACTATGAACTTGGGCAAGCTTCCTGCTTTGCTTGAGTATCAGCAGCTCTCACCCAACAACCCAAAGCTGACAACTTCTGTCTATGCATTAGGAGCTCCGAACTGCAATTGTTGGGGAATTTCCCAGCAGGCTAACAGTACATGCTTCTCAAAGCCAAAGATGCCCTGAGGGAAGGAGATGAGAAAGGGACCTCTGGGTGCCCATGTATAGGGACTCTTACTAGACCTATGGTTTACAGCAGTCTATTATCATTTTTGTTTGTTTTAATAACTTTCAAGTAAAAATGAGGTGGCTGGTACTGAGGAAGAATTATAACCAGTGACATCTTTTAGCAAACACAAGCTACTTTCCATTCAATGCCTAGGTTTGTACTTCTGTGCCACAGACAACAGTTGTTTCCTAGCTGCAGGTCTCAGAAAACCTTCACAATTTGCTAAACAATAACATTCATAATTTTCATCCCCCAAAACATCTTTATTATTAGCATACTCTTCAATGGCAATTAATTTCTAAGGAAATCTCAAAGTGTCAGCAGAAGGTAGATGTGGTATAATTTTCTGCAAATCAGAGTTTACAGTCCCAGGCATCATGTCTCTCACCTCTCTCACCTCAGTAGCTTCTGGCTACCAAGACAGTGAGAATCACTCTGCAAGGTTTCAAGCCATGTACTCCTAAATCTTCCATTGTATGAGTTTAGGCTCTCATTATTATTTACCTGGATTATTGCCATGAATTTCCACAAGACTTCTGCCTCACCCTACTTGATTATAATACTGTGAGGAAGCTAGCGAAATGACAGCAGTTAGGAGCATGAGTTGCTCTTTCAGGACTTGGGTTCAGTTCCCAGCACCCACATGGTGGCGCACAACCATCCATCCATAACTTGTTACAGGGGATCCTACTCCATCTCTGACTTTCTTTAGCACTACAAAGCTATGTGGTGCACACAGATACATGTAGGCAAACACATAAAATAAATATTTTAAAGAATATCAGTGTTCTTACTTCCTACAATGGAGCACAGACTGCTACACATCCAAACACATCAGGGTTTCCCTATATAACTCACTACTTACACAATTTTTCTTCACCTGTAATACCCCCATGTCTCATACCTCTGCCAACTGAAATCGTGCAGACTGCTCGAGCTGAGTATTAGCAATATGAAACCATCTGACATCACCTTCCTGTGATTCCTCAAGGGTCTTAGCCAAAAGTTCTCACTGATGCATCTTAGTATACCTCCCCACCTTTCTCTAGGACATTATGATGTTCCTTACGAGTGGGGACTAAATCACATTCACCTTTTATTCTTGTATGAGACCATGCATATGGCAGGCATGCTGTAATACCTCCACTAACACTTTCTCTTTCCTTTTCTGCTCTTTCATTTCTACTCCCTCAATCTCCTTCATACTCTTCACAGGAACTTTAGGGTAGCAGGTGCCAGTGCAGCTATCACCTCTCTTAATATATGCTGCAAGTACTAAAGAGGAGCTTTAAGCTGGAAAGACCAGTTCACAGGTCAACAGTAGTATCTCACTCACTGTACTCTGTACACAAACACAGAATTGAAACGAGTCCAAAAGCACTTCAAATAATGACCTCAAACAGTCTACCTCCAGGCAGGTCTTATTTACCCTGCTTACTACAAGAGTCTCAGAAGCAAAGAAAGCAGGAAGAAAGAAAAAAAGAAAGAAAGAAAGAAAGAAAGAAAGAAAGAAAGAAAGAAAGAAAGAGAAAGAAAGGAGGAAGGAAGGAAGGAAGGGAGGAAGGAAGGAAGGAAGGAAGGAAGGAAGGAAGGAAGGAAGGGATGAAGAATAGTTGATGGTAGGGAGATATTAGTTCACTAGGCTTATGCTTTCCCAATACATCTGGAGCCTCTCCAGGGAAAAGGGGCCAAGTGGCACAGTGTGAATGTCCTCATGAATCTGTTTTGTGTTTATTATTCATAAGCATCATGGATTTACACTAGGAGGTCCTTAGAGGGAGCACAACAGTTTTCCGTGATGTTATCTACTCTTAATGAATATACTACATAAGACATCCATTTGCCAGATGGGAGAGAACAGAAATAATGTAGGTTAAACATGGGAAATGGGTCAATGATGACTATGAATAAGCAAGCCACATGTCAGAGGAAATGTAGGCCAGAGGTCGATCCCTTCATGCAGTATACCCAAGTGACTGGGATTTCTCTTGGGAAGCCACTGAAACAGACAGGAGAGGCTGGGGTTATAGGTTCAGCAGTTAAGAGCACTCACCCAACTTGCAGAGGACCCAGGTTTAGTTGCTAGCACCCACATGACAGCTCACACTTATCTATTAACTCCGGTTCTGGGCGATCCAATGTCTCTTTGACCACCACAGGTTCTTGCACACATGTAGCACTCATATACACACATAGGCAGACACACGTACACAAAAATACTTTTTTTTTTTAATGAAAAGGTGAAACAGTAAACCAACTGGTGTTATTTACATAAAAACACAGCATTAGGGCCATTACACAAATTTCATGGTGGCTAGAATTCTCATCAGGAATTAGGAGAATAAAGACTACAATCTGTACACTATTTACTGAGTTGAGGGGAATGTAGCTGAGGGTTTCTAGCAGCTATTCTGAGGAGACATGGGGTGAAGAAGAAACAGTGATACCACAGCAAGTGTGGAGGGGAGGCAGGAAACGTGTACTGCACAAACAAGAGAGCTTTAGTTCTTTAGTTCTTCTCATGTCATGGTGAGGTTGAGAAGCAGGCTACACAGCTTGCTGTCCACTTAGGTCCCTAACCTTCACTGTGCAGATGATTACAAGATGGCCTGTCATGCTACTGTTAAATGCTTACTCAATAGTACCACAGTACTGCCTCTTGGTCTAGTCAACACTTTTTCTGCCCTCAGCAATGTCCTCTCTCCTCCTCCATTGCTTCTCTCTACACTACCTTTGAAGTAAAGCAAAAGGAAATATTATAGCTCATAACCAAACATGTCCAGGCTGCTTCCCCTGTCATGCCATTGATTCCCTCAAGTGGGCAGAGGGCCAGTGTCAGTCACACTGCTTACGAAGTACAACAGACTAAGCCATCATCTGTGATGTTCCCTGTAGAGAAGAGTGTTCTGAGTCAAGACTGAACTAGGCAAGCATGGCCCACCAGAAAGTGTCTGACAGGAGGAGGTGAGTGTCATTCTTCTAAACAGTATTTGAAAACAGGATGTAAGATGCTAGCAACTGTTTTCAACAGCATCAAACATATTTTTGCTACTAATCCTGAATCGCATATTAATTTACATGTGAAGCTCTGACTGTGTATTCAGAACTATGGGGCTTCTGTGAGAAATAAAAAACCTCAAGGGGTTTGCTGGTTCCCATTCAGGCTATCTGGTATCAATACAAACAATAAAAGCTGAAGATTCATTTAGCCCTTTGCATTTTCATTATCTGATTACACTGGCCCTTAAAGCATAACAGAGAACATGAGCTTCTGCCACCCGCCCCCACATGTCCATCCCAATGTCCTACAATGAATGCCAGCAAATGCTAGAAAACAGTGTAAATCCCAGAAGCCCAACACTGCTTTATGGTGTTTTCTACCACTAACTTCAAGACAGCCACAAGAAAGAAATACTTTTGTAGCGGACAAAAAAAGGGCAATAATTAAGCAGCATTCTTTCTAGATCACTTGGGACCTTCTTCCTACCAGGGTTAAACCTCATTTGATACAGTAGACCAAAGTATTGTGGAGTCCACTAACCATGCCTGGTTTACTTCCCTATTGCTTTTTCTTCTTTTCTTCTTTACCCACCCCAATACCCCGGGCTGGGACTTAAACCCAGGGCCTTGGGCACGCTAAACAAGATCTCTAACTCTGTTATCCCCATTTTTCACATCTTCACGAATGATTTAATATCTTCAAACAACTACTAAAACATATATAATATAATGTGTGTATATGCATGTATTTAAAAGCTGGACATGGTGCACATATATATATATATATATATATATATATATATATATATATATGTGTGTGTGTGTGTGTGTGTGTGTGTGTGTGTGTGTATAAAATATGTATACAGAAAGTATATTATGTGTGTGTGCATGTAAGTATAAGCTGGAGGTGGTGGCACATGCCACCCAGCCTTGAGAGGCTGAAGCAAAAGAATAACAAGTTTGAGATGGGCTTGGAATAAACAAGTATTTTGTAGGGCATCTTTTGTAGGACATCCTCTAATGAGACCCTATCACAAAAAGCAAGGAAACAAACAAACAAACAAACAAACAAACCAAACAAATGTGTAAAAATGCAATGTTTTAAGAACACACATATATTTAGATCTTTTAAAGCAACTTGCTCTTGCAAGAAGGAAGAAATCCTGTCTCATTGTCTCTCTGTGTGACACACACACACACACACACACACACACACACACACACACACAGAGAGAGAGAGAGAGAGAGAGAGAGAGAGAGAGAGAGAGAGAGAGAAACAAACACTACAATAATCTATAACAAAAATAACAAAAATAATTACATCCCTGCTAAAACTTGGTATGAAGGCCATCTAGTACTCTTCCACATACTAAACTAAAATTTAAGTTCCACCTGTACTGAATTGGCCTTTTGTGCCTCTCACTTCCCCACAGTCACCCACAGAGACTATATTTTAGAGGTAAATCAGAAAGACCCCTGCAATGGACATGATTCTGAGCAAAGTTACTCCAACCATCTAAACATTTACCTTTTGATGATAAGCACATATGATACTCACCCATGTGAGGAAATAATATAATACAGCTTTAAAACTATTTCTATACCTAGCACCAACCAGCAAGTACTTAATTGCATTTCTACTACAGGATAGCAAAGAAAGTACTGTGTTTTCTCAGTTGTTTCTCATTTTGTTTCTTGTAAGTGGCAGCAATCAATCAACTTCCACAGAATTTCATTTCTATCTGTCCTGACAAAATTTCCTGCATCAATAAATTCAAAATGAGAAGAAATCCTTTTTCCTAAGCTCTCCCCAATTTTAAGTTAAAAAATTGACTATTGAGCCAACAAGAGGACTCAGAGTATAAAAGCACTTGCTGCCTAGCCTGGTGCCCTGAGTTCCATCCCTGGATCCCATGGTGGTAGGAGAGAGCTGATTCCCAAGTGCAGTCCTCTGACCTCCAAATGTAAGCCATGACATACACACCCATACTCACACACAGTAATAATAAATGAATAAAGATGAATTTTAAAGTGTGGCCTTTTGTCACTATGAATAAGACAGAGAACCCTGCCTTTGGAAAAAAGTCAGAATGCACAGGTACATACTGACCTTCTGACATACCTGGGTCACAAGATAGCAAGACACACAAAGCTAAGTGGTGAGGAGTAGAATACCAGAACAGCTTGGGAAAGGAAGGCAGGGAAAGCTTTACAAAGCAAGCAAAGAGCTCAGAATGAACTGCAACACATGGCTCAGATCTAGAGCCCTTGCTATCCTAAGAATACATCTGCTACTGTTTCAATAGGAAATTGAATTCAGTTGCTTCCAGTCAAAAGTTGCTTTAACTGAGCTGCAATAAACAAACATTCTTTCTTTCTTACCTAGTAACAGAATCCTGACTGGAGTCCACGTGTCAAAGCTCTTATTTGCCAGCATTCCCTGTTAAAAACCCATGTTTCTAAGTTCCAGCCAATGAAATGTCTGAGAAGTACTCTATCATATGTTCAAGGTGACTTCTTAAAAGAAGTGACGGAGTGGGGCATTACCACCCCCCTCCCTCCCTCCTACTCTAATAGGTAAATGTTGATGGCTACAGCTCCAGCAGCTACATGATCTAGACATGAATACTATAAACACAGAACAGCAGACTACAATGCTAAGCTTTACCTCTCTGCTAACTCTGTGATTCTCTAGCTTCTGGTTGCTAGGCTACAGATTTCAGATGCATGCAAATAAAAGAAAGCTTTATGTTTTTAAGCCACTGTTGTTTGAATCTTTCCACTACAGTCATATGATTCCTATTCATGAAATTTAGGAAAAAAGCACACCGGGCTGTAACAAAAACAGCACAATTAAAGACAGTACATTAAGGGGCTAGGGAGATAGCTCTGTGGTAAAGAGCACTTGCTGCTGTCATAGAGGACCTGCATTTGTTTCCCAGCTCACAATCACCTGAAACTACAGCTCCAATTGACACGATTTCATCTTCTGGTGTGTGTGTGTGTGTGTAAATATATTTAATATTTTAAAGGACAGTTCACTAAATACACAAAAACTAGGTAAAGAGTTTCTAAACTTATTTACAACAATAAACAAACACCAGATCAGTAGGAAATTGGTTACATAAAATATGAAGTACCAAAATGAAAGTATACTATATATTCATTAGTGGTAAAACTTAGATCTATCAGTATGTTAGTATTATGACAAATGGATATAAAGAGTAAGATTCTATTTTTTAAAATAAATTATGAATACATTAAAAAAACTCTAGGATACATGACAAAATATCAACAAACGTTATCTCTCAGGGATGAGATAATGATGGCTTAATCCTTCTTTCTTCTCTTTCTTTGTCTATATGTCCATATTTTAAACACTGATTTTCCATTAATTTTATAATCAGTTTTGAAAATCTACTTTATACTTTCATACTTTATAGTTTTATATCCACCTAAGTTTTTAATTCAAGGGGCTGGAGAGATGGCTCAGAGGTTAAGAGCACTGATTGCTCTTCCAGAGTTCCTGAGTTCAATTCCCAGCACCCACATGGTGGCTCCCAACCATCCATTATGAGATCTGGTGCCCTCTTCTGGTGTGCAGATATACATGGAAGCAGAATGTTGTATACATAACAAATAAAATCTTAAAAAAAAGTTTTCAATTCAAATATTTGCAGCACCTCCAATATGATCATCTTCAAAGTACCGATAGCGCCCAAAGTAACTGATGGTGGACAGACAACGTAATGTACAAGTGCTGAGCCAAAGTACTTACAATGAAATACAGTATTATTGAATATTATACTGTATAAGCATGGCTCATATAAGAGTAGACAATAAATAAATAGTTCAGCTTATTACCTTGTTGGAAAATTTAATCATGATAATAGAAAATCAAACATTTTTGTTTACTTGTAATCACTATTATATTCAGACAAAGAACCACTAACCATCATTAATTAAAATACATAAAGGAACCAACAAACTATTCATTTATGTGCCTCTCTACACTTTTTGTATTGTGTATCACTCTACCCGTGAACTGCTTGGAATTTCCAAGTTTGATTTCTTCTAGCTCTCCATTAAATTCTGATTTACTAACCCCCAAAGTCAGACCACCTCACTGTTTCATCATCTCTACTCATGGACTGCTAAGCACTTACAATGAAGTTACAGGGTAGTTTATTGGAACTAGCTAAATTAATATTATTTCCTATTCAGGTGGAGTATTCTCCAACAATTCTTTGTTCATTTCGGATTGATCCATTAAAGAAACATTTCTTGCAGTTGTGTCTAGTAGCAGGTTCTAGAAGGCTGAGATATCCATGGTTTCTTTCTGCCCAGCCTATCTTCCTTCCTGCTTTCTTTTCTGCTCACTTGGGGGGGAGGGGGCTGCATTTCTACAGTCTAAATAGTACTATGAGGGATGGATTGATAAATTGGGTTAGACCATCCCACCAAAAAGAAGAGGTGTTTTTAAGAACAGACAAAGGAGGCAAAACTGCCAACATAGTCCTCTCAGGTCATTGCAAAGCAACAAGGAATTCCTCACATATTCATGTAAGATTTTAGGATGCAGAGACACACCTGGGACTACTGAACGAGTTACAGTTCCCAGTCTATGAAGACAGGATATTTACAGCAGGAAAGGAACCAAAAACACAAAAGTAGAGACTCAAAACCAAACAACAGAAAACATGTGAAAATTCTCACAACATTTAAGCCTCAAGAGCCAATGCCAGCAGAAGCAACTCCACTTTTAGACATTTCTGTTCTCCAAGAAACAACTCTCTACCGTGCCTTAGTTGTGCTTGTGTCTTCAACCCAGTGAACTCTGCTAACATGTATACCATATTCTTTATTCACTCCCCAAAACCCGGAAGCGATCTACTAAAAGTCCCCAAATAATCTGTTTCTTTCCCCAAATGGCACTGTCACCACTCCACTGAAATAAATGTAAAGCTACTTAAACTAACATAAATTTTTCAGTGTCTGGCTACAGGCATCTCTCTCTAGCATGTCAAAGCTGATCTCTTGTTTCGTTGTGGAAACCTCTTCTTCCACGGCTCCTGGGGAAGAGTTCTGCCCCAGTTCTCATCTGGCACTTGTCTTCTTCCCACACCTTGATTCAAGTGTTTCCCAAGGAGTTGTCTTTGGCCCTCTTCCCTTTCCTTTCTTCTGCCCTCTATCCCTTGGCAAGCTTTTACAATTTCAAGTTTCCATTAATCACCTCAACATAAAAGACTCTCAATTCTACACCCATGAATCTCTATCCTGGATTCCATTCACATATTTCCACATATCCCTATCTATATTCTATGTAACTCAAAATGCTTACTTGAAATTAAGTTTGATATTTTCTCTTCTGGAACAATTTCTTTTCATGTTGTCTCTAATTGTCATAACTCCTGGAAATACTAAAATGAAATACTAATGATGTTGCCTCAGCTGACATATTTTGCTTCTTATCTGCCCTAATTCAGATTTATTCTCTCTCTCTCTCTCTCTCTCTCTCTCTCTCTCTCTCTCTCTCTCTCTCTCTCTCGATAGGGTCTCTATATAGCCCTGGCTGGCCCAGAACTCACAGTGTAGAACAGGCTGTCTGTGGATTCACAGAGATCTGCCTGCCCCTACATCCTGAGTGCTAGGATTAAAGACATATACCTCCATGCTAAACACAAATTCTGATAACTCTCACCTACACTTTTACAGTTAGCTAGCTCAATTATCTCCCTATCTTCCTGACCTCTCAATTCTAAGATCTCTGCTATGAAATTACATTGACAGAAGACCCTATCTGATTGAACTAGTCCCTGGCTCAAAAAAGCAATGGTCACTCAAGAACCTCACTATCTACCAAGAAAGGTCCTCAGTCTGGCTCCAAATGCTTCTCTAAATTTCTCTTCCATGGTTGCTTTCATTAATTCAGCACTACTTCACCTATCATTTGCGCTACCCATCTCAGTCTCCCTTTCTCCACTTGAGTTTCTTTGCGTATCTCCTCAGAAATAACTCCCACCATCCCTCAAGGCTCTCCAGAAATGCCAGCTCTTTGATGAGGTCTTCTTTAATCTTTCTTGCTAAATGTAATTTCCCTTTTCCTTTGAACTCTCATAGCTGGAGTACACTGTTCCTTTCCCTCGAAGCCAAGAATCTCATTTAGCTCAGTGCTGAATAGGGTTTTAGTTGACAAAGAATTATTGAATTAGTGAATGGTGGACTAAGTCTTTCCTTGGCCTTCCCACTTGTACAGTAGTCATAGTCAGTCTTATGACCCCTGGCAGGCCCCACTACTAATGAATTCTGTCACCTAGCAAGGTGTTTCTGTGAGGAAAAACTCAGCCTCCTCAAAGGGTTTTATGGGTTAAAACAAGATTAGGAGAACAATGTTCTAAAAAGACCTACCCTATGACTATTAGGTCCCAATTAGTAAAACCTCCCTCCTCATTCCTCCCTTCTCATCTTTACTTTCCAGTCTAGAGTTCTCCATTATAGAAAACCCATTATAGAAAACGCTAAGAATCAGACAGGTAATGAGGTTTCTTGGGCTCACTATGCAACTATGAGGGTAGTAATCTTCATGAATGGTCCTCCTACTAGAGCAGTGCAAAGGAGAACAAGGGAATGCTACCAAAGAACGGAGTCTATTGCCAGGCAACTGAGAACAGGCTTTGCTTTATCAGGGGTGTTCCTGCAGTCAACAGAGCTTATCTGGAAGGTTTCATCAAGGGACTAAATGTGAAGGGAGTTACATACAGCTTAGAAGCAGAGGTAAGTTCTTCTGAATACAGTATCAGAAGAGAACACTAGCCGGTTACTAACTCCACCTGTGAAGCACACAGTGAGATTATCTGACAATAATTCATTTGAAATTTCTCAAACTATTTCTTCATTCTTTCTACCCGAACCCATTTATAAAAATAACTAACACTGTTCAATCCTGGAAAAAGGCAATCACTGCAGGGTAAAACAGAAATAATAGTGGCAGGCTACAATGACTGAGATCTTATTATATGCTAAAAATTTAACTAGTGCTGGCAAGGTGCCTATGATGAAACAGAACGTATTTTCGTGGGTTGCAGATGAGAACATGGAGGCTTTAGAAGGTGAAAATCTTGCTGTGGTCAAATACTCTGCATCTGATTACCCATCCTTGTTTGAATTGTTTACCCCTGTTTTGAAAGTTGTGGCTCCATTTAGTACTGAACGAATTAAACAAAACAAGTAATAATGAATTAGGACTCAACGTCCTAGCCTTCACTTTAGTATCATGAAGCTTTCAGAGTCAAACTATTTGGAAATGACAGAATTATCTTAGTCACAGAGTGTATTCAATAATAACTGACAGAGTGCCAATGCTGGCAGTGACTTCAACTGCTGTTGCTACATCCCTGTAATATCTACAGGGATTTTTCAGTAATAGTCTGTGGGAAAGTAGCTGGTATTCTTTCCTGCTGTTTCTAACTAATCATTTTCACAACTCTTAAATTTCAACCATTCCCCAAACGGCTACCAATGCCCTGACAAGTCCAAGGGAATCAGAAGCATTTGTGGCTTTATAGATAGTATCAGGCAATACAGACCCTGACACTGCTGCCTGAATGTTTTCCCAGAATCCCAGCTTTCTTTGAATGTTACTAACAGACATACCAACCTACAATTCCTTCCTCCAAGCAAAACCTCCTCTTCTCCAAATTTTTCAATAAAAAGACAGACATGTTTACAGTAACTATTAAAATTTCCCTACTTCACATGGACATACTTTTACATGTAATTCAATATTCCTTTTACAGGAGTCCTGTGAGTATTCTCTCTCTCTCTCTCTCTCTCTCTCTCTCTCTCTCTCTCTCTCTCTCTCTCTTCTCTCTCCTTCCCTCTCTCTCTCTGTCTCTCTCTCTCTCTCTGTCTCTCTCTCTCTCTCTCTCTCTCTCTCTCTCTCTCTCTCTCTCTCTCTCTCTCTGTGTGTGTGTGTGTGTGTGTGTGTGTGTGTTGAGACAGGGTTTCCATGTGGCTTTATAGACCAGGCTGGTCTCGAACTCACAGAGATCTGCCTGCTTCTGCCTTCCAAGTGCTGGGATTAAAGGCATGTGTCACCACTGTCTGGAGAGGATTCTCATTTTAAAGACTAGGAAGATAGACGAGATACAAAAATCGAGAGTCCTGAGCACTTTGCATGGACTGAATTTAGGACCAGAATCTAGGAAAGAATATTATGGAGTAACAATCTTTATGAGCTATAAAACTTTCAAAAGTAGATTAAATGTGAAAATAACTGGCAACAATATTATCTAATATATCTAACCCACATAGATAAGGTTGGATGGAATAGTTCTCTAAGAGTAAACCTTCTTCACTGATTAGGAAAGAACAGGGCTTTGAAGGCCAGACTTTGGGACCCAGAACAACAAAACATCAGACTCACGAACTTGAGTAAGACCCAGAACCCTTTCACCTCAGCTCCTGCCTCTATACAACTCACTTTCTTGTAGTTATGAGAAAGGACTTATGCACAATGAAAGGCTTTCTTTGTGTGCTATTAAGTACTGCATCTTTATAACACTGAATTCTTCAGGCCCCAAGCACACTGGCGGACAGTGTCTCTAGTCCCAGTAACTGGCATCTAAAACTTGTAGTCTCTCCTGAAAACCTATCAAACCAAACTCCTTTGGGAAGCATTTAACTACTCCCCCCACACACACACACACACTTGGCTCAAAACATTTCAGGATATGGCCATAATCTGAGAAATGTGTTTAGAATCACCATCTAATACAGTCGTAACAAATCACTTCACATAACCTAGTTCTGAAATTTCTACCTCCATACTCCTCAGTCTATGAAGTTCTTACAGGCTAACCTTACTTCCTGTCTTCATCTCCCAGTTCCCACCCCTACAAAAGTCAATGGAATGGTTCTAGGAAAGCTTCCCACGTTCTAGTGTCTCAAGTACATCTAGTGCTTTTGGCCCCCAACCATTCTATACACTTCTTCAGCACAATGCACAAATTGTTAGCTTCATCTCCCTCAGGAAATTAGATCAACTTTATCTAGCAGAATTTCCTGCAATGATGGAAATTATCTATGTCTGCTTGTATGGTAGCCATTAAGCATAGGTAACTACCGACACTATAACGTGATCGTTCAAAGCTGGCAATGTGGCTCTGTGCACAACATTTGTACAGCATGCAAGAAGCCTTGGGTTTGGTCACTAGCACTACAAAACGTAAGAAATAACCCATGTGAAATGTGGCTAGTTCAGCTAAGGTGCTGAATATTTTTTACTTTCGTTCAGATCTTAATTTAAATGGCCACCTGCTTCTAGTTGGTATGGTATCACACAATGCAATTCTAGGGATATTGTCAGATCCCCACAGAACTATGCTTGTGTCTATATCCTAACACACACCACAAGGACTGACAGGTAACAGGACTCAACGTTTGTTGAAAGGAGAGGTGAATGTGTAAATATCTAGGAACATTTCTTCTATATTGCTGGGAAGTGAATCTACCGCATACTCTAAGCATTCCAGATCCCAATGTGAAACCTGGCCAAACCCAGTCATGTGCTATAAAGAACACCTCATTAACTAACATGGAAAAACCCTGGGCAAGGCACTCGTTTCTACTTAGGGCACTCAGCTTCACAATCACTCTTAAATCACTTCCAGATGACTTTTGAACAAATGGTTATGCTGTTTATGAAACATTACAATAGCCAAGGCCACATCATTTTGGAATGTTAAAATCAAATACATTGTTTTGAAAAGCAAAAATTCAGCTTTTAAGTGTTTATATTAACCTGGAAAATAAACTCCCTTAAATGCCTAAACTATTGCTAGAGTATTAAAGACTATTTTGAAATACTCTTTGTAAATAACTCAGCTCTCCTAACTGAATTTTTTTTTGAAGTCCTATACAGTATTTAGAGTGCATATAACAGCTTGACTTGATAGGCTTCCTTCCTGTGATGGTGGAATAGACAGAGAACACGACCTAACTACAAAGAACTACCAATCAAACTCAATTTAGCTCCAATTAAAATTCTCAGTTGATAGAGATCATGAGGTTCACAAATGCTTTGTCATTCAAGATCTTAAGAACTCCAAGATGTGAAATTTCACAGAGATTAGCCAGGTTCCCACTCCAAAGCCCTTAAAAGTGTAACTGGTAATTGCAGGCATCAATAAAGGTGGTCTGCACACAGCAGCTCCCTCCAGAGTGTGGGAAGCTTCTCCATTTCCTGTCTGGTACATCCTATGTCCCACAGTGGCTACACAATGGCTGAGCAACCACTTGTTAATGTCCTTTAGTTGCATGATTACTTCTGGAAAGAGATACTAATCCTGAAGTGCAAAACTACATGTGAAAAAACAATATGGAAGCAGTAAAGTACCTTAATGACTGATTATAGTGGTGAAGATGGAGACCTTAGATGCAATGAGCTCAAACAGTATTATTTAAAGGCAAATTAATATTCATTGCACAAAACAACCATACACACCATACCCTTAAATCCTTTTACCCGAACATAATTTGTTCCTTGTGCACTTTAAAAATAATAAAATACTAGCTAGTATTTAAATAACATTCTGTATCATATACCATAATAAACATTTAAGATATATATTTTGCATGCACCAGACTAATACAAGCAAGGGATTATTATTAATCACATCTTATGGTTAAAGACACAAAGCAGAGAAAGTCTAAGTAATTTGACCCAGTTTTCAATCTTGTGACAAATAATCTCTGTTCAACTTTTGCTGTGAAAGCATTAGGTTCAACTAAGCAGTGTGGGAAGAAAAGAATTCTCTTTATTTTATTAAATCTTTAAACTGCTATTTCAATGATCTAGGAATACAATCTGGGTCTTACTTGACTCTGACTTGATGTTGTAAGAGAGGGGCTGAGCTAGGAGAGGCAGCTTCACTCACTTGGTTCTAATATTCAACAGAGATAGAGAGGACATGATGTATAGTAGAAATTTAGATTCTTTCAGGCCTGTGTCTTTTTGATGCTCTTAGTATCAAACTGTAACCTTTCTACCACCACATACCCCATAATCCACGGACTGGAGCTTATATTAACTGACTCAAATCTAATTTTGCCTTCCACCAGGATTCCAAAAATATAATGCATAGTTTCCTGTTCTTTTAAACACTAAAGGTGCATTCTTTTCATTATAGACACTAAAAGTATATGGAAAGTACAACTAAAGAAAGGTTAAAAACACATCAAATTTTTTTCACATTGCAACTGATGAATATAGAAATGTTCTTTTTTATTTAATTTTTTAACATAAATTAAAAACTGTCTTATTTTACATACCAATCCCAGTTCCCTCTCCCTCCAGTCCTCCCACAGAAATGTTCTTAAAAGTGCTCTAGGAGACACCCAAAAGGTCATGTGTAAACGGCCAAGGAGGTCTATTATCAGTTTCCTGTTTGCTGTCCACTTACTGTCAAAGTGGTCTGTTACATTAAGACCCTGGAACACCTTGTGTTATTCCTCCCGCTTCTGTTACCCATACAGCAACTCCTTTGGCAACAATGGTAATTATGCAGGAGCCATGTTATCTCAGGATCACACTGTAATTAGTTTGTGTCACTGCAGCAATCATGGTTATAATAATTGCAGGGGGTGAAATGTCTTATGGAAGTAGCAGTTTTTAGTTCTGGCTTTCAAAAATAACTTCAGTAATTATACTGCTTAAAAAGCAAGTTTGTTCTCCCCCCAACTCCCAAACACAACTCCTCCGCACAAAGCCCACTGAAACTAATTCATGAGAAGTTCTCAGACAGGAAGCATCAGGCTCTCTCCATAGAAAGAACTTCCAAAAACCAGAAGAAAACACAGGGACACACAATGCCCAATACAGTACTTACAGCTCCTCTAGAAAAGGAAAGTTCTTAAACGCATCTTCTGGTAACTGAGTGATATTGTTCATACTGATATCCCTGCAAAACATAAAGTCAGGAACATGGTTAACTAAGTTGTGATCGTCATCAACTGTTTAAGCCAACAGAGAACAAATTATATGCTGATATTTTGTACGGATACTAGAAAAATGAGCAGAGAAGGGGCTGGAGAGATGGCTCAGTGGTTAAGAGCACTGACTGTTTTTTCAGAGGACCTGGATTCAATTCCCAGCACCCACATGACAGCTTACAACTGTCTGTAATGCTATTTCCAGGGGATCTAATACCCTCACCCAATGCACATAAAATAAAGGTTAAATAAATCATTTGATTAAAAAATAAAACAAAAAGAAAGTGTTCTATTAAAAAATGAGCAGAGAAGACAGAAGGGAATCATCATAATCTGATTTTTAGAATGCAATACTTAGAAAAATTAACTCCTTCACTATGAATTATGCCCCATAATTTAGAAATATACCTCAATCCTAGAATTTCCCCCTTTAGGTATCACTTTAAAAAAGTGTTTCAAGCTACCTGGAACAAGTGGGCTGGTACAGGTTCCCAGTGTCCTTGACTATCAGGGGTAGTCAAATTCTATACCTGATCAAAACAAGCAAACACTCTCCAGGTCTAGATCACATAGATGTGTGGGTGGAAACGGCTTCCAAAATACACTTAAGGACAATGAAAACAAGTCCTAGCTCCATCCCAGTCAGATTTTCTTGAAAAATTATAAAAGTCCTCCAGGTAAGAGTTGTCAGTGGATTTCATTTTTAGCCTATGAACAGATGCAGGCTAGAGACAAGTGCATACACGATAGGTATGTAGTCAGTTTAGAAAGGAGGGAACTCACTCAACAGTGTAACTCAACAATTAGCCAGTTCAAACAGTTAAAACATCCTTTATTAATCATTCCTCTCTTCCCTGGCAGCTGCCTTTGAATTGACTTTCTCTTCCATACTCCACTTGATATCAACACTGTGAAAGACAAATTAACAGCCTCCTGAGGGAAAGTCCTGGCTTGCGCTCAGCCAGCTGAACAACTCCCTCAGCTTTCTCTGTCTCTTATCTGGAGGTAAATGCAGTGACTGAGCCCTTGGGTCCCTCTAATGCCAAAACCACCATGTGGTTCAAGCATGAAACAGTTCCATTGTTGGACTGTAAGAACTGGTAGGAAGAGACATCAGAAAATAGAGGTACAAGGTACAGCTCACATCAATTCACCCAGATAAAATCCTTTCAAGGTAAGACACCTTCAGTTCCCAGTACAGCACCCTTTCTTCCTAGCCTTTCCCAAGGTAGGTGCAGAAAACATCTTGAGCTGGCAATGACAGGAACAGCAGTAGGAACAAAACCAGCAGGGACAGAAGCTGCACAAAAGGAGTAGATGCTCTGGGTATAAAACTGCACCTACAATCACCCTCTGCTAACCAGAAAGCCGAGGCTTACTTTGGGGTAAAATAACCTCCCCAAGACCAACTGCCAATTCAACCTTCCTGTGTACTATTTAATTCCTGTAGCTCCTCTATCTAATCAAGATAGAAAGCAAAGCCTGAATCCTACCCAGGTTAAAAATGAAGGAAAAGAGGGCTGTCGGGGAACTGCAGTGACAGAGCACATTTAACATGTGTTAAGGTCCCAGGTTCACGTCTCAGCACCCAAAGAAATGGGAGGGAATGATGCCCTCAAGACATTGGCATAATCATCAATGAATCTTAGGTAGTGTACTTCTGCATAAGAACTCAACAGAAAATGAACTATAAATAGCTCACCAATTGAAGAGTTCACATAAATTTTTCGTAGCTTGAAATTTCCCTTTAAATGGATCTTACTACCTCACAGACTCACAAACATTCCAAATTTTTCTATCACTGAAAACAACTCACATCCTACTAAAGATGACTTAGAAGAAACTGTATCCTTCTCCAGGAAGTATTATATTTTAAACCTAGGTCCCAATACAACCTTTCTCATAAACACTTTGGCAAAGAGCTAGAGAGATGTCTTAGTGCTGAAGAGCACTTGGAGCTCTTCCAGGGGTCCCCAGTTCAGTTCCCAGCACCCACACAGCAGGTTACAACCCTCTGTAACTCCAGTTGCAGGGGATCCAGTGCCCTCTTCTGGTCTCCGCAGGAACCAAGCATGCAAATGGTACATATGCAGACAAAACACCTATACAGATAAAGTTAGAATTTAAGAAGTAACAATTCGGCTAAAGACTGGAGAAATACCATCAAAATAAGGGACAGAAAAGGAAGGCCTCACTCTGACTGCTGATACCCAGGCCTGATCCTGAGCCTCTCTCTGCTCAACAGTAAAATGAAGCTGTTGAGCTAATCGGTTTGGACAGCTTCCTAGTCTTTGTTATATTATTTATTATATATTATATAAAACTATAATTATTTTATGTTTCACCTTTGCTGTAACTTTATTCATCCTAAAGGAGCACTTTTTTATTGAAAGTATATAAGGTTCACCTACAGATTTTTTTTCTGAACAGTTTGCCATGATGTACAATATAAGGCTATATATTGCTTTTCCTTTAGAAAACCACTCAATGACATCTGCCGTGAAACAATCTTTTGTATACTGTAAATATGTATTGCTCTCATTGTTAATAAAAAGCTGATTGGCCAATGGCTAGACAGGATTTTCCAGGAAGAGAGAATACTGGGAGGAAGAAGGGCAGAGTCTCGATGACAGATGCAAAAGAAGGAACGTGGGACGTTCATGGATGGGATAACCAAGACTCAGGGCAGCACATCGATTAACAGACATGGGTTAATTTAAGTCATAAGATCTGGCTGGACACAAGCCTGAGTTATTGGTCAAGCATTTATAACTAAGTCTCTGAATGGATTTGGGAGCGGCTGATGAGAGAAACTCCACCTACAGACTTCTGCTGCAAACACATGAGCCTTAACCACCAAAACCATTCTTTTTTCTTTCCCCAAAACCATTCTTAAGAATACAGACAAATTTTAATTTGAAAGGCAAAGCAATGATCTCATATGAGCAAACAATAATTTTGTAAAATCACACATTTTTTGCTGTTTTTTAGGCACTCTAATGAAAGGAGAAAGGGGCAATAAATTATTGGTATATTACTTTACACACAGGTGCCTCAAATGAAGGTTGGCATACATAAATTCAGGTGAGTTCCACAGTATCAGAAAAACTGACGAACTGCTTCATCAGGAAAGGTCTGGAGTGAACCAATTAACCTCACTTCAAAGGGGGGGCACATAATGGAATTAGAAACCATTTATTCCAACATATTTCTCTGCATTCAGCATTTTATAACACACATACACTTACTTCTCCCTTTCCCCTCTCAAAGTAACAAGACACAACAGGAAGTTTGCTGTGAGCTGTAAGTGCAATTAGTGAGACTCTGTATTTACAAACTAATGTATGTTAGACACATGGCAGGTTTTGTTTCTAAGCCCTTGGTCAGAAACAAGACTTCCAATATTTTAAGAGATTTTTCACACACATCCTAGCAAGAAACTCTTTTTATAAATGTTTTCTCTCCAGCTGTCTGAGCTACAGTTCGAAAATATTTAGGAATAAAGTAAAAAGAGGAGAAAAGTGTAGACTACAAGATATTATCTCCAGAGCAGCCCTGGAATCCTGTGGTTACAGGGTATAAGGTGGGTGAGTACCCATTTAAAATAATGAGAGCTAATGGTGATAAACAACCTACAGACAGTACTAAGAGTAGATTCTAGACCTGACATCACCGACAGCAGCAAGAGAATCCAGGGTGCACAGACTTCATAAATAAGAGGTTAGAAGGCATGCTAGCTGATGAAGTACACTGTAACAATTCACAAATGGAAATCCTAGCCAGTAATTATAAATACATGAAACTCACATAAAATACATAAGAAAAAAAAGCTACTTGAAAGTCTTCAACTAGGGCTGAAAAGATGGATCAGTGATTAAGAACACTGGCAACTCTTCCAGAGAACCTGAGTTCTATGCCCAGCACTCATATGGTGGTTTACAACCATCTGTAACTCTAGTTCTAGGAGATAGGACCTTCTTCCAGCCTCCACAGTCCCCGGACATGTATGTGGTGTGTATACATACAGGCAGGGAAAACACCTCCACACACAAAATAACAACATCTCTACACACAAAATAACAAATAATAGTATCTTAAGAATTGTAAAGAAAAAAATCTTCAGCTACAGGACACTCTCACAAATCAGTCAGTAACTTTTAAGTTTACTCAAGCAGCTCGATAGTGATTCACCACTCTAGATTCCCACCCCAAAATAAATGTACATAGAAAACAAAACAAAAGTCATACAAGGTCAGCACTAGTCACAAACATCACAGAAGGGCAATTTCAACAGAACACAAGGCCTCAGAGCCAGGCTGCTGGTTAGAAAAACACCGGCTTCCAAAGCCAAAAGCCTGGGATTCACCCATACTGTACTTGCTGTGTGACCTTTGGCAGGCTGTTGAGATTTTGAGATTTGGCTACTTCATTGTTAAAATGAAAGCAGTAATCATGTAAATATAGACTGCTGTGAAAAAAAAATCAGAGACCGTCAAGTCATATGGCACCTAGCAATAGTCATTTCTTCCTTCCCATCGTCTGTTTTGGCTCTTTCTGGAAGTGCTCTGAATGCAGCAAATTGAGACAGGACTGAAAAGGAGGCCAAGCATCACAAGGTTGGTGCCCTCCCAGGAAGAAACCCCCTAACAGAAGAGAACAAGAAACTTTGAAGAGGAATTCCTAGACCTGAAAGTTGATCCTAAAAGTTCAACAAAACTCCAAACTTCAGGAGTCCAACCTTTTACTCTGGTAGGGCTCATCAGATCAAACACTTCACTGAAAACCAAAAAAATAGTTAAGGGCCAAATACTGACTGCCACACCTTCTTAAGAAGAAATTACATTTTTAAAGGAAAAAAAAAATCTAGTGGGACAAAGAGAAGTTCCTCTCTCAAAAAGGTTAGGAGGACTTCAAGCAGTTTGGTGAGAACACTAGAGACACAATCTAAAACTCGGTCTGGCAGGAAGGAGGGAAAATCTTTTCTATGCATCTTTTTTTTCATAACAGACAGAACTTTCACAAGTCTACTTTGTCCACCCACACAGCACAATGCTCCTAACTTTTCACCACAGAGATGAGACACACAACAGTACAGCATTTCACTAAAAACCCACACCTGAACACCAAACACCAGCAGTCAGATTTTGTCATCACTGTTTAAAGGGTGCAGTTGTTTTCACTGAAACCGACAAAGCTCCCCATGGTTAAACTCTCATCTTTTTTTTTCCCCTCTCATAAAACTTAGTAATGCTGAAGCATCTACATTTTAGAGATCACATTTCCACATGCCACCTTTTAAAATCCCTGAAATTGCTTCACAGAGGGAGCTTAACCTGTTTGTTGGTGGCCAATGTGTACACTACTGTGGCCTCTGCCACTGTGTCCTCAAAGGGTCTGGAACTTCAGCCTCAACATTATTTAATTTTAAACAGACTATGTGTTATCTAAATTTGAATAAACATCCTATCTGCACTACTTAAAACTGCCCTGCTACTGTCACGTAGTTGTCTATACACCTCAAGACTCTTTGTCAGTTCAAAAAAAGTCACTAAATCACACACAGTGTGGAATATAGTTATCGAATGTGCTCGTGTGTGTGTGTGTGTGTGTGTGTGTGTGTGTGTGTGTGCGCGCGCGCGTGCGTGCGTGCGTGCGTGCGTGCGTGCGTGTGTGTGTGTGTGTGTGTGTGTGTGTGTGTGTGTGTACAAAACAAATAATAATAATACTGGTTGATGGTGTCCTTTAACTTAAATAGTACATGTTGATTATAATAAACTAATAGTCTCCCAGTAGGTTTCCCAGGGTCACTGGTAATCAACCAGTAATAGCAGATGCAAATTACCAGATAAAAAATGTCTACAGTATGACCCCAAACTAAAAGCAACTTTGAAAAAATTCTTCATGAGCCAGAGGCCAGTAAAATGGCTCCAAAACTGAAGGTATCTGCCATGTAAATATCGTGGCCTAAGTAAGTTCAATCCCTGGACCCACATAAAGGGAGAGGGAGAGAACCAAATTCACAAAGTTGTCCCTGACCCCAACACACACACACACACACACACACACACACACACACGTATTAAACATTTTTAATTATTAAAAAATGCCTCCAGTGTAAATATTTGGAAAGAAAGCTTCTCTCATCCAAAAGCAGTAAAGACTCACAGAGCAACGATTTCCTATTAAAGTTTACCAAGTTTAATTTCCTTTCTGACACTATTCAATATCCACAGGCAAGTGATCTCTCTCCCCACCTTTGACAGTCATAAAAGTAACCTATGTTTTTTTTTAAATAAAGTATAAATGAAACCATCCATACTTATCAACATCCACATATAAACAATGCCATATTTTGTGGGTGCCATGACAGATTTTTTTCTAAAAGTTATATAGTTCTAAGCATGTTCACCTCTTGAAACCTATTTTCATTTGCACAATGAATAAATGTTTCTGCTAAAAATATCTTTCAGTGTCTGTAAATACTAAAGCTTAACACACATCAATTTTTCTGTTATTTTTTTTTCCCTGTAGTCTGTCTATACCACAGACCACAGGATAGGCACCCTACTGAAAGTCAAAAGGAATAAGAAGTTAACTGATGGTTTTCTTTACAATTAAAAAAAAAAAGAAAAAAGAAAAAGCTTGTCATCCATGCACTAGATTGGTGCAAAATTCCCACTATGTACATACGTTCAAACACCAGGCTAGGTTGGTAAAGCTGTCATGACATAATACAATAATATGCTGACACTTAGCTTTTACTTTAAAATCCATCAACCCACTCTGCTCTTACCTTGCAATTATATACGGTATCATTTAAACATTTAATTAAACTTTAAAAATTGCATTATTGGGCCAGAAAGATAGTTTAGGAGGTAGTATTTACCACATAGACAAGAGGCCCTGAGTTCAATCCCCATAACCCACAGTTAAAGCTCACTTGGTAAAGTACTTGCTTGCCATGCACAAAGCCCTGTGTTTGATCCCCAGCTCCAGAAAACCACAAACCAGTACTTCAGAAGTACAGGAGGAGAGTCCGTAATCAAAGGCTATCTCTGGCTACACAGTGAGTTCAAGATCAGCCTATGCTTCATGAAATAATAATAATAATAAACTAACAAACAATAATAAACTAACAAAAACAGCAATAAAAAAACTATTGATCTAAAAAAAAAAAAAAAAAGAGTGTGGAAATCTCACACTTGTAATCCCAGAGCTGAAGAGGCACAGACAGAAGGATCCCTGGGCTTGCTGGCAAGCAAGCCTAGATTACTTGAAGAACTCCAGGTCAATGAGAGACCCAGCCTGCAAATCTGAAGTTGGTGGTTCCTGAGGAAGGTCCAAAGTTGACACCTGACCTCCACATACATCAACATACATACACCCACACGGACATGTAGCATCACATATGCAAAAATAGCCTCTCTGCATTTCAACAATAAGAACAAATGCATATCCATGAAGAACTGTGACTCCAAGATGCAGATGGGGCCAGCTCTATAGACTTCTGTCCTGGTTTACCCAGTACTACCAGGATCCTTCTACTGCCCGTGCAGCATTTCTACTGCAGACAGCTTTAGGCAGTGCATAAGGAGCTTCTGTGCTGTTCAACCTCTTCCCTGAGGTTTCAAGAACACTTCTTTCTCTGTAGTCTTTGTAGCTTTGGGATACTCCCCACAACCACCATGCTGACGCTCATAAATAAGTGCTAACTACCAAAGAGAAAAGTTAGCCACTTGTAAAGTCATTTTCTACCCTAGGCCCCTGAATATCCCAGACATAAAACTTTTCTCCCAACTCATGTTTGAGAAAATGACAGATTCAACCTTTGAAAATATGTGAATCTTCCTATCACAGAGGAAGAATGTTCATTCATTTTGTCAGCACCATCTTGGGTTAAAATCTCCACTTTAATGCCTTTCAGAGTGCTTTCATTAAATACTGCAAAAGTGAATTGCCATTATTAATAAATTAAAACACACAAAACCACTGAGAAGACATATTAGTAAAACATGAGGAACATGAACATCTGCTTCCTCAAAGCCTTGCCAAGGTCCTAAAGCAATATAATACAGAAAAAAATCCTCAATATCAGTGATGGGGAACACCCAACTTTAAAATAGAAAAAAAAAATCTTTGTACAGATACTTTACCAAAGAAGATTTACAAATGGCGAGCAAGCATATCAAAAATTATTTTCTAGGAAAACTCAAAGCGTGGTACCACAGAGGTATCAGAATTTTACACAGTAACAGCAGCAATGCAAATGGTGACAGGCTTCGGAAAATCTGTAACTCCACACACTCATGGAGCTATTGCAAAAGGCACAACTGCTCTAGAAAACAGCTCAGTAGTTTCTTGTACAACTGAACATATACTTATTATGATCAGGCTACACAGCAATGCTAGATCTAAATAATACCACTGTCAAGAAAACTGGAAACAACACAAATATCTTTGTACCAGTGAATCCCATGCATGTGTATTCAGTGGAATGTCATCTAGGAATATGGTGGAACAAGCCAGGGATGTAGCAGAATCTCAAGTGCATTGTACTAACACAAAAGGGGAAGTTACAAAGGCAGAAAATAGAGCAGTAGTGTCAATAGATGACAGATATAACTGCCTCCTGACATTTCTGCCTAAATCATTCATTCTATAGCTAGAGAGTTTCTCTCCAAACTACATAAAACCAAAAATGTGATTGACAGACTGGCTTGAGAATCAAGAAAATGAGGTTCTTTCAGTTTTAGATTGGTTATTTTGCTCTTGTTTTATTGTTTGTGTTTCTGCTATCAACTTGCATGAGGACATTTAGCCAAACCTATTCATTCTATTTACTGAGCATCTACTGTGTTTGTACCTGTGTATGGAGGCACACAAAACATAGACTTACCCTTAAAAGCTCCACAAAGTGGTGCAGAGAAATGACAAGAAGAAATTATCAAGTTATATCAAACATTCTAGGAAACCCTCAGTGAACTCTTGCTGCACAGTACAAAGCAGAGGTGTTGGGGCGGACAACTGCTCAGTGATAAGAGCATTTGCTGCTCTTCCAAAGGACTCTGGTTAAATTCCCAGCACCTACACAGCAGCTCACAACGGTGTATAACTACAGTTCCAGGGCACCCATGGCAAAACACCAATGCACATAAAATAAAAATTTAAAACTTTTTTAAAAAAGAAAAAAGTGTTACTTTATAGAGAGCTATTATTTAGATTTGTGGTCTCACTTATTAGGTTGACAATGTTTCTCAGTAAAGACACAATGTGCATGTTTAGAAATTTGCTGACCACTACACCATTTACAATGGATGCTTGCTGACACACCAGTACAGTGCAGCCAAAAACCCTCCCAAACACTTTTAAGTTGGTCGCACAGGAGAAGGAATGAAATTTATTTTGCTAGTGATAAATAACACTGTTTAAAAGAAACACAGTGAATAGCCACCACTAAAGTTAAGTATACCTACATCTAAAATTAACTATTGATATATGGAAATTATTTGTCTCTATTTTATAGAACTATATATAGTATGCATACATATGGAGACATTTATATAATGTGTATCATCACAATATACACCATAGTCCACAATGCATTTCTTTCTTTTTTTTTTCTTTTTTCTTCTTTTTTTTTTTTAATGCCACTGAACTAAGTAACTGGTATGTGAAGATGTTTTCTAGGAGGAAGGGATAATATAAAAAAAATCATGGTGAAATGAGATAAAAATCAGAGTTGTCAAAAGTATAGAACCATCATAAAGAATTAGAGAATTACAAGTAACATGATAAAAAAAAATGTGATCATCAGGAAACTCAAATATTATGGGCAGGATGGCTACAGAGCCTAAGAGCAGCTACTAAGGTAAGCAGAGTACGCCTGAAGCATTTTTAGTGACCTTTAGAAATCAGAACTTTAATCACATGAAAAGCTACTGGCATTTAAGCATGCCCAGTTTGCTACAGAAAGATCACATATAGGGCAATGAGACAAAAGCTGCGAGGCAGGCTTCCAGCTCTCTGAATTTCAGCTCTCTCCAGTGTGAAACACTTTGTACTCAGTAACTTCTAAGGCTAAAAAGCTGTCATTATGACTCCCACTTTAGCATTCCTGATCCCGCACATTCCATGCATTAGTAGAAAATAAGAAACCTTCAGATTCATACTTTTCCTATCTGAATGTGTAGGCTCCTTTGCTTGTGTTAGCAAGTGTGTGAATGAGTAGACAAACACACCCCCTTTAAAATTATAAGAGTACAGCAATTAAGAACGACGCATGACTTCATTCCAAACATAATATTTCATGCTGTAATTGTTTATGCTCTTGATGAAGCCACACAGCCCAGGAGACACTTAGGGTGTATTCTTCAGGGAAACACAAGCCCGTAAATCAAAGAAGACAGTGAACCCTACACTAGTCTGCAAATATCACACCACAAAGAAAAGGCATGTGTGGCCTAAAAAGCATGTTCTTAAAGGCATAACTAAAAAATAAATAAAATAATAAAACTGGTCAGGCTAATTCAGTATTTCCTAATAAAGTTCATCTTTTTGGTTAGTCTTCCCTGTTTCTAAGCAGAGACTAGTTTTCAAATGTGGGATATACTCTAAAGAAAAAAAAAAAAAAACATAATGTTCTAATACTGGAGAATGTTTATTATACTGAAGAATGAATGCCAGAAACAGAAGAACTTTAGTTTCTACATGATCAAGTACTCTACCATCTGGCATCATAAAAAGCAGAAAAGGGTTAAAACTATGATTTCTTTTTTCTGCTAGTTAACGGGTGTTTTCAGGCATTCTTTGGGTGTCAACAGCTGTTCTGGTAACCCTACGATGACAAAACAGTGTTCATTACCAGCCAAGACACACAGACAAAATGCTATTTCAATAGACCATTTAACATCAACAAGAAGTATTGTAAGGATTACCGTCTGGCCAGATTGGAAACACTCAATTACTTCATCCTAGCAGACAAAATGCACTATTCATAAGGAAAACAACCCAACAGCATGTATTATGGTAAATATTCTAATTAACTAAATGGTTCATGCTTTATTATGGCTCATTATTTATTATACTTATTAACAGGACTGATAGGAAAACATTACTTCATGGTGCTTGCCTTCAAACATGCATACCCACAAAAAAAAAAAAAAAATCTATTTAGACTCGTAGTTTTAAACTTCAGCTCACAACTAATTAACGGGTTGTGAAATCATCTTAGTGGTTCAGAGCCAACTTTTTAAAATTGAAATAGGAAAAAAAAAAAAAGAAAGAAAGAAAGAAAAACAGCAAACAAAATAAAGGTAAGACTGCTTTCCGGAGACTTTGTTTTAGCATGCATTTGTGTCTCCCTGACTGCAAAGTGAAAGCTGTGGCTTAGGCTCAACGTCTCATGTATCCTGTCTGACACAGTCTGAATCAAGAGTTCAAGGAAACGGCTATTCAAACCCAGTATTACTTTTTCTCCCTCAAAACTAAGTTAAGACTGCAGCTGGTTTCCCAGGGCAGAGTTGCTCCAGTGGATGAGTTAACCTTTAATGCTTCTCCTTTCTTTTGTCCCACTTTAATCTTTCTCCTATTGTAGGACAATGCTAACATGAACTGAAATGTCTGAATACATTATTATTTCAGGTGCCTCCATAGAACTGGTAATAAACTGAGCTAGCTACATTTTCATCCTGCTACCCTGGGCTGTGTTGAGGCTGTTAGAATTACATGATAACATCTTCGTGGTGCTTTTACTCACAGGTCATAAATGGTGGTAAATAACCTTGACAAAAAGAATCATAGATAAAGTAATGATTTTTAAAGTTAAAAAAGAAAGATTCCCTACCCCCGTAAATTCTGAAGTCCCAAATCCAAAAGTGAACTGTTAGACTGTGCAACAGCTCTAACATCAAAAACTCTGAGGCCCTAACCTCATTCTACAGGGGCAGGAAAAGTATTCCAAATAATGAATCAGGTAGTACTGTGAAGGCCAGTAGCCAACAGGTATGGCTTAAAGCTAAACACAAGTGCACTCAAGGGATTTCACCATCCCATAATGCAGATGCTTGGAGCAATCACTTCCTTCAGGCCATTAGAAGTCAAGACACCTCACCCAAACAATGCCCCCTTTTCTCCCCTGCCCTCTCCCCTTTGCCCAGAAACTTTTGTTTCAGTTTTTATTTGTTTAGTTGTTTTGATGGCCATTTTTCAAAACTTGTCCCATCCTTTCAACAATTATTCAAAACTGTAACTGAGAGGATAATTTCTGTTAACTGAACTATAAAAACACATTGATAATGCTGTTATAAAATTCAAATAATTTTCTTTGGAAATTACTTACAACTCTTTAAAATCATTCATGATTTATCTGGGATGAAAGAGGCCCTGAATCTCTGGAAACAAAAGTTCTAAAAGCTGGGCTTCCTAGCTGGTAAAGGAGATGCTACCAACACAGAACCAACTCTTGCATTTGTCAGCTAACTTATATAAACATTGGATGGCACACGCAGATTAATAAATGTAATTTTTTAAAGTTCTCAAAGCCAGTTTATGATATTCCTGGGTTGCTCTATATGTAACAATTAGGTAAATGTCACCATAAACAACAGAAAGCTATTTTTGACTTTTACATGAACATAGGTAAAAAATTTCTGTTTATCTAGACATAAACTATGTGCTGCCATCAAGAATCTTTCTCTCTCCTTCTCTCCCTCCCCCTCTCTCTCCCTTTCCCTCCTCTTCTCTCTCTCCCTTTCCTGACCCTCTCATTGTTTTCTGTCCAAAGAAAGATTACTCAGGGTTGTTTGTTACCTTACACTGAGAGTTATTGCTTTAAGACACTTACTTAAGAAAAATCTCTAGACCTACCAACTCACAAAACCCAAGGGCATACCTCTGATGTATCTGTCAGACACTAATACCAACTTCATTATAATTAAAGAATGTTGAGCTTAGGGCATCCATTTAGATAATTAGAATGAAAATACATTTCAGTCAGCCTGGCATAGTCCTGCTTATATTTACTGAACCAAAATAAATATTAACAGCCTCCCCTCCCCCAACCTTTTTTCACTCAGAAGTATCCTAAACTGAAAAATAAACATCATCCTACCAACAGCAATAGGTATGGCTGGATGAATGACGGTGGATGGGCGTGATGGAAGTTTTGGTTTGGGTCACATTGGGAAAAGGCTTGAATAAGACGATCTCCTCATATGTATGATGATATGATAATAGCTATAGTTTGATAACCATGAATCAAGAATCTGTAGAACTTCTCAGGTATCTCCTTAAAGACCTATATTTTGCTATTTCACACCAAGCCTCTAGCACAATCAGTGGTCATAGCATCCATGGAGTAAATGACAAAAGACAATCCATTAAATACTTCACATAGTAATCAGACCAAATACTTATACTTCCAAAAATTTCCAAGCTTGACCATTTTCCAATGCTTCAGAAAGGGTCAAGGGCTTGGTTGCAGAAAGAAAAGAAGAGTGGGTATAGAGAACATTCTCATGAGGGCTGGAGAGATGACTCGGTGGTTAAGACCACTGACTGATCTTCCAGAGGGCCCAGGTTCAATTCCCAGCACCCACATAGCAGTTAACAACTGTCTGTAACTTCAGAATCTGATACCCTCACATACATACAGACAGACAAAACACAAATGCACATAAAATAAAAAATAAATTATTTTTAAGAAAAGAAAGACTACATCCTCATAAGTACTCCAGCTAGACAGATACTAAGAACACATCATTGCTCTTGGATGGCAAAAACATCAGTGACTGACTTCTTCCCTGCTGTCTCCTGCTATTGCCAAATAATCTCACATGCAGACACATTTGGGAGCAAGCAAGAAGAGTAACACTTTCATTTAAATACAAGTTACTGGATCTAAGAATAACTTGGGTGGAATAATGCAAAACTGAATTTCAGTAAAACTAATTTTACTGCCTCAAAATTTCAAAATACAAGCTTTGCCCTATAAATAGCACATCACAGAACCACTGAACTAGAAAGCATAGTGGTTAAGGGTTTCTCCCAGAAGCCAGGCCAAGAGTCTGTCCGCTCACTGGATGTACAACCCTGTCCAAACCCTGTAATCACTGTCCCTCAGCCCCTACTTGTGTAAACAGGAATGACAATTCTGACTTCAGAACATCACTGGTAGGATTATATGGCTTTACCCGTAGCCAAAGCCAGGACTGGAAGTCACCTCTGATCATTTGTCCTCCCATCATTCAATCACTATCTAATCATCTCATTTTAATAACAAGGTAACTGAGTATTAAGTAATTAATTAAAGAATCTAGATGAGAATCCAAATGATAAATCACAGGATTCTTTTAACCGTAATAAGCTGGAATATTGTTTTTTGCTGTTTGTTTGTTTTATAGAAATATCTTAGAACTATGATCCAGAATGTAAAAAGCAAACAATTTCTCTCAGAAACAATGCACAAATGGTATTAAACTCTGAGATTTGTAGCCCACCTCTCATTTCCTTGGTAACACTAGAAAGGTAAAATGAGTTTTGCCCCTCCTTGGGCTTCCAGATGAAAAGAATGGAATACCTCTGTCCTGGGATAGACATAGGAGCTGTTCTAAACGTTAGGATATTGTAAACCATTGTCCTCTCTCCTTAAGAGTTAATCCAACTGGGCCATCAATCAACTGATCAGGCCACCACCCCAGAGGAAGCTGACTCACCTAAAGCCAGAGGAAGATGGGAAGAATAATTACTCCCTCAATGAGATATTCTCAGACAAACCTTCTCCATATAGCCCCTTAGGCTCAGAACCTCTGCCATGGGAATTTTTCTTCACTCTCTTTTTCCCATACTGGCCCAAATTCTCAGCATGCTTTTCCCTAAATTTTCTCATTCTTAATTCAGAAGCACCCCTTCCTCTCTTCTATGACAAGTCTGTGTGCTGGCCTGCATGCTGCATCAGGCCAGCCTTGTAGAACCCTAACTCAAAACATAAGGCTTTCTTTATCTATTCCTCCATCTCCCTTCACCTTGCACTGCTCATTCTCACCATCTTTCCTATTGTTCTTTTCACAAAAACTAATGTAATTGCCTTCCACTTTCCTTCTGAATCCATTTCTAAATTCTATTATTAACAAGAATAAAACCCCCAAAAATGGAACCCAAGTTTCCCTAGTCACATAAATTATTATTATGTACAATTAGTATGTGCTAATAAAAAAATGTTTTAAAAAGTACCATACTGGCTAGGTGGTGGTGGCACACGCCTTTAATCCCAGCACTCAGGAGGCAGAGGTAGGCAGATCTCTGTGAGTTCAAGACCAGCCTGGTCTACAGAGCGAGTGCCAGGACAGGCTCCAAAGCAACACAGAGAAACTCTGGGGTGGGAGGTGGGGGTAGAAAGTGCCAGAGTGACTCTAGGGGTCAGCTGACTGTAGTTAACAAATACATTTTTACAAAATAACACAAACACATCCAAACAAATGAGACAAATGAGGACAGGACTATGAAGTTTCTTCTCATTAAAAATAGTGCCCCTCATACATATTAAATTTAAAATAGGACAAAAATTTCTAAGAAAGAATTCTTTTTTTTTTTAAATGGGTTAATGTGTTGGTGGTGGTGTGTTCAGTTTTAATTAAAGAACTTCTGTAATCAGCAAATCCTATTAGCATAGCAAATTCCTACTGATCTTGCTGTGAGAAAAGCACTTGCATTCACAGGGGTGGGCAGCAAAGTAAAGGCAGTGAGGGATGGCAGATCCAGAGGCCAGGGCCATTCAGGAACAGCATAAGAGAGGTGCAAGCAAGCCAAGAACAAGATACAAAGATAACAGCTCCAGATTAGAAGTCACGAGATCTGTATAATAATGGGTTTGGGGATGGGAAAGGAGTTGAGGATGTATTGTGCCGGCTGCTTTACAAACTGTGGTGGGTATATATTCCCCACACTCTTAACTACTTTTATTGAATTTACACACTGATGCTCCTCTGCTGGCTTACACTGGGAGCTGTTAGAAGCAACAACCCCCACACCCCAAAGTGATTGCAATATGAATGCCAGTGAGATTATTCATGAGGTCACAAGGAATTCCCTTTATCAGAGCCCTTGGGGGAACAGTTCTCTCTGACCTCCATTCCAAGAATAGCTGTGTTTCTTCTGCACAACTTGTCCTATCCTCCGGACAGTGTGGAATGACAGAAATGAATCCTCCTTCCCTCTTCCACCAGCTACTAAAATTCTGTCCACAAATGCATGTATTAGGTGGTTATTTCAGTTAATTCCTATCTCTGATTTATCTGTAGGAGGTCCTCTCTTTCATTTACTTTGTATTTTATTTTGTCAAAGCTGTTGTGAATTCATTTCAGAATCAAGTAGGCAGTAGTATCTTTTGAGCACTGTCCCATATGCCTGCCACATATAAGCCAACAAATGTACAAATATTTGTTGTATGCAGAGCATGTGTGAGAAACTGAAAAGTCAGGAAGGTTGGTGATGCAGGCATAAGGTCTTAGGTTTGATCTTCATCATCAAAAAAAAAATTGGTAAATAATTAACATTTGAGAAAGAGGAAGCTGAGTATGGTGGCACACACATTTAATCGAGACAATCAGGAAGCAGAGGCAGACAGATTTCTGAGTTAAAGGCCAGCCAGGTCTACAGAGTGAGTTCCAGGACAGCTAGGACTATTACAAAGAGAAACTCTATCTCTTGGGAAAGAAAAAATGGAAAAAGAAAATAGGAAAGGAAGAGAAGATAAGGGAAGGGAAGAGAAGATTGAGTGGTAAATTCAGTCTTGAGTGATTATAAAGTGCTGAACCACCAGACTAGCACATGGGGCAGAGAAGGATGCATTGATGGATGAACAGATGGAAGGACTGACAGGCAGGCAGGCAGGCAGGCAGACAGACAGACAGACAGACAGACACTTAAAGATAGACTGATGAACCAGAGTCTCTTCACTGTAGAAATTGGAGGAAAATTAAGTTGAACCTTGAAGATGGCCAGTGATTTTTCAGAATCACCTGTCATATAAAGGGACAACAGGAAAGGAAGTGAGTTGGTGTACTGGGTCTTGTAACATTATTATCTAGGGAGCAGATTTCAATTCAAGCCCAGAATTAAGCTGCAATGTCAGAGAGGAGTAGCAGCTGATGAGGTGGGCAATGTACTGACTGAATTAAAACTTCAGGAGTGGTGGCACCTCCTACACAGGAAGGAAGAGAAAATAAAATAGCTGAGGAGACATTTCTAGACACAACTGAATTTGAAGTACAGAAAAGGAAAGGGAGACAGCAAGCATGAATGAATAGAAAGGGAGGGACGACCTCCCCCCCAAAAAAGAGGACATTTAAGCAGAGAAAATGCTGCACTGACAAAGGCAGCCAAGAAATCAGTAAATACAACAGCCACATGATTTAGTAATTGGATCATTTGTCAATATGACTATCCCAGCATGAACCTCATGTATATTAACCATGACTAGGATTCCCCCCACCCTTTATTTTGGCTCTAGAATAGAACAAAGAAAAAAAAAAGAATTTCCCGAGGTAAACTGGGCAAGATTTAAAAGAGCAAAGGAAAAAGAAACACAGAGTTTAAAGAGGATGTGTGTAAACATGTAAGAAAGAGACTGCCTGAGGTGGAACTGACTGGGCGAGAATCCCAAGGAATAGGAAGGGGGAACCCACTATGTGACCGCTCTACTTACAAAGGACACACTGAGCTAGTTCCTACATCAGTGAACCAGTGGGGCTATGAGCTGACCACACCTCTGTGGTACAGACAGACAGAGTCCCACTTGGCATCTGCTCTCACCTTTAAGTTGTGGATAATTTATTCTAGGCCCACTCTCACGTTGAATCTTTTCCTCTCACTCCTACATCACAACTATCTATTTTTTTCCTTGTGTGTTTTCCCAGCTCTTTTCTCGGCTGCAGTAATTAATTCGAATACACCATCACTTAACTGCCAATCAAAGCTCCATCGAGATCTAAGAAGAACAATAGTATGCCTATATGCACAGTCTATTAATTTAAATTACAAGTTGAGTCACTACATGCCAACAATTAAGCAATGACACACACACACACAGAGAGATTATACTCCACAGTAATACAGCTAAACCTGAGAGCTCAGAGAACAAGTTGTCCCGGCCAGCCAAGCTTTCCAGATAGTTGAAGGTTTGCCTGCAGGGGACAGAGGGGAAGGCAATGACACAGTGAGTTTTGATGATGAATGTTTTTCCAAAATGTTCTTTGCACTCATCTCCTTTAAAACAACACATATAAAACATAATTTAACCTTTCATGGGCTTTCATTATGAGCATTTGCTGCTGTGATAAAACACTGGATACAAGGCAGATGCATTCTTTAGGCTCACCGCTTTGTTTCTCCACCTCACCTCCACTGCCTGAACACATCCCCTCCTCATGGCCCAGTCCCTCTGGATTTCTACTACAGTCTCCTGTCTAGTCTTCATGTTTCCACACTTCCCATCCCTCTTCCATTCAACCTACACATAGCTGCCAAAGCAATCTTTAAAAACAAAACAAAACAAAACAAAACAACCCATAGCACTCCAGCCTTGGAGCTCTACTTGCTCTCCATCAAGTCCCACTTGAACTTGTTCCTGTATCCTTCCCAAGACTGCCTCACACCATCCCTGCCCCCCAGCTCAGGTTGGCTTCTCTGAGGCTACTGCTCAGACCCTTTTCTCCCCCAGCCTTTCATCTCATTGTCTGCCCGGATTGCTCTCCCCTCACTCCTTCCACAGCAGCCTCACCTTTTGCCTTCTTCCTTTGTCGCTTTAAAGTGACCTCCATTTAAGTCTGTCAATTTTAGCACCAGCCCATTTCCTCTCTGTAACTCTCATTTAAATTACCCCCCCTCACTTTTACTTCATTAGAGGAAAACTTCTAGGGCTGGAAAGATGGCTCAGTCAGTAAAGTGAACAAATATGAGGAGCTGAGTTTGGATCCCAGAACCTAGGTACAAACCCAACATTGAGGGAGGTGTACAATTGTAATCCCACCATTGGGTGGAGGAACAGGAAGATCCTCAGGGCTTGCTGGCCAGTCAGTCTAACCAAATCAATGAGCTCAAGACTCAGGGAAAGGCCCTGTCTCCAAAAGATGAAGGCAGCTGGTGTTGATCTCTCTCTCCCAGAGAGAGAGAGAGAGAGAGAGAGAGAGAGAGAGCTCTCATGTAGCATATCCTGTAACCCACCACTAACAATTCAGATAGGACTTCACAAAGATTGGTTTAATCCACCTGAGGATTTGACAGAAATGTACATTTAGGGGCAGTAATAAAAATAAGTTCAAGTTCAGGTGATTCTGAGGACTACTCAAATGTCAGAGTCCCTTTGGTTATCACCTTCCATGTAATGGTCTTGGCGTTTATAAGAGTTAAGATCTTGTCTGTCTGGATCGCTACAATTTTCTAACTCCTAGCCCAGAATGCAGTAAATTGGAGGTATTGTTGCAGGGGTGAGGTTATTCCTGTCAAGCCACTGAACCAAAATCCATAACTTTCATGGATGCTAAGTGGTCTGATGCCATGCATCATTCTGCAAAGAGATTCTCTTGCATGGATAGCTCCTTCCTGTGGTTGGTTTTTGTTTTATTTCAATAATTCTTGAGTCACTGTTCCTCTTTCATATTTCTCATCTTTCAGGATAACAAAATTACACATATAAGATGACAATCCTCAGAAAACTATATATATTAAGAATCTTTCCATCTCAAGCAGAACTAACTTAATAAAGGCAAACACTCGCTTGGTTTCAAGGCCGCTATGTTCACATTCAAACTCTACCTTAGATTAGCTCTGTGTGTGGTATCACTACCAGGGATTGACACCAGAACCTCATGAATGCTGCTCAAGCACTCTCCCACTGAGGCATATCCATAAGGGGTGGCTATATTGGTCATTAAGAAATGGATTGACTTCTGTGCTTTCACTATGTCTCCAAAATAATGAAACATGCCATTTGCTTTACAAGCTTGCTCTGAGAATTAAATAAAACAACTCGTGTCAAACACTTGGACAGTATTGTCATACAGTAAGTACTTTTGCACACTCTGATGGTAACTGCTAAGTCTTAGGCAAACTCTTGGTGAAGATGGCCCAGGACGAACAATCTGGCTACAGCTGAGCACTGCTACTTAATCCAAGACAAGAATAAACAGGTATACAGCAGGCAGGAACACCAACTCTAAGGAAGATGCTCTGTAATTTTTACAGTTCCCCAAGGTCTCCTAAATATTCTGATAATCTTTTTCATGTAAACAGTCTCTTCATCAGTACTCATGCTGACCTTGCTTGAAAATGCTCAAAAACAAAACAATATTTGCTTAACAAATAAGACACTTTCTGAGAGACAGTATAGTAGACAGGGGAGCAGAAGCTGGCTGACCTCAAAAATAAGTATCCAACCTGAGAAGTCCTCACATCTAACATGGTAATAATACTGAAAAGAGTCTATTTCTGCTCTTTGAATGACATAAACAAGAAAGTGAAGAAAAAATAAAATCACGACACAACAGTTGACACAAAACAGTGTTTTCAGAGGCACACAGAGCTTACAGCCCTTGAATGTCACACACCTTGGTATTAGCCTAAGTTCTTTAAGTAGCTCCTCACTATTGCTGAGGTCACATTAAAGTCTTCCCCATACTCCTCCAAGAATGCGAGATTCTCTAGCAGCTAGCACTGATGGAGCTTTGGTTTTCCTCCCATGCCCCACTTAAATTGATATGCTTTGGCTAGGTCCTCCCACAACAGCTGGCTCCCCCCCCCCCATGTTATTACCCACTAGACCAGAGTCACAAAGAACACCAGGCTGTGCTGTAAACTCTGGGAGCCAACAGTGAACTTAGCAGAAACATTGAATGCCTCTGTCACCCCAATCTGGCAAAGCTATTTTCTGTGTTAAAAGAAAAACACTGGGATTTATATTGTGTATGTTTTCTTTTCTCCATTTCACTTTCCCTAAAAAGTAATCCTCACTGTATTTTACAAGAATATTAAACAGAATGTATCAAAAAGATCTGACCCATCACATTACTTTCAGTAGTGACCCAGACATCTCACATGGAACACTCTTCCCTCTCCCACACCTGCTCAAGGATGCCTTTAAATACAGTCCTACTTGGTGCACATTGTTTCCCCACTGTTTATAAACTGCAGCTACTACATCACTGCAGCTCCCGAGAATCTATTCACAGTTCTAAAGAGAAAAAATTATTCACTTCACTGTTGTGCAAACCCTTTGCACTATGGAGACCTGTATCCTTTTCTCCATGCTCCTCTCCAGTAAGGCAGGACTTTACTGTGGTTCAACTGCTGACTTATAATGGGACTTAAAAATGGAATGTGGCTTCCAAGGGCCATAGCTAAACGTGGGGCATGTGGCCTGAGGCAAGTCCTGTAACTCTTCTGAGCAGCTAGCTTGCCTTCTGGGATGTGAGGCCAGTATGGTATGCAAAGCCTTTCCAAATCTAAAATTAAATGATGGCTGTTTGTTCTTAGAAAGGCTCTCAGGTTCTCCACGGGCAAATCGGGAAACATCTGTTCTACCACAAGGCTGGGAAATAGGAAAGCAGCTTCTAAACAAGAGCCCTCCGTGTACTTAAAACGCTGCTATTTCTACTCTGCATGCATAGGCCTATGGAGTGAATGCATGACCCTAATAGAGAAATGTCCAATTCTGCCTCTGAGACAGGAGGACTGAACAGTGAGAGGCCTCAGCACCCAAGCTGGGAGAAGGGCACTGATACAGAGGAGCTGCCCTGGAAAAGGTTGGCTTTGAGGAAGTAGCTTCAGAATTCAGCTGTAGGGGAGAGAACACCATCTTCCTGACTGGATCAGTGAATTCCATACTGTGAACAGAGGCTGCACACAGCAAAGAAGTAACAGCTCCAGAGTGTCTATCACATGTTAGGTGTTCATATCTGGGTCTTCTTTCATTTCTTTCATTATCCTTTTAGTGAGACAAGTCTCACTATGTAGCTAAGGATGATACTGAACTCCTGATCCTCCTGTCTCCACCTTCTAAGTGTAGAGTTTATAGGCTTGAGCCACCATGTCCTGTTTATGAGATGCTCAGGTCTTACCCAAAGCCTCATGACTGATAGACAAGGATTCTACAAACTGAACTACAGTCTTTTTTTTTTTTAGCTAATAATTCTGGTCTTATTTCCTCAAAGGAAAATAACAGATGGACTAGAAATCTATGTTTGTCCTATTATGCTGAGCTGTAAGGCCAAGTATATTATAAAATATAAAAGAACATCATTAATGCCTGTCCAGTTTATTCCTATTGTTTAGTAGGAGAAGCAGCAGCCTTGACAGTGGCTACAGCACCATCATCTTCCAGGGGCTGTGGAGAAAGGATTCCCATCACACATCTTTCCTAAATCTCCCTTACCTTACACCAATGCAATGCTCACTCCCATCCACAAAATCCCATACATTCAGTAAGACTGTAGGGCTGAAGAGATGGCTCAGTGGTTAAGAGCACTGAGTGCTCTTCCAGAGGACCAGGGTTCAAATCCCAGCACCCACATGGAAGCTCACAACTATAACTCTAAGACCTGAAACCTTCAAACAGATATACATGCAGGGAAAACACCAATGCACATAAAATTGCTAGCAGAGATGTCAAGCAAGAACTGAGCATCACACCAGTCATTTGCTAACTGTTGCTTCCTCACAGAACCATAATGCCAAAAAACAACAACAACAACAAACAAGCAAAAGCCAGACACTAGCAAACAACTTAATAAATGTTCCAAAACCATCACTTATCTAGAAAATTTGCCCTATAACAATGGGAATTTCATTTGGTGTGGTAGAAATAAAAGCTACTTGCAGAACTACAATATATATTCTATAGTTCTTCCACTATAGTGTGTTTTTTTATTTTTTTATCATCTATGCAGAAGAAAAAACATGAGAAGGGTGTGGTAAGAATAAAATCACAATGGTAGTAAGAGGTCTTCTTAAAGCTCTGCTGTTTTTACAATGACCTTTTATCAGATGGTAATGAAAACAGTTACTGGACCACTCCTTCCTGCTGCAGGTGTTCATACTGTTTGTTCATGATATTCCTGCATATCCATCATAGACCTATCAGTAACTCTAGGCTCAAATGTTATATGTTTGCCATACCAGGCTCCTTTTTACTTTGACATATGATAACATTTACAAAACAATCCCAGGAGACTATTTTCAGAAGAGAAGTGGTACTTAACACTCAAAAACCCTAAAAAGGTATAATCTTAGAGATAAAAGATGGAGGGAGGAGGTGCAGCTCATTTAGCTAAGCCTTGTCAGTCTCTGGCCTGCATGGGTGAGGAGAGAATGGAGGAGGAATGTTGATAAATAAATCTGCATCCAGGAGAGAGAAGCAGGTGAATTTCTGTGACTTCAAGGCTAGCCTGGTCTACATAGTGACTTCTATGACAGCCAGAGCTGCACAGTGAGACCCTGTTCCAAAACAAACAAAAACAGTAAAAATAAAGCTGCATGCATTTGCCTATTTGCTATTAACCAATTTTAATTTCAAACAACTCCCTCCCCATTTTATTTCAGTCTTTCTGTTATTTCCACCCAACATTTAGATAGCATCATAAGCCATAAAAATTGGGATTGGTCTAAAACTTGAAGGATGGCATACTAAATAGCTTGGCCCAGAACACAAACCACCACTTATGTGGCTGCACTAGGACAACCAATGTAAACATGTATGCTATTCCAAATACACACAAATTTGTCCTTAATTTAAAACTTACTTTGTATCTTAGCAATTTCTTCCTTAAAAATAGCCAAGAAGTCCATTGCCTAGGCCTTTTTTTTTTTAAATAAATGGCTGTTTTGAAAAGAAATCATACTTATCCATGCATAGAGATAGACCAATTATATGCTATTTCCTACAGTTAAAATAAATTATAAATGCTGCCTAGAAATAACCATTGAAAGCATTGTTTTTTCATAATTCTCTGTTGTAAATAGTAAATTGGGGGGGTCTATTTTTACTAACTGTCCCTGGTTAGGTATTTAATCAGAGCAGCACCAGCTCTCTTCTTGGTATGTTAAGCCAAGAGACACAGTAGTCCTGCTTGTGCAGTCAGTCTCTTTTAAAGGACCAAAAAAAGTATGTGTGCATGCATATCTGCCTGTCCCTCCTCTCTCCCTACCCCCCCCTATGTGTGTGTATGTATATTTATGTCAAAAGAAGCCATAGATATCTGTATCAAGTCTTCCCCACTGATATGGGCCAATTTCTCTTAATGAATCTCAATAACACATACACACACTCACTCACGAGAGAGACAGAGACAGAGACAAACAGGCAGACTTGCCATATACTTAATCTAATAGCTGTTTCTCAGGAGAAACAGACTATCATACAGCCCTACAACAATGAATTATCTAGCCCCAAAATACCAGCGCCAAAGCTGAGAAACTCTGAAGTGCAAGAATCTTAGCATTTCCATAGTGGGCCCACACCGAAGACCTATCTATCACTGGTACAGTTCACAGGCATTAAGGATATTCTTCAACCTGGAGATTCCATTTTAACCTTCTAAGAAGCCACCACACTGCTCTCCATTGACGTTACATCCCCTAAAGTATATTTCTGACTGACAAAACTCCCAACATCAAAATGTCTCCTGTCTACTGTCCTTTGAACCCCCCCTCCTGCACCTGTCACAAAGTGCACAGCAAACAAAGCCCTGAAAAGCTGCTGGAAACGGTATTTTTGTGTCAATAGTTGTCGTTTCATTTTCCTTGATGTACAATCTCTCTAATTCATCCTCAGAAAGGTAGGAGGGGCTGGAGATGCCCAGAGAACGTGAGAAGAAACACACCTGCCTGCCCAGCAGGTGACCCTTCTTCAATAACCCTGCAAATCACAAAGACTCCCACAGGAAACCTGAGAGAAATAATCCCCACATCACTCGTGCGTTCTATGGGCACCTGTCTGTATTCTTTGAGAATGTTCCCGTGTTGGCGATCGCTTATTAACATGTTCTGTTTCATAAAAAGAGTCTGCTTGTACAGGGTGCAGTACTACTACGGAACAAACTTTCAAGTGAGAGCCATTAACAGCTCATTTTGGGAAAGACACAGTTTTGCATACATATGCAAGGGACAATAGTGGATCGAATATGTTCAAAATAAGTTTGAATTACAGGAAGTGTGTAACATTATTCCCACAAAGACCCTTAGGCAGCTATCTTGGGCTTTGACAATAAAGGGCGATTTGCCGGGAAAGGCAACAAGGTAATATTCCACACATGTAGAACTCCATAAAGCAGTGGTCGTCTTTGGGCCTAGGGTGTAGCTCAGAAGTACAGCACCTGCTTAGCACTGAGATACTGAGTTCAGTCCTTAGCACCACTGCTGGCATGAGGGAGCAGGACTAACAGCATCAAGATTCTCTGGGAATTATTAGAAATACAAGTCACTGAGCACTGCTGTGGAGGAGGGCCCAGGAATTTGTGCTCTACATAGCCCTCCTAGTAATTCTGTGCACAATGAACTGCATGCACAGCTGAGAAGCACTGCCTGGATATCACAAAGCACTTAAATCCATATTACTTGGGCTTCACAGGCAGACCTGGCCAAGTGCCCTTTCAGCTGTGTTGGTAGAATCTGAACTTGGGGTCTGGAAAACACTAGTAAGTGCTCTACCAAGCTATGCCTCCAACTCTAATGTCCCTTTACACACAAAGACACGAAGGTCAGAGCCATTCCTCTAAAACAAGAGCAAGAGGCTCAGGGATTTTGTTTTTGTTTATTTTATGTGTTTGTTTTATTTTATTTTGACTGCAGTGTCTGTGTACCATGTGCACCCCTGATGCTCAGGTAGGCCAGAACAGGGTGTTGGACCCCTGTAGCTGAAGTTACAAATAGTTTTCAGCAGCCAGGTAAGTTCTGGGAATCAAACCTGTGTCCTCAGGAGGAGCAGCAAGGATCTTATCCACTGGACCATCCATTCCCCAAGAGGCTAGTTTTAGCATGCACTGTATAGAAGAAACGCTGGGAATCACTGAGCCAAATATCCTCAACATGAAGAAGAGGCAACTAAAAGAGCAACACCATGAAGCGTAAGCCTCAGTTTCCATCAAACTAGCACATCCAAGCAGCCATGTCTACCAGTTAACAATCTCCTGAAGCCAAGAGGTCCCTGTGATAGGCACTAATTTGGGATACACTAGGTTACACTTCTTAAACTTCTACACTTACAACCCCTTTCACCCAAGAAAATCTTACATGTGATCTCTGGCACATGGGCACACAAATCAAACATTTGTTGATAATAAATGGTAATTCATTTAATAGCAATCCTTTTGGTGTACACATAGTTTTACCAGTTATTAAAGACTAGAGCAAATTTGTATACTAACAAGACAGATATGCCTGTTTTTCACTTAAAGAATTAAATCTTTGCTGAATTTTTGGTACTTTAGGACACATATGGCTCTCATTATTTTTTATAGTTGATCAATATTTTAATTTTATAATTATCAATGCTGAGATAAGTATGTAGTTCAAAATGGCAAAAGTATATTTAGGGCCATCAGAAACTGTTGGAAGTTCTATCCTAATTCTAAAACAAAATTTATTTAAAGATTGTTTTTCAATGAAACAGCATTTATCAATTCAAGCAGCAGGTTTCTTTCTTCCTTTCTTTCTTTCTTCCTTCTTTTCTTTCTTTCTCTCCTTGTTTGTTTTTGAGACAGGTTTTCTCTGTGTACCTGGAACTTACGTTGCAGACCAGGTCTCACAAAGATCCACCTGCCTCTGCCTCCCAAGCGCTGGAAGTAAAAACATGTACTGTCAGACCCTGCTCGAAAGCAGCAGGTTTTTTTTTTTTTTTTTTTTTTAAAGAATGTGGCATTCTTTTTTATGATGATTCTTTTTTTAAGTTATTTATTTTATTTTATGTGCATTGGTGTTTTGTCAGCATGAATGAATGTCTTTATGAGGGTATTGGATTCCCTGGAACAGGAGTTATGGACAGTTGTGAGCTGCCATGTGGGTGCTAGGAATTAAACCAAGGTCCTCTGGAAGAGCAGTCAGTGCTCTTAACTACTGCGCCATCTCTCCAGCCCACAAGCAGCAGTTTCTAGGATCAAAATTCTGCCTAATACAAAACAATTCAAAGATACACTAATCTAATGATTACATCATGATGAACAGCAATAAGAAAATTTCAAGTCTTTGTTTACAAAATTAACGAATTATGTCTCTGTTAAGAGCTGACATCTTTGTACATACCATAAAAGAACTGCAACTCATAACACACAGCTGTCTCATATCTGAGCCTAGGTATTTTTAGAGAGTGGGGTTTTTTTTTTTTTTTTCCTTTTTCTTTCTTTGGTTTTTTGAGACAGGATTTCTCTGTCTAACATCCCTAGCTGTCCTGGACTCTCAGAGTCAATCTGACACTTTCTAACCCCACCCCACCCCCACCCCAGAGTTTCTCTGTGTTGCTTTGGAGCCTGTCCTGGCACTCGCTCTATAGACCAGGCTGGTCTTGAACTCACAGAGACGTGCCTGCCTCTGCCTCCCAAATGCTGAGATTAAAGGCATGCGCCACCAGCACCCAGCTTAGATAGTGTTCTTTGTGCTGCATGTTGAAAAACCATGGCTAAGTGAAGGTGTGCAAATATCTTGGATACACTGCACATTTGATTTTGAATTAATGTTCCATTCAGGAACCTTTTACAGCTGACAAAACTTTTGTGACTTCCACATTCAGTTATATGATCCCTTATGGTCACAGAGTTTAAGAAGCAGGGCAGTAAGGTATTTCACAAAACAGTGGCATAGATTACCTAAAAGGATTGATCTCCTCGTTAAATAGGAAGTCACCTTTGGAAGAACAATAGAGTAAGAAGGTTAAGGATACTGGTGAGAAATGGTAAAGAATAATAGCAGGCTTTAATCTGACCAGAAAAATGTATATAATAGAAGTATAAGGATTCACAGATTGAAGGCTTAATAAGGTTGAAAAATATGAACTTAGAATAATGAAGAGATGAAAAAGAGAAAAAAATAAGCTGAGGTCAGAAGTAGTTAGCAGTTAGAAGTTTTACACAGTCCAAATGTGGCCATGGGGATAAATGGCTGAAGGAGGCTTGAAGTAGGACTCACAAGAGGCAAGAGTGTTGGATGCATTATCTATTTGAGGTAAATGTTAGGTCATAGTAGGAGACAGGATAGCAGAGATGAATAGACCAGACCACAAGTTTGGCTTTAAAGTGAATGGCAGAGAAACTAGCTGATGACAGTGTGGGTGAGGGAACTGACAGCCAGTACTACAGAAGGAGTAGGGATTGGAAGTGAAGATAGATGCTGATGACCAGCAGGCAGAAAGTGGGAGGGGCAAGAACTCTAATGCTTGGCTATTCTTTTAATAGTGCAGGGAGATGAGCAGTCTCAATCTAGGAGTCTGCAGGGAAAGCTGTTCTCCAGGCTGAGCCAGTGAAGAGGCTGAGGATGTTACAAAGTGCATCAGTCTGACGGAGAGTTTCAGAAGGCACAGTCAAGCAAGATCTGGGACAGAGAGGAGAGGCAATAAACCCAGAAGAGAAGAGACACACGCTCAGCTCCAAGCTTTTTTTTTTTTTTTTTTTTTTTTTTTCCAAACTCTACAGAAAGAAGATGTGTTCTCTAGATTTAAATGAACTTCAATGTTTATTCAAATGACATCCAGGCCCATGAGGCCACACAACCAGGCTACTTATCTTGCCATAAAAATTTACTTTGTTTTGTTTTAAGGCTTAAGGAACTGTTAATGTTTGGGTTTGAAATGCTTCCCAAGAGCTCCTGTATCTGAACACTGGTCCCAGCTGGTGGTGCTGTTTGGGGAGGTTGAGAAATTTTTGCAGTCATAGATGGTGGAGGTGGATTGTTAGGGACAGGCCTTCTTTGACGGTTACAGCCCAATCTCGATGCTTATACTTTCCAATTAAAGGTTATTAATGCAAAGCCATTACCTCCTGCTTCTACTGACTTAGGCTGAGTGGCTCTCTCAACCAAGCCTTCTCCACCATGACAGACTGAAATTTCCTGAAACCATGAGCCAAAATAAGTTTGCTTCTGCTATGTATTGTCACAACGAAGATTAAAGTAAATACATAGACCACATTTTCTATTAAAAAAAAAGTAGTGCTACCAACTGAGAGCTCAAGAATCACTTAGGATGTATTCATCTTCAGAAGACAACTGAAGAGTGAGTACAGGTTCCATTAACTTGCAGCCAATAAATACAGAAAGCCCACAACGGCCTCTCAAAGGGCTTTGGAGAACTGCTCCCAAAAGCAAGGCAAGGATACATGCCCTTCTCTTAGTAGACAGAACCATGCTGATTTTTATTCCTGGTGGGGCAACTGTTAGATCACCATTGGAAACTGAAAAGAAAAGGCTTGAAGTTTTACCAAATGGAACCATGACTATCCACAGCCCCCAAACCTATTGCATGCTCACAATCTGAAAACATGTTAAAATGAAGTCATCTTGCACAACCCTCATGCCTTGAGCCCACTTGAAACTATTACTGTACATTCATTAATACAAGGCACAAGGGAGAGCTCCCTAAGCTCATTTACCACTGAAGCCAGAACTCTGCACTAATGGTAGGTGGTCTCTGGGATCCATCTGTCCCACCTAAGTAGTCTGTATATCAGAATAGCTTGACTCTTACTCAAGACCACTCAATCTCCCACTAATTGCTTCCTAACTTTAATAAATTATGAGTTCACATTAAAAGTAACACAGGAAAAGGCTGAAGGAGCTACAAATGTATGAGTAAAAAACCCAATGTTTAACATCAGATCCTTGCATTAAAAAGATGCTAAAATATGCACATGTGTATCATACACAACATATATGCTATTTTTACAGAGAACTACAAAACAGCTCGACAAACTCACCCTTCCATGATAAATTCCAGGGCATATTCATAACAAAAGTCAGACAGATTTTGTTTTCAGTCACATAGTTCTATAAAAATAAACTGTCATCACAACATCCTTGCAGTAGTAAAAGGCCATATTTGCCCGCAGTTAAATCCAACAGCAGCTGTTCTATGGAAAAAGAGGGCCCAATAATTGGCTTCTTTCACCTCTGTTAATCACGAACAAAAGTGTCATTCAGTTTCAAAATGGACAAAATGCTCCAATGGATGGTCAGCTAGCTGAGCCAATGGGGTGGAATAACAATAACCCTGTAGCATTTTCCTTTTTCCTTTTGTTTGGTCTTTCAAGGCCCTTAATTAAGACCTGCACAAAGCACCCCTCCAGGCTTTTCTCAATGAGGCATTACATGCCTGTTTTCTTGTATTTAAAGAAAAAAAAAATGGCAGGGATTTTCTGAAACACATTAAACAGAATACACAATTTCCATTTATTTGCAACTGAAATACTGTTAAAATTTTAGAGCTTAAATATTATCATAAGTAACAAAGAAAGTTCTTTTTATTTCAGGCTCAGGGAGTGGAGGATGAAAAAAGGGTTAGTTAGAAGCAGCGGGAGAGCAGGGTCAGGGGCTAGGGAGGGGAGTGCCAACCCCAAAGTATTGTTCAGCCATTTCTCCAGAAATAAAACTTCGAGCAGCCATAATTTAGAAAGATCTAGAGCCATCTTGTCAACCTTTCAATAATTTAACACACACAAATGGAAAGCAATGGCAAAATATATGAGAGTCTTAAAGCAAACAACTAGATGACTGAAATAAGAGATACAAGCTGGAAGCAAATCCTCTTTTAGAAACTCATTACTTCAAAAAAATTACATAAAGTATTTTTAGAATTAAATACTCTCTATAAGAATAGTGTACGATTCCAGAATTGATTTCTTTTTCTATCTTAGCCTGAACAAAGATTCATCTAATTACGGTGGATAAGAATCAGAATGTCTCAGCTTTTAAAAATCTCCATGGCCTAATTAACTTTTCATTATCCAATTTTCTTTTTGCACAGATTAAAAAAGGGCTGTTGTGTTCATTTTTAAATGCTCTGAAATATAATCTTTCCGGGTTGTAGGCTGTTCTGAAAATACCTACTCCTGCCCATAATTTGCCACCACCCGCCCCCCAATATCCTGAATGACAGCTTAATGTGACAGCTTTCTTGCCACAATTCACCAAAGGGGAGTGGCAGGTAGAGTTCTCAGAGAACAAACACCTAACAAAGCCATCATTCTGGGGAGTTACTTTCAATCTGTCAATCTAATCCATCAAGTGGAATGTGCTCCACTATTCTCTTGTAAATGTGCTTATTTCAAACAAGGCAGAACCTGGCAGCTGCCCTGCAGAAGACTAAATGACCCAGCTCAAATGTCACCTCAGCTGGGAAGGCTTCCCAGTCCCAAAGCAGAGTGAGTTCCTCAGCCTTCTCTTGTTCCCACAGACTTCAGTGCATGTTTCTGTATGGCACTCTTGGACTGATTCTGCTTGTCCTTATTTTGTCTTCTCCACCAAACCACAACACCTGTGGACACTTGTGAGTCAGTGTGACAGGGAAAAGGGCACAGACCCAAGAGTCAGAGAGAATGGGTTCAACCCCTGATTAGAAATTAGAAACCATGACCTTGGATATACACTACTAATATAATTAACTAATTAAATGTTTTGTTTTGTTTTTATAACAGTGCTTCATTTTAAAGGGGAATAAAAACCTCTCCAGTACAGTTGTGATGATGACATGAAGTAACAAGCATGAAGCTTTGAGTATGATGCCTGGCACACAGGAAGATACTGGTTCACATTAAGACAGGAAGTCCCGTCCTTATGTTCCCTTCTACCCTTGAATACAGCAACACACCTGGAAGTACAATAAGCACATACTTTGTTGATGGTATAAACTTTTGCTCAGCAGGTTAATTTATAACATATTTCCATTCCCTTCAATTTCTTCAACATAGATCAGTATATATGCTACATGCAAGAGAAAAAATAACAGCAAGCAAAGAGCTAAAATCAGTAAGCAAGTGCTAAAGACACCAAGTATGAACTGAGTCAACCTCATGAACAATTCTAAGGACAAGGCCAAATCTTTACTGTCCTGATGGCTAAGATTACATTTTCACTCTATTTCACTTGTGTATTTCCTCAACAATGTATCAAATCTTCCAGTAGTTTTTTGTTTTGGTTTTGTTTTAGATAACCAAGGCTTGTCCCTTCTCCAAAGAAGAGAAACAATGAACTCTACTGTATCTGCCTAGTGTTAATTAATAGACTTCAATGGTCTCATCGTCTCCCTAATCTTCCCCTTGGTCTTGCACCACACATGTGCACCAGCCCTCCACCCTGTGGTACTGTGATTACAGACACTGTTCCCTGTAGTGCTTGTAAGAGTCAAAGCCACTGGCATTAAGAAATTAAAGAGTTTGGGTCATGAACAAAAAGTAAAGCCAAAAAAAAAAGAAAAATCACTGTTTTCTTAATGTGTCTTTCAAAGACCTTACCATTAAATACAGGAACATTTGATTATATGTAGCAACTCCACTAAGCCCTAATTTAATGAAATCATTACTAAGCTAAAACCATTATTACATTAAAATAAGTCATTTGGAGTTTTGTTAACTAAAAAGAAATTGCAGAAACAAAATGAACTTGCTGTGCATTTATTCATTGTCCAACTCATTTTAAGATTCAACAGTAACTTCATGAATCTGATTTAAGTATTAAAATCACAATTACATGTTTGCATTTGAAAACTCAAGCACCCCATGTTTTGTTTTTTGTTTTTTTTGTTTTTGTTTTTTTTCCTGGAAACTAACAAAGTAATAGAAAACCAACCACAGGAGACAGGGGGCTTTCTTTTCGCCTACACTCTAAACAAGTTGGAGATCAACATAGGACTTTTCTCACTGAAATTCAAATAAAAGTAAAGCCATCATCCATGTGAATGTTTTCTTTCCTCATCTGCCTGTGGATAAACAAGGAAAGGAACTCACCTAGTTGATGATGTCTACACCGGCATAAGTAATTAAGTTGTAACAACAAGTCAAACTATTTACTCACTATCTTCATCTAAGATACTAGCTCTCAACATGTGGGTCATGACCCCTTTGAGACTGAATGACCCTTTCACAGGGGTTGCCTATGACCATTGGAAAACACAGATATTTACATTATGATTCATAACATAGCAATATTACAGTTATGAAGTAACAAAAAAAAATAATTTTACAGTTGGGGTTCCATGAGAACTGTAAAAAAAGGTTGCGGCATTAGGAAGGTTGAGAACCACCAATCTAAGAAGAATAAGATGGCTCGCCACCGTAATACTGTCCTGATAGTTCTCAAAAGCTGTCAAATGATCAAAGCTTACTTAAATACAAAAACGAATAAACAAAACTCATGATAGCACTGAAACAATCTATTTCCACCACATGTAAAGTGTCTCATTGATCACTACCTACCATACCACTTAAAGAATTCAAGGGCTGGTCAGGTGGCTCAGCTGGAAAATTCGCTGGGAGGTAAGTCCCTGGGACTCACATGGTGAAAGGACAACCTACTCCCACAAGTTGTCCTCTGACCTCTGCACAAGTGTAGCACATCAGCACCCACAGGCATATATGTATGTGCACACACCACCAAGCAGTCAATGGATGCAAGAAATAGGTGTAATTCAAACCACACATTAAGCACATTAAAATTACTTTTGAAAGGCCCAATAGTACTCCTGTTATCCACAGATTCATTTGCATGATTTCAGTTATCCACGATCAACCAAGGTCCAAAATTATTAAATGGAAAATTGTCAAAATAAACAACTCGCCCTTAGTTTTAAGCTATATGGCCACTCTGAGTAGTAGGATACACTTTCTTGTTCTCCTGCCCCACCTTGGCCAGGACATCCCACCGTTATAGGATTTACACCACTTTTGGTTGCATAGTAGATAGGTAACGAGACTGATCATTTTGGCTTCTACTAAATAATTTGGCTTATGCTTCAATTCTCATATATACTCCTCCTCTACCAAGTACTTGGTCTATATGAAAAGCCAAAAGCTCCTGATTTAATATGGTTAGGGATGCTATGGTAAGAATGAATCTTCCACCTCTGAAATTATAGCAAATCAAAAAGGAAATCCATTCAAAGCTTGCTGTCAACTACCCAACTGCTTCAGTTAAGGCCACAGTGTCATGATAACAGGAGCCTTCGTGTATGTTCACATAGGAATGTGTGTGCGTATATGTGCGTGTGACTATATCATCAGCGGTTTCTGTTATGCTTCCTCTTCAATCCTTAGATAGCTGGAGACTTTAGTCTTGTGGGACAATCTTTTTGTGCACTGTAAAGATGTCTCTACCTAAGGCACCTTTCTTATTGTTTTAACTGAATGGCCAATAGCTAGGCAGGAAAGGACAGGCAGGACTTCTGGGCAGAGAGAGGAACTGGGAGGCACAATCTAGATACAGGGCATGTCAGACATGCTGTAGGAAAGGTAAAAGCCACATGGCAGAATATAGATTAGATTAATTTGTTATAAGAACTAGTTAGGAAAAAGCTTAAACTAAAGGTAAGCTTTCTTAGTTAATAAGAGGTCTCCGTGTCATTATCTGCTGTCTGGCAGCCCCCATGAGAAAGTGCAACTACACTTTATTATGTACATCTTTTCAAGTACATGTTCCTGACATTTCTCAAGTTAGCAAAATGAAGCCAGGCAGTAGTGGCACATGCCTTTAATCCCAGCACTCGGGAGGCAGAGGCAGGTGGATTTCTGAGCTCAAGGCCAGCCTGGTCTACAAAATGAGTTCCAGGACAGCCAGAGCTGTTACACAGAGAAACCCTGTCTTGAAAAAAAAAAAAAAAAGTTAGCAAAATGAGCTGGTTATCCAAAAACTGATGATATAAGGTTATATGGTCTTATATGCATAGAAATTGAAAAGCAGAATCTTGCTACATAAAACATCTTCAAACACTCCTCAATTAAGTCTGATAAATTCTGTATTCAGCGTTATAATGGAGTAGCTATAACCTAACCAGCAAAATAAGCAGTCTTTTCCTTCTAAACAGTTTCAGAAATGGAAGATTCATTCTTACAGATGTCAACATCTTCAGTATATTGTTTTTCTTTATTAAATCACAAGCTTTTAGCTTTCCATTAAACACAGCACTTTGCATTGTTTTTATTGAGAACACCTAATTATCCCCAGCACACTGCTGTTTTTGTGCCCCTACCCTCACCCCATAAATACTGGAGTGGCTAATATTGAAGGGAAAGAGAAGAAAACTGCTATTGAAGAAAGTGGCAGAGGCCTTATAACTAAAACTATGTAGCAAAAATAAAACCTAAAAGGTAGTATTTAACAAACCTTACAACCTGTCTAAGGAGACATGACTACAACTACTTGAAACAAAGTCTTAGGTTGAATGAATACTTTGGGTTTTTGTTTTGTTTTGTTTTAGTTCTTTTTTTTTTTAATGAATACTTTTAATTGTTCCTGGTAGAATACTTTCCTCCTGGCAGAACATACACTTTCAATCCACAAACTTCAACTTTGAGAGTCAAACAGAATTGGAATTAAAGTCATCGCCATACAAAATTATTTTCAGAAAACAAATTATCTCTTCTCCATTCCTTGCTTTCAGGCCATAAATGTAACAACTATATTTTAGAACTCAGCAAAATGAAAACCACCTCTTTGCTAACCTTAAATATAACCCTAAATATAAACCTCTTTGCTGTTCATAAAATAACATCCAATGGGATAACATATAATGATCTTGTCTCTACCATATAACTAGGATTTCATGTTATGGTCTTACAAAAATAGTGCTTACAAATACTAAAAGTTTTCAAAACTAAAGTGTTTTGTAAGTCTAAAATCTGTTCTAAGAATCTAGTTTTATTTCCAGAGTTGGCATCAATTTCTCACTTAAAATTAGGAAATAGCAAATTTTAAAATTGAGACCTTAGCGAACTGTTCAGTGCTATTTAACCATGAAAAGCACCTTGAGACAAATGCCTGACACTGACACCCTAAGGAACACCCACCCACCAGACATCATTTAATAACCAAGACCTCAGTCACTATGTCAAAGGTATAAATTATGATAAAGACAGCTCTGGACACAGCTGGGCTTGGAACTGCTTACTGAGCAGCCACGTTCTTCCAAACAAACTAAACATTTAAGAGGCTAAAGGGCAGTGGAGGCAATTATTGGAGGAAATTTCTAACTAAGCCAGAAAGGAATAATTAAGTCTTTGCATGTTAAATCACATCACTGGAGTTAGCAATGAAGTAATCAAGTGTAAATGGTGACAAAGCCCATCCGTAGGACTCGTGAAAGGGAACCAAGGTTGTGGGTAATCTGGACTATTGTTGTTTAAATACCACAAAAATTAGTCCTTAAAACTTCTTTCATTCATCCTATCTTTTTACAAATGTGTGCACCTTTTGTGGGAGGCAAAAAAAAATTGGTTAATCTAGCAATTAAGGTAAATATATTGAGTCATCAGAAGTAAGATTGTTACTAATTCACAAGCAGAGAGACCCAACACCAAGCTCCACAGGCCTACACTGGGTTCAAAGTAATGAAACACTGCCATTAATTGGAAGTGCATGGGTGCTCCAACCAAAAACATGGCTGCAACCATTTAAATTGCAAACCTATGTGGACTTAGTATGTTTCAAAGCACATCACACACACACAAACACACGAAAGACAGAGACAGACAGACAGAGTCACAGAGAGACACAGAAAAGCAGGAAGTTGGGGAGAAAGAAAGAAGCCACATACACAACAGCTGCTCAGTAACAAATCAACTTCAGTGATGGGCTCAGGGAACAAAACAATGTTGACCCCTAAGCCAAGGAGCAGACAGAGCCTTTGGCTCCACAGCCACACATTGGCTGCCTCACTTCAGAGTCTGTTTCCTAATCTCACTTAAAAGGTAAAATCAAGACTAAGACTACAGGACTCTAACTTAATGTGGTACCTTTGTTATCACTCTTCTTTGAAATAATTTAAGATTCACCAGAAGCTGTAAAAATACTACAACGAATCGCTATAAACCTTTCACCTTGCTCTTGCCAACGGGAATTTTATATATCCATAATACAGTAGGGAAGTTTACTTTGGTATACTTACTAAACTAGGGGGCTAACAATGTTTGACTTGTTTTATATGCGATATTTTTATTCTTTTTGCAGTACTGAGTATCCAAGTGGGCGTTCATCACATATGCTAGCCAAGTGTTCTATCACTGAACTATCCCCAAGCCTTTAAAAAAAATTTTTAGCTGGTGGTGGCCCCCACCTTTAATCCCAACACTCAGGAGGCAGAGGCAGGCAGATCTCTGTGAGTTCAAGGCCAGCCCGGTCTACAGAACTAGTTCTAGGACAGCTAGAGCTATTACACAAAGAAACCCTGTCTTGAACCCCCCCCCAAAAAATGTATTTTTGTTTTGTTTTGTTTTTCAAGATAGGGTTTCTCAGTGTAGCCCTGGCTATCCTGGAACTATGTAGACCAGGCTGGCCTGGAACTCAGAGAGATCTGCCTGCCTCTGCCTCCAGACTGCTGGGATTAAAGGCATGTGCCACCACCGATGGCTTAGATTATTGCTCTTTATATTGAGACATGGTCTAAGCTGCCCAGGATAGCCTTGAACTCACTATATTCCATAGCAGACCTCAAGCTGACCATTTTTTTCAGTGTTAGCCTCCTGGGTAGCTAGGGTAATGGGCCTGAACTACAGCAAAGTTAGAGGCACTCACAAATCACATGTCCACTCACAAATACTGCACTTATGAGGAACTGTCCATCATGACAAGGGAATGCCCCCATTCCCGATCTCCCCACATGGACTTGTGTGGACCAGTTCCTTTACTTCCTGTCTGATGCCCTTCCACTAGTTTATCCTGCTACACTGATTCTTATTCCTTACAAACTTCAATCAGATTGTCACTACAGCATGGAGAATAACTTTTTTTCCTTAAAGCAGAAAAAGGAGAATTGTTCAGTGTAACCACACTTGAGAAGAAAAACAGACGTCCCATGACCCAACAAACCCAACTCTGGTGTCATAACATGAGGCTGAGGTTTCCACAGAGGGGACAGCTAAGCAGTTCCAGTCAAGAGGAGGTCCCACCACTCTCCTCAGGTCCAGACTCTCTACAAGATGGTCTGACAAGTTGTGAGAAGTATATCCAATCACTTTCTGGGAGAGAAGGTCCCTCTGGCTGGCGCCTGGCCTCAGCCTTTTTCTTCTCTCAGCAGGGGATTCCTAGTGATATTTAGGGGGAAACTTTATAAAAGAGTGTTTTGCCAGTGCTTAAAAAGGACTGATATTCCCAGAGATGTTGACTAATCATCTTCACTTCTTTAGGCCTCTTTGACTAACCTAAATAGCAACTTCCTTCATCCTGCTTCATTTTTGACAGTACTTAATATTATCAGATCATACAAGATTTGCTGTGTTTAATGGCTTTTGTCTAATTAACTACCTCTTTCCTTACCCAACAGGTAAATGACCTGAGTGCGATGGGGGACACCATCAGGCATCATTCAATTCTGTGTCCCCAGCACCAAATATGACAGACATACAAACGTGTGGGGAAAAAAATGACTTTTTAAAGTACTAACTTGTTATCTGAGTAACTCTTCTAAACTGGAGACTACTGATGCCATTATATAAACACTGTTAGTTCTCAAAACTCAGTTATCTTCTTATTCACTCTCACAGTTGAATCAGCTGTTGCCTATGAGGCCAAAAGTACCCATAAAGGCTGGACAGACAAGGGGAAAGCATTTTCCATCTGGCAGCACAAGCTGTATCAACACGGGTCAGTCACAAAGTCTTACTGGATGCTTGAGATTTACCAGGTCTAAAGAGGACGCCTTTTCTGATACTGCTCTTTCTTGCTTCTGTCCTTGACTTACTCTGACTGTTGGGAATGGTTCTGGAAAAGTCATAGAAAATAATTTCTCCCCTCTGACAGGGAATTTGAGCCAGATCAACTATTATTTTTTTTCCTCTGTCTCTCTCCTTCTCCTCCCTCCATCACTGCCTTCCTTCTTGTTTATTTTTTTTTCTGAGATAGTATCTTACTTCACATATATAGTCCAACTGGCCTTGAACTCATATCCTTCAACTTACATCTCCACTTCCAAGTTCTTGGGTTTATAATCCCCCAGGCCCAACTTCCAGCTCACACCTACTAGTTCTTTAGAAGTGCACTGAGGAGGAAGGGAAGTTCTGGAAAGTACCAACAAAAACATGGCATTGTAATTTATGTAACTGAAAACTTTAGTAAAGAAGACAATATCAAGTCTGCAAGCAAGGAGACATGAACATATGTCCTCACGTGCGTGTTTGCGTGCGTGCGTGTGTGTGTGTGTGTGTGTGTGTGTGTGTGTGTGTGTGTGTGTGTGTGTGTGTGTGTGTGACTTTTTTTTCCCCCAAGGAATGTCTTCTCTGGGGATGGAGTGGGCTTATAACAAGTGAAGCTTTACATTGGCTGAACTACATGAACCTTCACGGCCCTTCATAATCTACCATCTCAGTAGCTCAGGACATTTCAAGCTGTGGACCAAACAAAAACATCTCCAGAAGTAATCTTTGGCCTATGAAATGAGCACTTCCAACTATCTAAGATGCAGAAGGTGGGTGACTGACTGCCTGCAGAAAAGCACAGGACGGTGTTGTAAAACTCACTCAAGCAAATAACCCCGGCCCTTTTCTTTTCTTTTCTTTTCTTTTCTTTTCTTTTCTTTTCTTTTCTTTTCTTTGAGGGATGGATTGAGTCTCTGTAGTCATGTTGGCTTCAGTATTCCAGGTGATATCCAGAATCACCTACTAAGTGCTAGGAGTGCAGGCACGAACCACCATGCCTGGCTGTACTCTGATCTTGAAAGCCAAGCCCAACAACTCCTTTGCAAACCTTCACTCCTTAACTGTGGCAACAGCCCTCAGATAAGCACATTCCATTAGGTTTCTCCTTTTGTACAATAGTCAAGACAAGAACACTGACGACAGAGTGCAACTGTGCCACCGTGAAGTACTGCACTCAACCAACACCTGACATTTGGTAACATTTTTTTTTTTTTGGTTTTTCGAGACAGGGTTTCTCTGTGGCTTTGGAGGCTGTCCTGGAACTAGCTCTTGTAGACCAGGCTGGTCTCGAACTCACAGAGATCCGCCTGCCTCTGCCTCCCAAGTGCGTGCTGGGATTAAAGGCGTGTGCCATCACCGCCCGGCTTTGGTAACATTCTTTCACAAGCAAGTGAATAACAAGAAGATGGTGAAGATTTCTCTGAAAGGCCAGAAAGACTACAAAGTTCTTCATGTAAGTAAAATGAAAATGGGAAACAAACACTTCCAGGAGGAAAAAAAAAAAAAATGACCTTTAGAATCAGGAAGCAAATGGCTCTCCAGGATGGCGCTGGCAATCACCAGAACGCTGAAGTTGTGCCCACAGATTCAATCATGAATAGCCCTGCTGCTGAAGGAAAAAGTGTGCATAGATCCAAATGGGAACCCATGAAGTCTGTAAAATATTAACAGCTTAATAAACATCAGCTCACACTATCAACAAACACAGTGTTCAAGTCAACTAAAGAGTACCCACTAAATTAATACCAAGTTGAGCAAATGAAATGCCTTGGGGGAAAAAAACGGCTCATGGGTGATTCACTTTTATGCTGACTTCCCTATAAAAACATCTTTCACAGGAGAGGCAGGAAATTCCAGTGAGTGAAAAGGGGCAGCTATATGGAAACCATCACACTGCACACTTGGTTTTTTAATCTTCCTCAAGGCTTTGCTTTAAAGGAGCACATTGAGAGACTTGCTTCTTGAGAAACAGAAAAGCAAGTCTGCTAGCATAGCTGACCCTCCTCTACCACATACGCGCCATGAGAGAGAAAGCCAGTCACGGTGTATGGCTGATAGGTGTTCCTGACACTATTAAGTGAGCTAGGGCTTTCACATTAAAGTTCTTTATTCTTTCAGGATTTGTTTCTTTTATTAGGACATATTCCTGTACAAAGTAACAGATTTCATGATGACATTTTCATACACATATATATTGTACCTTGACTGTATTCAACATTTCCCTCTGATGCAACATCTTTTAAATGCAGATCAATGAAAAGCAGGAGTTATCATGGAGGGGAGGGACTGATACCCCCCAAATATCTGCTAAAAAATAAAAAACTCCATTTGACGCCCAGAGTACACAGACTTTAACCTTAGCTGCTTTAATCAGGTCACTCTCCCACAAATATACATGGGTGGACACACACATGCTCTAGAGTAAGCTTTATTGTCAGTCCTGAGGTTTTCTCCCCACCAATTTTGTTTTAACTTTTCGTGTGTGTGTTTGTGTGTGTGTGTGTGTGTGTGTGTGTGTGTGTGTGTGTCTATTGTGGACATCCAGGATAACTTGTAGGAAGGAGTTGGTTCCCTCCATGGAACTCAGGCTCTATGTAAAGTCTAGCAAGTGTTTTTCTCACTCAGCCATCTCAATAGCTACGATCTTTTTTCCCCCTCTCTTTTCTCTTATGATAAACTGTCAAATACCCAACAAACAACACAGATGAGCAAACTGAAGTGCAGAACACCTGAGATCCAGACAAAACATCACCCACTAAGTGTGGGCATTTGAGAAAGTTACCTAATCCTTGCAAAACTCACCTTGCTTAGCCATAAAATGGGAACCCTAAGATGGACCTAAATACCTTTTACAGAAATTATAGCTAGGACACAAACACATCTAATACAGGAGGCAGATGCAGAAATTCCTCACCAAATCTCTACTTTAAAAAAAATTATTCTTTTCAGATACAGATACCCAAACAATGCAAAGATTTCACTTTTGTCAAAATACTTTACAATAGGTCACTTCTGTACTTGTCTTCAGGGTATCACGGTAAATGCCATGATCAAAAGGATACTGCAAAATGTTCTTTTAAAAGTACAAACTTCTAGCCGGGTGGTGGCGGAGCATGCCTTTAATCCCAGCACTTGGGAGGTAGAGGCAGGCAGATCTCTGAGTTCAAAGTCAGCCTGGTCTACACAGCAAGTTCTAGGACAGTATCCAAAGCTACACAGAGAAACTCTGTCTTGAAAAGCCAAAAAAAATAAAATAAAATAAAATAAACTTATAAACAAAATCAATTTTTAATATGTTTGGCTAATGTTGGGTACTAAACTAGCTAGGCTTAAATAAATAAATAAATAATAATAATAACCCTTGCCATAGTTTTAAGACATTCAAATTGAGGCTAACATGTTCTTATAAATGTACACTATCCTGTGACTCAAGACCTATGTACTGCTGGGGGTAGAGGTCAGTGCGTCATGCCTGTAATCTCCATACTAAGGAGGCTGTGGTTGGAGGATTTTTACAAACTCAAGGCCAGCCTGGGCTACATAATGAGTTCCAGGCCAACCAGAGCTATATATCAAGACTCTATCTCAAAAACATGTGTCTTAAATACAACAAACTGAGGGTCAATTTTAACACAAGGTTGAGTTTTTTTTTTTAATTATACACTAAAAAGAGAAATTGAATAGACTCATTTGTAAAGAGGAGAAAACAAAGCTTTTAAAAATTTAGTCCTCAGGAGCTAGAGAAATAGCTCAGCAGTTCAGAGCACTATTGCTCTTTCAGAGGACTTAGGTTCAGTTACCAGCACCTCCCTGGTGACTTCCAACCATCTGCAATAACAGTGTCAGAAGATCCAACACCCTGTTCTGACTTCCCCAGGTACCAGGCAGACAGGCACGTGGTGCACATATATACATACATTCAGGCAAAACACTTATACACATGAAATGAATAAATAAACATTTTAAGTTAAATTTAGCCCTCCAAGTCAACAAATTTAGAGAAAGGCTTATCAGGAACTATAAAGGAGCAAGGTGGTGGCGCATGCCTTTAGACTCCAGCACTTGGGAGACAGGTGAATCTCTGTGAGTTTGAGGCCAGCCTGGTCTACAAAGTGAGTTCCAGGACAGCTAAGGCTGTTACATAGGAAAACCCTGCTCTAAATAAACAAATAAATACAAAAAGATAAGGCTGTACTACGGCTCAGTAGTAGAGCACATTGCTGAGCACACACAAGGCCTTGGATTAGGAACTACAAAAGGGATGACTTTTATGGAAGAAAATGTGAAAGACATTAATTTCTATGAGATAAATTGTTATGCAGCTTATGCTCAGTTATGACACTAAGCACCATCAGAAATAACTGTTAGATAAGATGTATATATAAATTTAAATATTTGGTTCTATGTGGGATTATATCATCAACAGGAGATCACATCCCTTAGATATATCATGACCATTTGTTAAAGCTAGTCCACATGTATGGGAAACAAAGAAACTAGAAATTCAGGCTGGGGTATCTTAGGAATTGGAACTGAGCTGATCATTCAGGCATCATTACTTCCTTCACCAAAGCTACGACTCATTTCATTGGTGGATATCTTGGGCTTTATTTATTTATTTATTTATTTATTTATTTATTTATCATTCTATTACTGAGTGCCATCAAGCAGAATGGTATTAAAGGCAAATTCCTAACACAAAATAAAGCCTAGCAAAGGCAGAAATTTTACCCTTTCTTTTCCATATTCTTGCTTAGCTCCTGTTAAGCCAGACAATAAGCCTCTCTACCCTGTAGATCCAGATGGCACAAAGCAAAGACCTTAATGCTAACAGAAGGCTGGTATTGGGAAGAAGAAAATCCTTAATGGCCAATGCAGCAGTGTTTGGCTAGCACAAGGATGATCAATTGATCTCTTTCTTCGGACTGACAAGAAGATAAACATACACACAGATAGCCCTCCAGGCATGTTCTTCAGGGAATTAAGCATCCGCATTCCTATTGCAGGTCACATATCAAATCTGGAAAGACAGCACCCAAACACCGTGTGTGTGTGTGTGTGTGTGTGTGTGTGTGTGTGTGTGTGTGTGTGAGAGAGAGAGAGAGAGAGAGAGACAGAAAGAGAGAGAGAGAGACAGACAGAGAGAGAGAGAGACAGAGAGAGAGAGAGGCAGAGAGACAGAGAGAGACAGACAGAGAGAGAGAGAGAGAGAGAGAGAGAGAGAGAACATTTCACTCCCTTTAGTGAAACATGATTAAGTGAGCATCCATGAAAGCAGACAATACAACTACATTCAAATCGGTATTAGAAACTGACTTGACCAAAACGTGGGATTTCCTTTCCACAAAAACTATCCAGGCTTTGCATGCATGGCTTACTGACTAGGAACAGAGCCCATTATTAGTGCAAAATGTACCAGCCTATCATGAAGAAGGAAGCGTTCTGCTGCGTGCCCTCACAAGCCCAGACTGTTTGTAAAGGGCAGGAATGAAATATTCCATATGTTTTCTTTGTCAGTGACAAGGCTATTGAAAGCCAGACCATACTAGTCTCCCTGCTGAGGGATTGGATCAGGCTATTCATGTGTAACCAGGCAAATGTCAAGATGGCAATGGCAAAAACATCTCAAACATTTTTTTTTTTTTTTTTTTTTTTTTTTTTTTTTTAAGAAAGCAACCGAGGGAAGAAAATGTAAACTGTACTTGAACCACTCGGCCAATCTAAACAGGTTGTGGGCACTGCAGCCACCGTTAGCTGCTGTTCTGGTTTAGGAATCTTTTCAAAGCAGGGCTTAATCAAAGTTTTTAAATTCTCTGAAGAAAATAAAAAGCAATCAAGAATGCCAGGGACAAGGACACACTTTAGCAGCCAAGCATTCATTGCGCACATACACAGCCCATAGTTTAAGTCCCAGCTCCAAAAATGAGTGAGGAAACTATACAGCATTTGAGAACTGACACATCTTAGGAAGAATGTTATTTCTAAAATTACTGAAGAGAATAAGTGTATCTTTATCCACAGAGCATGAACATTATAAATATCCAGTAACCAGTAAAAATACCATTTCAAAATCCTTCTAAGAAAATGTTGTAGCAGTCTGAATACTTCTAGAAATACAGTTTATGTGAAGGAATAAGAATGTCGCTAAAGTTTTAACTGTGAGTTACTCTTAGCCATTTCAAACATGAAGTAACCAAATGAATCTGAGGAGTATAGTTAAAAGAATTTCCAGAGTTGAGTTTGCTTCATGTTGCAAAGTCTGGCTATATTGAGCAAGGTCATATGCTGTCTGTAGAAAGACACTTGTTTCTCTACTGAGACAGCACCCCACTATTTGACAAACTGTGTCAAGAAAACAGCACCAAGTTCCAGAGTTCAAGGTTAAAAAAAATCTTATTTCCTCTGAGCCTCCTCCTCCAAAGAAAGAGATGACATCTCCCGGCATCACAGACCTTCCTATTAGAAGATGAGCAGACTTACCTGAAAGACAGCAGAATCATTTAAAAAACCACACGTACTAATGTTTCTTCACTGGATGTTATTAGAAACATGGTAGCTAAGCAGACTTTTCCATCAGCCCAATGGCTCACCTATGAAATCTAGAACCAGCTTTCAATCTGATACCCACTCAAAGAACCAAAAGAGGATACAGAACTTGAAATCACAAACTAATAGCAGACATATGCAGCTACCTATTAATTCCCCAAAGAAATGACAATACTTGGGTCTTCACTCTGTGTCAAAGAGGCCATGCTAAAGAGGGGTCCTAAGTAAAGCCTGAAAGCAAAGCAGCCTTTTTCCAGATGGGAAGTCTGAAGCCCAAAATGATGAACTGACTTGCTTGACCTATTGACCCCTTTGCAATTCAAAAAATTAGAACACGAAAATCATTTTTATAGGTCGGTTCATGAAAGCACGCGTAGCAAAGACGACTGGAACGCTACGGTGACATAAAAAGGCAGATGATATGACTACGGACTCAAAATGACCTTGGAGAACTGAAAACCATCAAGGAAAAATTTCTATTTAAGGAAATACTGCAGCCAGACATGGTGACACATACTTTTGGTCCAACCACTTGAAAAACTGAGGCAGACAGACGTCTGTGAGGTCAAGTCAGCCTGGTGTACACAGCGATTTTTCAGGGTAGCCATCGTTAGTTAGATGAGAGCTACATAAGAGCTTGTCTCAAAAAAAAAAAAAAAAAGGAAATAAAAAAGAAAAAAGGAAACATTGGGGATAGAGGAGACAATGGATAAAGTGCTCATACTGCTAACATGAGATGCAAAGCAGAGAGAGACAGGGGAATCCCTAGAAGCTCACAGGCCAGGTAGCCTGGTACACACAGCAGAAAACAAGAACCCCTATCTCAAAAAAGGTAGAAGGCAAGAACGAACACTGAGGGGTGTTATCTACCCCCACCCCCATGCTGTGACACATCCATGCCTTCATATATGCACATACACAAACCACACACAAATTAAAATTAGGAAAAAAATTTATCAAAATAGTTGAGCAGAAGTGTCACAGAAAGGATGAAAATTGGGTTTATGCTAGGCCACTAAATGCCAGTGAATGCCTTTAAAAACCATGGTACCAAAATATGTTAAATATCCTGGATTCATTTAATGTTTGCTTTCTATGAATGTAACCCACATTGCATTAAGAAGGCTGTGAACATTTCCACTATATGAGGTAAGGAGGGTTCAATGACAATCCCAAGGACAATTATGACATTTAGAAAATACAAATACTAAATACAACCACCAAGGAAAACAAATGCTGAAGAGCAGAGGACATTGACTTCAAGTCCAGAGCTGGCACTACTTGTTCTTTGTCGCCCCCAACTACTGATTAAAAGCTGACACATGAGGACAGGCTTGCTGGGGTACAAATGGTTCCAGAGATACTGCTCTCCTGTTCTGAGAATTCTGCCCACATGGGGAGGGTGAAAATCTAGAACCTGAGAGTAACTATGTGTTTCCACACTCCTAAAAGTCCAAGGTGGGCCAAGCCTTCATGAGGTATACACTTTCTTCAAAAGTTTCTGCACAGGGTACCCCTAAGAGAACCAGGAAAAACCAGAAGTTCACCAGTGTCACAGACCAATTCTTCCCTCAAGTTTTACAGAAGGGAGTGCCAACTTGGAAGCACATCACCCATTCTGCACCCTCAAAACCAAAACCCTGAAGAGATTGAGGATATTGAAATTCATCTCCCTTAGCTTAAAAACAGCTCCAATCTGGTTCCTTGAGAGAAGTCTAGATGTCATCACTTGTACTAAGTTATTCTGTGGTTCATGTGGATCTCTGTACTATGAAATTTAATGTACAGGGAGAATGGAAAAGTTAGACTTGAATCAGTTCTAGGCACGTCCCTTAACCATGTCTAGAACCACTACAAGGTGAAGGAGCCATATGCTTGCCAAATTGCTGTCCATTTTCTAGAGAAGGAAAATGTCCCCAAATAGAGCTTTGAAAATACAGGGGTGGGAGGAAATACAACTTACCATTTTTCTAAGGAGTCTACATTAGGATTTAAATAGTGTATCAAAAATACTTTGTAGTCACATCATAGATTTCATTCTTTCAATGCTCAATATTAAAAACAAAAAGAAAACTATATTCTTCTACTTAATACAAAAAAAAAAAAGTCACTCGCCAGGCGGTGGTGGTGCCCACCTTTAATCCCAGCACTCAGGAGGCAGAGACAGGTGGATCTCTGTGAATTCGAGGACCAGCCTGATCTACAGAATGAATTTCAGGACAGCCAAAGCTACACAGAGAAACCTTGTCTCCAACCCCCCCCCCCACACACACACAAGATATCTCAGGAGGCTAGAGGAAAAAGGATCACTAGTTCAAGGCTGACTTCAGCTATACTGTAAGGTCTTAACTTTGTCTCAAAAAACAAACAATCAAACGAAACACCCACCTAAGAGGGCTCACACAGCCCTTTGCTTATCTTGATTCACAACATATGAATACAAATTTCATATGAAGGATGGAGAGTCACGGAGTATCTTGCAATATCTTAAATTTGCATCTTCCATGTGTCTCATTACTAGATAGGCACGACACTAGCTTAGAGCTAGTCATATACACAGCTGCCTCTTAAAATATCTCTGGCTAACATTCCCTTAGGAGATATTTTCATATTATATGGGACAATATGCTACCACAGGTGCATGATTCAGTGTTTGGTTTGCCCATAAGACCTTTCAACACAAAAAGCTAAGAAATGCATATTTGCATATACTTAAAACATTTAAGCATTCATGTCTTGGGGCCAGATTAGTAAAAGAGCACTTCCTAAACCTTAACCACTTGCACCTAAAGAGGTAAAATAACAGTAAATGAATAAACAAACAGACAAACAAATAAATAAGGCACTTGATGCCAAACATGGTGGTTTGGGAGGACCTAGCTATTGTGTCTTGATGATAATTAAAAAATATCTTAATATAAAAACGTGCTTTACACACTTAAAGTAAACAAGCCAAATATTAGAAGTTTTCATTGCCAGACCATGGCATACCTCAGTACTTTAACAATCTTGCAAAACAAATACATAAATAAATAATCCACACATAAAGCTTAGTAATGCTTGTCTCTGTGGATGAACACAGTGCATACTGCACACAAGTATACAGCACTATTTAAATGGGGTATTTGATCTTGCTGCAGTCTGTAAGTTGAAACACCATTAAACATCTACAAACTATAAAATCATGGTCTCTTTTACTCTAAGAATGTTTTTTGTTTGTTTGGGGTTTTTTTTTTGTTTTTTTTACTCAGTTTAGGAACCTGCTCTCTTTCAAACAATAGACTGATACCTGAAATGCAGCATGACAATCAGGTGCTTAAAGATACAAAAGAAACATCAAGAAGGCAGACAAATTAGCCATTGTGTAAGAGTACTGATTGGGTGCATGGCCTAGATTTTTCTTCTTCACTGCCAGTACTAAAAATTGGAGCATTTTATCACCTTCAGTCAAGCTTTTACAAAAACTGTACTTCACTAAGCAGAGATGGGGGGAAAGACTTTTTTTTTATCTATTGAAAACAAGCTTTGACATTGCCAAAAATGGACCATCCATAACTTTTAGGGAACAACCTAGATAGTATATTTATAAATCTAAAACTTTAACATCAACTTTTACAGATGGAAAGAACAATACTGTCCTAGCATGAACACTTACACTGGCTTACTTATATTTTTCAAAGTTAAAGGCATATTTGGTGGTATTAAACTTTTAAACTATTATATTAACAACCCAATAAAGTATTTTTGTTACCATGAATTGGTTCCCAGGTATAGGAACCTATACTGTGCCTTTACTGCACTACTTGTTTATGGAGACAAAAGTAAGAGTGGTCTCAGATTCAGCAAATGATTCTTACTATTTTATGTTCTACAGAATTCAAAGAACTCCAAAGGAGAGGTGGAAGCTACCATATAATACCCATTACAAACACATATATATCACACACGCACACACACACACACACACACACACACACACACACACACACACACACACACAGTGAGAATAGAATAAGTTCAATCAAGGAGACCAGAAACTAAAATCCCAACTGGCAGGCTGTCAGTGCTTTCTGCCATTATAAAGATGACTAAAATACAAATCTGAGAGACAGACTGACAAAGGCAGAGGCCAAGAAAATGCCTAAACTTGCCTGGATCCACCTACTAAGACAGATCTTTGATCTTTCCTGAGAGATTAAGCTGTCAAATGTTACCTTACAATTCTAAAGCTAAGAGCCAAACACTTGGACAGTAAATACTTGTGACACCAAAACTGGCACAGTACTCAAGTTAAACTGGAAATTGCGAACTATTATTGGTTACAGCAAGTCTTAAGAAGTGCAGAATAAGTAAATACCCAATATATAATTCTCAGCACTGTTCAGGCAACAGCTAACACATCACTGCTTGGGGAGAAATGGATGCCCTCCCTATTCCATGGGCTTACTCCAGTTGAACTGGACAACTGGAGAACCTACTGGGTAGGTGAGAGTCACCATCACTTCTCTTCACACAACTGACTCTAGAAATGTATAGAAATTAAAATTCTGAGCTAATGGGTATAGCTTTGTGGTAGAGTGTTTGCCTAGCATATGCAAGGCCCTGAAGCCCCAATTCATTGAAAATTTGCATTAAATAGAAAGAAAACTCTTGTCAATAAAAGTTGTTGCAGTCTCTGTTTTCCAGACTGTAGAAATTAGGGCCCTGAATGGTTAGGCACGTTACTCATTCAAGGTTACTCCAGTGAATTATTGACAAATCTGGAACCCAGCTCCTCAAGTTTCGCATAGAATGCTCTTTCCTCTCAGCTAGTTAAAGAACACAGTGGTTCACTAATTTATAAAATAAAGGATCCAAACTGAAAGATGTTCATATACCGACCTTGCTTTGAAGTATGCTTTTGCATAAAACTGACACATCCCTAACAATGAAGTCTGAAGAGAATTAGGAAATCAAAAAAAGATATCAAATGTTACTACTATCAGCACTATCAGACACTGATAACCAATTTGACCTGCTATGGAATACACAGCAGATGCTCGAAGTTAGAAAAAGAAAATACTTTCAACTGATATCTGTAAAAGAAGGTGCGTGTTATACTAGAGAAAAGACATCTTGGAGAAGAATCTGAGAGGATACTAATAAAAGGGGAAGAAAAAGCACTGGTTCCTTAAAAGGAACTTCAAAGCCCTTCAGGTAATTGTCAGGCCCATGAGAAAGGCTTGATAAATCTGCTCAGGTACAGAATATCCTCACTGTGAAGGTTTGAGTTATGACTAATTACATGAAGGGAGGACATTGAGTAACTTTTTGTACAGTATCCAAATTAGTGAAACAGAGTGATTTTCTTTTCCAAGTGTTAAGCCATACACACAGGAAACAATCGGGGCTATTCTATCCCAGCAAAGCATGCTTGCTACTCATGAATTCTGCAACAAGTCTCCATGGAAAATTTCCTAACACACACTTCTAAACACAGGCAAGAACTCCTCCAAGTGAGTGGTAATAAAGAGGCCGAGGCAGCTTCAATGGGAAGAATGTTCTGCAGCTCCCAAGGACTTCTCATGAGGTCATTCTAACATTGTCACTGCACCATCCTCACGTCCACGAAGAATTATAAGATCATCACACTACAGGGAATAAGCAGCTTGGAAGTAATCGAGGGAGTGTAATTATTTTATTTTTTCAGATAAGAAAACTGTCACACACTCCAAAACGATGTGGAATGACTCGCCCAAGGCCACACAATTACTCAGTGGTGAGCTAAGGATATCAAAGGCTCAGATCCACCTCTCTCCCAGGAAGCCACAAAAATAGACTTTATCATCTTAAAGTTATGTGACAGGCATAATTTGGATATGAAAATTTGTGTCCCAAATCTACAGTTCTCAAACTTTGTTGCAGAAACACATGAACCAGAAAACACACATTGAAAACTCCCCCACCCTACTATCACCGTTTTCACTTATCTCTTTCTCTCCCCTCGCCTTAGATTGTGGGTGACGAAGACTGACTTTATCACCACTAAGGTAGGGATAAGCTTGAACCCTTTTGATAAAATAAAATGGAATTTTATTAGATTATTTAACTTCGATAGGCACACATATATTGTGGCATAGAATTCAAAATAGCTGCTCAGAAATGCAATCATTACAAATGGTATTAATGTAGGAGCCCCCTGAAGGATCCTGGATATTTCATCTGCTTCCTTCTCCCAAGTCTTCTAAGGTAGCATTCATCAGGAAATACAGTTTGACTGAACAAGTTTAAACCAGTCTAAAGTAGGAGCAGTGGGTATGTAATATCTGAGGCCTTCTCAGTTCTGGATAAAGGGCTAAATGCAGAGACATGAAGTTTGGCAACCTCTCATGGGAATGGTGTCTGGATTCGAAGCTTTAGTGTGGTCCTATGTGCTTATTTATTCATGCCAGAATTTGTTTTAAGTTCCTCCAATGTACCAGGCCCCATGGACTGAGCCAATTAAAATCCCTGTTCTCTGATGGTCCTGTGGTCTCCAAGGTAAGTTGTGCACACACCTCAGAGGTAGGTGTCACTTGACAAGTAACTGAGGAATAAGAAAAAACTTAGAGAATTGTAATCTCATTTTTAAGGCTTCTGTTTGTAATATCACAAGTGACAAGATCCAGAAATTAAGACTAAAGACTACAGACATAGTCTCTTAGTGTAAACTGTGGTTCATGTACACTGCAATGGTGCCTCAAAATGGAAGTCCTTGGTGATCCCAAGTTATCCTGTGAGAACAAATAGAGTATAGATCTGAGGCACCTGCCCTTCCTGACTCTCTGACTTTTCTTCGTGTATTAAAAGCAAATACACTGCCCTTCAAAACCCTTTTAAGATAGAGTGGTCAATATATATATATATATATATATATATATATTATATATAATTCATATTTCTGAGGGTGAAAGCAGGGCGACTGGGGAAAATGTGTTCTCAGCATGTGGAATCACTCTACCTACTGACCACATTTGACCACTGCTGCAGTTCAGAAAAATGTTACCCATCCACACCACAAGCTATGTCCAGTTACTCCCTAAGGCTCCACAATGAAGATAGGGTGTGTCATTATCTCTAGTGAAAACTGCAGGTTGTGTGATGCTCTCTAGCGGAGCATGTGACCATAAAACACTACATTACTCTCTGATTCGAAGTACTGTGTAAAACAGGTCCTTTTCCTTATGGGACAAGTCTACTTGTTAACGTTTGAGGAATGTGCTGAACAGTCTTTACAAATCAGCTAGACAGTGAAATCCTAGCTTATAAGAATCTTATTATTATTATATGGAAAGCCTTCTAAATGGTTCAGGTGACATCACCTCTCTTTCCTACTTGAATTCTCTTAACGTTTCCAAAGAGTTTCGAGAAAGTAAAAACCTACCTTCTCTACCAAGGACTTTTCCTCAATTCCCAATCCTGCTCAAACTTTGCCATTTAATATACCCCTGTGAGCAAAAGCTACACACTTCCAAGTTAACTCTTTTGGTGAAAAGTTAAATATATTGACATTAAAGGTCTTTCGATGCATAAGTAATACCTGAGACCTAGACAAAAACAAAAGACTAGGGTGAAATACCCAAGTTGCAAAGCCACAGGCCTCAATTCTCATTATCCCTGACCTACAGGGCCAGCGAATGCCTTGTCACCACCCACCTGGAAATACAGCAATGCCCCGGCTTGCCTAAAAGGGAGTTTTCCCTTCATAAGATCTGTTATTCCTTTAAAGCTATGTCTAAGAGGTGTCTTTTGGTAGCTTGAAGGTAAAAAGGAAGTTTCCTTTGCCCGAGGGCCTCTCCGGTCCCTTCCTTTAACAATCTTTCACTGCTCCTGATTTAATCGTGCAATAGGCCACACAACACGACATGACCCAAGGATGAAAGGGGCACACAAGCTACCCTTCCTCCGCTCAATTACCCTATTCTTTTTCTATCGCTGGCATTTGCCAACATCACCTCCAACACCTACTTCAAACTTCTCTTTCCTGAGATGTTGAAAGCTCTCGGGGTCTCTGAAGAAAGGGGTGTGCAGGGTCAGAACCATCTGTGTGACTCTTGCTGACCTCAAGCAGCTCAACTGAAAGGTTCTACTGGTGAAGGTACAGGCAGAAGAGGGTGGCCACCTTGCAGGCTGCACTGAAGCGTGCTCTGGAACTTTCTCTCCCAACATTCTCTAGCTTAGGTCAGCATTCCTACTTTAAAACGCCTGGTTCAGTTAGAGGATTCCCGCCGAGAGAAGGCTGAGTCTTCCCTCCTCCCTTGTGCCAGGCTTGTAGTAGGGAGTCCTGAGTGGATCTGGGCTAGGGAGCCACACTACACAGGTAGAATGGGGCCAAACTGGAAAGCGATTCACCTTCTAAGGTGCAGGTGTTTCTTCTCTCCGCCTGTGGGAACCCTGGGGGGATCCAGGTGCTTCCCCAGGGAACGTGCCTTGTTGGCAAACACAGGCCAAGTTCTAGGCGCCCTCATCCGTGGCCAAAGTTTTGCCAGCAGAACAGGGGGCCGCATGGGGAAAGAGGTCGCGTGAAAGGCTGCCAAGGACTAGCGTTTGCAGTGTCCTCCCTCCTCCTGGGCCCTAGATACATTTGGGATTTGAGATGGGGGTGGGGGTTTGTAATTGCGCCCAAAAAGTCTGGGAAAGAGAAAGCTCCTAGAGGCTAAGATCCGGAATGGCCAAGTCTGGAAAGGCCACCGTTCGGGAAAAGGTGCCAATGCCCCCACACATATCCACAGGTGATCAGTGCACCCTGGACCCTAGGGCGCTGGGGGTTGGGAGGCTAGGGTCTAGCCCTGGCTCCGCCCCGCTGCGCCCCGAAGGTCCCCCAGCCCATAACCCGGTCGCCCTCACTCACAGCGCTTGGGTGAAGGCGCTGAGCCCCTCCGGCACGGCCGTCAGCCCCTTCCCGGAGCAGTCCACCCGACGGTCGCCGTCGCAGTTGCAGGGCGCAGCGCAGAGAGGCGGCGCCGCGCCACTGGGCCCGGCCGAGCCGAGCAGCCCGAGGGCGAGGAAGCAGAGCAGCCTCAGCGGGCCCGGCATCGCTACGGCCGCCCGCGCACGCCGCCTCCCGCGGCACCTCTCGCTCGGCTCGCCTCGGCTGCCCTCCACCGCCCCCGGGGCAGCCGGCCTGCCGGGCTCAGGGCCCGGGCACCGTCCCTCGGCGGTCCGCGTGCACTCGCTCCCTTCAGCAGTCCGCCGCCACAGTGCAAGGACGCGGCGCTCCGCAGTCTCTCCCTTCCCGCTGCTCCATGGACGCGCACGGGCAGCCCCACGGCTCGGTGGCTCAGGCCAGCCGGCCCGGCCCAGAGCAGCTGCCGGGGCCGCGCGCTGCCATCGCCGCCGCCTCCTGTCCCGGGCCTCTTCCAGTCGCAAGGCTCCTCAAGGTTGCGGAGCGCAGCCTCCAGCCATGCCGGCCCGGCGCCCCAACCCCCGCCCCGGCTCTCACAAACACCCCGGCTATCCGCGTTCTCCCCGCGGCGGCTCCCGCTCTGCGCGTCCTTTTCCCTTCTAGGGTTGCACGCTCGCCTCCGGAGCCCCCGGCCGCCGGGTTATGCAAATCACTTAGGTACATGCAAAACTAACCCTGCTCCCGGAGCGCCATTGGTCAGGGGAGGTCTCGAGTTCATTACTATGCAGACAGGGGAGCGGCTATTGGTCAAGAGTAGAGGGGCGTGTTTCTCTGGCGTGAGTGACAAGGTAGTGCTGCTGGGCTGCTGCTGCTGGTGGTGGTGGAGGTTCAAGTAAAACCCCTGACTTGGCTGTGTCTGCGTGTCAGGTTGTGGATTGAAGGTAGACGTATCGGAAGACGAGGAGTCTGCTGTTGCCCTCCCCCACCCAGTCTTTTTCTTCCCTCTGCAGAAATTGGATCTCCTAAATTGGACGACCTGAAAAGTAAAACTCGCCTCCAGCTTTCAGTCGTTTCAAATGACTCTCCGTGGTTCCTAAGGGCAAGGGCATTGCGAGCTTTGCAAACAGGGGAAAGAAAAGAGAGACATTTCGAAAAGGAGGGAGAAACATTTCTATCTGACCCAAATTTTTGAGTTTTAGTCGTGCACTAAATTAAACAGTGTAAACCCTCCAGTATCTCATTTCACCTCTGAGATCTTAGTGCCCGCTTTCATTCACACTTGGGAGCTAAATTAGCGGTTAATCATCCATGACACAAATCAGACTTCTTTCTCCCTTTAAAATCCTAAAACACAAGGATTTTGAAAAGTCCAAGACAGCGACGTTTCCGAGCACTGGAACAGAACATTCGAGTGCCAATTCACTGCCCTTGCTTGAGACACCAAAGACAACTTGTGTGTTAACTATCAACAGTTTTTCCTTTTTCTGGGCTTTTATGTTTTCTTGTGGCCTAATACCCACACAATCATTATGCAGAAAATGCCTCTTTTCTTGCTTTCTGCTATGCCTTTGGGTTGTTTTACTCTATATTGTAGACGCTTTTAATGAACCCGTTAAATTACAGCAAGAATTTAATACAATATCTATATTGTATAAACTTAACTAGACATCTCATACAAATAAAAAAGAAAAGAAAATGTTAATAAATTACTGAAGGCCTGGACAATATCGTAAATGAAAAAAATTCTACCATCTTTGCAGTCAAGGACTTATGGTAAATAATAATAATAAAGTCAGGTTGGATCCATATACGATATATTTATGCTAGTGAATCAGTAAATACAGACAGGTTTACAGACAAGAATGATGTATTTCCTCACTACAGGGTTGAAAAAGAACTTTTAAAATAGAAAAATGGCTCCCTGGTTTATAGACAAGGGCATTGGAATCTCTTGGTTACCATGATCTGCCTGGTGCCTAAGATCATCACAGAACAAATTCTGGGTTCTGAATCCTGGTCTGGTTGGTTTGGGTGAGGGGTTGTTGTTGTTGTTTGTTTGTTTGTTGTTTTTGTTTTCCCCTTTCTGTTATTTTCCAGCAACTTTCATGAGGAAGGAAAAATTATAAAGTCAGTTCTACTTGATACTTTGAAGTCTTCTCTTTTTTAAAAAAAATAATAAACACTAAAAGGTGACACAATTTCTCATCCTAAGTGACACCTTCTGCTGTATTAAAATAACTATAGACTTTACTGGTTGCTTTCATTTCTAAGGAATATTTATGTGGACAGGATCTTGCTATGTCACCCAGACTGACCTCAATTCACCATCCTCCTGCCTCAGCCTCATGGATGCTCGGATAATAGTATGATATTATTATTAATATAATTATTATATTTTAATATAATATATTTATAGCATATTATATATAATATAATTGATAATGTATTTAATATAAATATAATTGTATTGCAGACTCATTTTCATACTTTCTGTCTCTCTGTCTTGTCTCTGTCCATCTTTTTCTCTGTCTGTCTGTCTCTCTCTAAAGAAGTATTTACCAGTGGCTGGGGAAATGGCTCAGTAGCTAAGAGCAGTTGTTCTTGCAGAGGACACCGGTTCTGTTCCCAGCACCCAATTGGTAGTTCACAACTGTCTGTACTCAATGTTCAGAGAATGTCTCCTGGCCTCCATGAGCATCAAACATGCATGTGTATGTGGAACACATATACATGAGGATCAGGCATGCATGTATTTGTGGTACACGTGTATACATCAAATAAAAAGGGAGTAATTTCCAAATTTCAGTAGTCACAAGGATCTCATGCGCAGAATAATTTGACCTGCCAGGCATTGGCATTCTAAAAGTCATGAAATGAAAATGACACAGGTGATTCATGACTACTTTGAAGAACTTTGCTTGTTATGGTTGGTAACTTAGGTGAAAATAGACATTCATATTTTCAAAACAGGAGAGGTATAGATTTTGCTAAGGAATAAATTTTATTGTTTATGAATTAAGGAAAGTAAATTGTAAGATTCATGTTTGCAGCTTAGCCAAAAAGATCACAAAGGACTTTGACAGTAAAGTGGGGAGAAAAAAAAAATCTATTAAGAGGTTCATATCCTGTAGGCTGGAGAGATTCTGACTTAGCAGTTAAGAGCACTGGCTGCCCTTCCAGAGGTCCTGAGTTCAATTCCCAGCAACCACATAGTGGTTCACAACCATTTATAGTAGGATATGATGCCCTCTTCTGGAATAAATGTGTGCATGCATAAAATAAGTAAATCTTTAAAAAAATATACAGGTTCATTTCCTTATCATTACTACATTATGTGAGCCTCGCTAAGAATAAATCAATTTCACTTCTTGGACACATTGTACTGCTAGAGCATGAAAGCAGAATGAACTAAAGAAACACAATCTTCAGTGCCCTGTCCCAGATAGCTAGAGAAAAATGGTCAAATTTTCCTAAGCTACAAGCACCAGGAATACACATTTGTTGGCAAACAGAAAAGTCATCTCACCAGTGCCTGCTCAAGATAGGTCTTTTCTCCTGGGTACAGACAGAGTGCTACATTGGTAGCACCCACAGGTGAGGTAGGGACTGTATCTTGCCAAGTGGCTGTGCTAGTACACATTATAATTATAGACCCAGAGAAGCTAAAGCTGGAGAATCATTAACTCAAATCCAGCTTGGGCTACACGGGGAAACAGTCTTAAAGCAAAGAGGAAAAACAACGTGTGGCGTGGTCGATGCACCCTGAGGACACTTTGTGGGGTATTGGGAGTGAAGGAAGTATTCTATTTAGTGATGCTTTCTTTGGTACCCTTGTGCAAAGGGCCCAGGATTGACTGTTAGACAAGATGGACTTTGGCCACATCACCCCATTATCTTGACACTCTTATAAAAAGGACCTAAAGATATATATAATATATATATATATATATATATATATATCTCTCTCTCTCTCTCTCTCTCTCTCTCTCTCTCTCTCTCTCTCTCTGTGTGTGTGTGTGTGTGTGTGTGTGTGTGTGTGTGTATTATAAGCTAGGTAAGAGTTCAAAGTACTCAATTAAGGAACAAAACATAATTGAGACAGTAGGGGCTTCCAGCCAGTAATGAACTGATTAACAGGTTAAAAATCCTCACCTAAATAGAATTTCATTTTTCATGAAATATCTCTGACTTACAACAAATATGAATTTACAGAAAGCTGCTTATAGAATAAAATGTTACAAATATGCTTGAAGTTCTCTTTGTCTTTCTCCCCAGTCATTCTTTTCTTTTTCCTCTCCCTACAAAGTAAGTATTTTTCTAAATGTCATAGTTAATTCCCATGCATAGCTACACAGCTTTCATTGTGCCCCTAAACAATGTACAGTATCATCTTGAAAAATATCACTCAATATTTTTCTGCAACTAGCTTTGTTTTTCATTCAACAAATGAGTTTTTTCCGTGTTCATGAAGTTAATAGCTATTCTTAATTAATTTTGTTGTTGTATTATGTTCCACTGAAAGAATTTTCCCTGGGGAATGAGAACTTAACTAAGTGTTATAATGCAAGTTTATAGTAAACATTAGTAAACTTCCTGTTAAGGACCAATAGTAAGTATTTTAGGTGGTTTTGTTTTTTTTGCTTGTTTGTTTGTTTGTTTGTTTTTGTATCTCTGTCACAATTCTTCAATGTCACTGTTACAACTCAAAAGCAATCACATATAACAGTAAGCAAGCAGTTATGGATGTGTTTATTCCAATAAGATTTTCCTCATGCTTATAATTATAGGTGTGTGTGTGTGTGTGTGTGTGTGTGTGTGTGTGTGTGTGTGAATGACAGGGTCAGTGGAGTCCTCGCTGTCCTGGAGCTCACAATGTAGACCAGGTTGACCTTGGACTCAGAGATTCTCCTGCTCCTATCTCCCAAGAGCTAGGATTACAGGCGTATGCCACCATACACAACTATTTTCCTTTTTAATATACAAAGCGGTGGGTTTTAGTATGGCATTTTCATGCATATATATGCATATGTGATATATATGTCATGATACTTGTTCTTAGTCGTCTTACTCCTTCCTTGTCCTCCCTAATATTTCCCTGTTGCCCTCCTCTGTTTCCCTTTCTCCCCAGAAGATCCCCTTCTGAATTCCCATCACATCACATGTATGTAAGCATTTATCTCATTTCCCCTTCCTATGCCCATCCGCTCTCACTTACAATCTCTTCCTTCCTTTCTACAGTGCCCTTTGTATTTTCAGTCCCCCATCCCCCACACACACCACACACACCACACACACACCACAAACACACACACACACACACACACACACACACACACACTTTTAAATCTGTAGTTTACATATGAGAGGAAACTGGAGAATTTGTCTGAGTCTGAATTCTTTTGCTTAACAATGATTTCCAGTTCCATTCATTTTCCTGCAAATGCCGTGGTTTCATTTTCCTCTAGGACTGACAGAATACAATTCCATTATGCATGTGAAACACATTTTCTCAATCCATTCATCTGTTGATGGACTTGTAGTCTGGTTTCATTTCTTTGCTAATGTGAATAGTGAGGTCACACGCATGATGTGCAAATATCTCTGTGGTAGGCTGACCTACTCCTTCAGGTATGTCTCCAAGAGTGCTATGGGAGACACAGTGAGTAGTTCTATTTTCGTTTTTAAAATTTCATTCATTCATTCATTCATTCATTCATTCATTCATTATTATCATTTCTCTCTCTCTCTCTCTCTCTCTCTCTCTGTGTGTGTGTGTGTATGTGTTTGTGTGTGTGTGTGTGTTTGTTTGTGTGTGTGTGTGTGTGTGTGTGTGTGTGTGTGTGTATTCATGACGTGGAGGGGGGAGCACATGCTATGATGTGCGTGTGTAAGTCAAACGACAAGTTTGCTGAGCCAGTTCTCTCCATCCAGATTGACATGGGTTCCAAGGATCTGATTTGGGCCTCCAACCTTGCATGGCATGCAGCTTTACCTGTTGAGCTCTCTTGCCAGCCTCTGTCTTCAGTTTTTTTTGAGACACCCTCACACTAACTTCCATGGTGGCTGCACCAGTTTACATTCCTACTATCATTATATAAGGATTCCTCTTTGTCTACATCTTGATCAGTATTTATTGTTGTCTGTGGATAGCTATACTGACTGGGGTGAGATGAAATCTCAAAGCAGTTTTAACCAGTAATTTCATGTTGGGTAAGGATGTTGAACACTTTCAAACATTTATTGGGCATTTGTAATTTTCTTTTGAGAACTGTCTGTTCTATTCATCAACCTATTTGTTGATTGGGTGGTTAGTTCTTTTGGTGTTTCATTTTTACAGTTCTTTATGTGGTCTTGATGTTAATTCCTGTAGGATGTGTGGTTGGCAGAGATTCTTCCCATTCTATAGGTAGTCTCTTCACTCCTGGGATTGTTTCTTTTACTGTGCAGATGCTTACAAATCAATATATTTTATAAGACTTATCTTATTGGACATGAGCGGAAGCATCCTGTCTTCCGGGGCTCACATGGTGATTCCAGAGCAGAGAGCAGGAAGGAGAGATAAAGGGACGATTTCCTTCTTGCTCTTGCTTATATATGAGTCTGCTTGCTATGTCACTTCCATTTGTAACTAATATAAATCTCTGTGTATTATTTGGGGCCCTAATATGGCAGGTGGAACTCGGGAGGCCTGGCAGAAAGCACCCACCTGGAAGCAGGGCTCAGGCGGCATGGAGTAAAGGCTTTTTGTTACAGAATGGTGTCAATGAGCAGGATAATCCCATGCCCCAAGGTTCCCAGAGGAAGCCATGAACCTGCCGTCACAGCCTGCCCTGTCGAGCACTAGGCGGTATCAGAGCAGCTTCCATATGCTTGCACCATCCCGAGCTCTTCGGGGTTAGACTTGGCACCCCCAAGAAGGCTTGTGCTCTCACCACCTCAAGTGGCCTTCCCGAGACAGGTCAAGCAGTGACAGAACCCAGGCAGCTGGCGGTAATGTTATGAACTTCCATGTAAACTTCACAGAAGCTTAAAAAGGGGTTTTAGCAGCAAAAGAACAGAGACAAGCATGACTTTTTGTTAGCAGCATTTGTAACAAAAAAGAGAAAGAAACAAACAAAAGGAGGTAAAAATAGAATAATAGAAAAGCCACATAAAGATGGAAAATACACAGAGAGTCTGGATACTATATGCTATATTGTCTTTAAATTGTTTGATTGCTGAGGAAAGTGCTACAGCTGCTAAAATACATTTGATTATAAGTGCTGCTAAATTAATTCAACTTATACATTTTAAAAATGCTTTGACTTGAAAATTTAAAACTAAGGACAGGCTACTTGGGAAAAGATTTCTTGTTTGTGTTTACACAGAAAATGAAAAGCTGTGGATTCCTTCCAGACTAATATGGTTTGATCAAGCAAGACCCCCTGAAGCAGTGGCCCAACTGATCCTACATCTGAAACAGCTGAGATGATGCAACAATAGATGACTACAGCCAAATTTCTGTGTTTTATCATAATCCCCATGATATAGACATTGCCCCCAACCAGCAGAAAGTCGTTTGGAATGAACGACACCCAAATTCCCAATTATTGCTTATAAATGTTTGTTTTCATTTAAATTGGGTTGGTTATAAATGGTAATGATCACAGTCCATCTCTTTTTAAAGGAAAAGAAAGGGGGAATATGATATGGAGATGAATACTTTGCATTAGTATGGATTTTCATTTATTGATACAACTTTAAGATCGATTTTGTGATATGTATATGTCTCCTCTTGTTTAGGTATTATGTTTATACAGATATTTTAAAATAATATGCATCATTAAATACAGATTATATAGTTACCTATAATAGTTAAAAATTTTAATTAGGTTAGTTAGGTTTTCTAGATATAAAGAGATGTATTTGAGATGGATAGATATTCTTCAAATCTTTCAAAGACCTACAGAATATATGGCATTTAAATGGTTTAGGGTTTTTCTTGACAGTGAGACATAACTGCTCCTGGCACACCAATTACGTCAGAAAGGAGGATGTTCATCAAAGAAACTTGTTATGGAGTTTGCTTTCAACATGGCAAGATTAGCTATTTGGGCAAGAAACTATTCTTGCCTGGACTGTTTGTTGCTATATAAACTGGACATGCAGGACCCACAAGAAAGTGACTGCTGAACTTATAAAACAAGATGAACAGTCCTGAAGTAAGTGTTCCTGCTGAAATGGAGAAGTGTGCCAGACACACTGGCCTATGGGCTGAAGAAGGATGCACCAACATTACAGAGGAACTTTGAGTGACTCTCCAGGTACCGAGATGTCTCTGTCAATTCTAGAGTTTATATATTATCCTTCTGTGGTCTTTGATGGAGTTGAAGACAGATAGTAGTTATGATTATAGTTTTCTTCAGTTATTATAAAAGATAAGTTACCCTTCTTTTTATTTATACAGAAAAGAGGAGGTGATGGGGCAAGTCCTTATGTGCATGTTTATCTTATTGATTATTGAATAAAGTACTGCTTGGCCAATGAGGCAGCAAGATAGGTGGGACCAGGGGTCATGGAGGATTCTGGGAAATTTAGTAAAAGGAAGTCTTGTGATACATGCAAGAAGTGACATAGCAGGCAGACTCATATATAAGCAAGAGCAAGAAGGAAGTCGTCCCTTTACCTCTTCTTCCTGCTCTCTGCTCTGGAGTCACCATGTGAGCCTGGGAAGACAGGATGCTTCCACTGGTGTCCAGTAAGATAAGTCTTATAAAATATATAGATTTATGATAATTAAGACTGAGCTAGCAAGTAAGAAATCCTAGGGATTGGCCAGCAGCATTGTACCTAACGTAAGTCTCTGTGTGTTACTTGGGACCTTAACATGGAACTTGGGCAGCCTGGTGGAAAGTGCCCACATAGCAGCAGGACTTTGGAGGAAAGACTTATTGTTACAGATCTCTGTGAGTTTGAGGCCAGCCTGGTCTACAGAGTGAGTTGCAGGACAGCCAGGGCTACACAGTGAAACCCTTGTCTTGAGAAAACAAAACAAACAAAGTAATTGTAATCTTTTTTTTGATGGGGACTGCATTGTTTTTCTGAATTACTTCCAATAATGTCATTTTTACAATATGATTCTGCCATCCATGATCATGGAAGACCTCATTTTAAAAAGAATTCTTCATTCCTTTCTTTGGTATCTTAGTTTCCACAATAGATGTCATCCACCGTCATTGTTGGGTGTATTTCTAGGTATTTTGTTTTTCTTAAAGCTATTATTTTAATTTTTCTGATTTCTTTCTTGGCAAGTTCATTATTGTTATTACGAAAATTGTTGATAAAATATAAAATAAAATCTTTTTAGAGGCTACTGGCTTCTGTGTATTGACTGTGTCCTTTTCCTTTTCAGAAAGTATTTCTTGGATTCCAGAATAGTCTTATAAAGCTGTTAGGGTATTGTAAGTATAAAATCATATTGTGTGCAAATAGAGATCACTTATGCCTTTCTTTTAAAATTTGCTCTATCCCCTTTTATTTTATTCTCTTGTCTTACTGCTCATGCACTGTATTGTATAAGAACAATGAGAATGGGAACCTTTGCCTTATTCACAGTCTTAAATGAAATTAGATAAAAAACAGTTTATCTCTACTTGGTATAATGTTGTCTATGGGTTTGTTGTAGTAACCCTTTATTGAGTTGAGACATGTCTCTTATATTCCTATTTTCTTTAAGGATTTTATCATAATCAAGTATTTAATTTTGTTAAAGAACTTTTCTGCATCTATTGAGACAATAATGTGATTGCTATCTTTAACTATTGTATTTATTAGCTTGGAAATGTTGAATTAACCTTGCAACTCTGAGACGAAACCATGTCATTCATGGTGTACGATTATGTGTTCATGCTTGCAAAGATTTTGTTTTGAAAGCTTTCATCTATGTTCAACAGTGAGATTAGTTTATTTTTGTTATCTCCTAACCTGGGTTTGGTATCAGGGTAATATTTATTGGCTTTGTAGAATGGATATGGTAGTATCTCTTCTTTTTCTATTTTGTGGAACAGTTTGAAGAATACAGTATTAGCTCTTCCATCAAGGTTTGGGAGAATTTATTGGTAAATCTACTCTCCTGGGCTTTACTTTGTGGGGATACTTTTTATAACTGCTTTGATATTTCTGCCTTGTCATGGATCTATTTAAATTGATTGTAAATTTTATTTAATTTTGGTAAATCATATGTCTTGATATTTTTCCAGTGTTTTAAATGTGTGTTTTCTAAGTATCTTTAATTATCTCAAGGACTTCACTGGAGTCTCTAATCCCTCTGTTTTTATCTCTAATTATATTCATTTGCATTTTCTTTCTCTCTTTTATTTCAATTTGCAGGGGGATGCCAGTATTGTTTAAATTTTTAAGGAATCAACATTGTGTTTGATTGACTATTAATTAGTCTCCATCTAATTAATTTCTGCCTTAATTTTTATTTTTTTGTGTTGCTTTCTGCTTTGAGGTTTGGTTTATTCTGGTCTAAGACCTTGAGTTGCGCTCTTAAGTTATTTATTTGAGACCCTGCTGATTTTATAATATGAGAACCCTTACTATTTTTCCACCTCATGTTTTTGACAGTTAACTACATCATAAAGAAGTTCTCTGTTTCCCTGCTGAATCTTTCTTCCCACATTTCTTACTCTTTATTCTAAACTGTTGGTTTTTGTCATTCAATTTTCTGACTTTCCCTTCAGTGTTGTTGACTTTGCTGTCCAGTGTCTGCACTAAATGCATTTTCTTATTTTTTGATAATTTTTATTAGTACATTTGAACTACTCATCCAATATTTTATCTATGTGAAGTCAGTAGTTGAAGAATATAGTTTTTTGGGCCATGTGTTTGTAGCTGTAATAAAATAGCACGACAAAAGGGAACTTAAGGAAGAAAGTTTCTTTGGCTTCTGGTTCCATGAAAAGAGTCTAGAACGGTGGGGGAGGCAGGAGAGTAGAAAGCTGAGCAACTACTTTATCTACTTGTAGGAAACAGAAAGAGCAATGAAAAGTAGGGTGAGGCTATAAACTCTGAAAGTCTACCTGTACTTCCTCCAGCCAGGCTACATGTCCTAAAAGTCTATAATCTTTCCAAACAGTACCACTACCTGAGTTTATGGGGAATATTTCTCATTCAAATCACCACAGACCATATTTGTTTGTTTGTTTTTCCATATTTCTCATTTCTGAAAACATGATTTGTACATCTTCTGGCTTGGATATCATTTCCAGTTTCATTTGAGGATCTTACTGAGCAACCAACCCACTCTTCAGAACTCAGTCCTATATCTCTTGAGAACTCATCCTGTCTTTTCTCTCCAGCTTGAGGTGGCTGATGTCTTAGGTAGGGGTAGAGGGTATCTCCGGATTGCATTGAAAGCTTGAGAAGTGAGCACAGCACTGAGATCTGTATAGACAGAGGACCTATCTGCATTCTCTCAAAGCATCCCAGGTGTTAATCTTCCTGCTGGAGGGATGCAGCTGTGGGTGTCCAATAGACCGCTGAAGTGTCTGAAGTTTCAGGCTTTACAGAAGTGAATTATGGGTAGGTAGATACAGTGGTTTGTTCACCTGCCGAGCTCTGACACAGAGCTACCAAACTCCAAGGTGAGTATGGGCTGATGAAATCTGCTCCTGGCAAGTGAGTATAGCATGAGTTCTCTTTGGTCTTAATAATTAAAACTCAGAGTCAACTATCAGGGTGAAAGCTGAAGAATCAGAGAAGCAGAGCAGCAAGCCACTGGAGTAATTACCTCTACCAATGCTCAGACCAAAGGGGCGATCCTGTTCCTATGAATCCTCAGACTGCATCCTCAGACTGACTGCCCTGTGTTATATTCCTTTCTCTGCCCAGACATATCCCTTCCTATCTCCACCTCCTTAGTACTGAGGTTAAGGCATGTGACTCCAAGTACTGGGATTAAAGATGTGAGCCACCACTGCTTCGCTCTGTTTCTCTTTTAGACTGGAACAATTTCATGTAGTCCAGGATGGCCTTGATCTAACAGAGTTCTGTCTGCCTCTGTCTCCTGAGTTCTGGGATTACAGATGTTTGCCACCACTGCCTGGCCTCTAGGGCTAACTAGTGCAGCTAGCTTTGCACTTGGATCTTCAGGCAAGCTTTATCTGTTGGCTCATAAACAAAGTATCATTACAAGTGAGGGTGGGACAGCCTCTCCCTGTGGGCTGCACTGCATGAGCTGAGTGTCCTGCTGCCTACACTTTTCTACCTGCCATTATCTGGCCATCTTGCTATTCACAATCACTCCCAAGGCTGCCTGTCATCCTGGGAATGTGTTAGATTAAGTTCAAGCTTTCTGTCCTGTCTGTTTCCTTTTTAGGTGACCACAGTAGTTCAGTTAAAGTTATTTAGTAATTTGTTACTAAATAATAAGTTCTCTCTCAAGATAGGGCCTGACCCTTGCCCACATATAAAGTGATAACATGGGTGTTCTACCAGAGGAGTGAACCCTTGTCTCATAAAAACCTGCACTGTGAGCTGGGTGTTGGTGGCACACACCTTTAATCCCAGCACTCTGGAGGCAGAGGCAGGTGAATCTCTGTGAGTTCAAAGCCATTCTGGTCTACAGAGTGAGTGCCAGGACAGGCTCCAAAACTTCACAGAAAAACTCTGTCTCGGAAAAAAACAAAACAAAAAACAAACAAACAAAAACCCAAAACAACAACAAATACCTGAACTGTGTTTGTGGTTTGTGAGGGTTGTAAACTTGTTCCCCAAGGTAAGACATCCATTCTCTTTTTGACCAAGGCCACGTCACTAAGCTTTAGCAGTCTCCCGCTCTACCCTAACCTCTGGGATCCACAGCTAGAGCTATTTTCACCTTGGATTTTTTGTGAGTTGCCCATGTTTTTCTATCCTAGTGAATTTCTGACATTAGATCTCTCTTTGGAATAGTCACCACCCCCACCCCACCCCAGTTTCATGTAGACCAGGTTGGCCTAAAATTCACTATGCAGTGAAGAGTAACCTTGAACTTTCTTTCTTTCTCTTTCTTTCTTTCTTTCTTTCTTTCTTTCTTTCTTTCTTTCTTTCTTTCTTTCTTTCTTATGAGACAGAGTCTCTCTATGTAGCTCTGACTGGCCTGGAACCAGGCTGGCTTCAAACCCAGAGATCCATCTGTTTTTGTTTCCTGAGTGCTGAAATTAAAGGTGTGAATCGCTATACCTAGAAACAATGAACTCTTCATCCTTGTGCCTTCACTTTCCAAGTGTTAGCTTGTAGATGTGGGCTGTGGGTCACCATGCCTGGATGGAGAGTTTTCTTTTCTTTTCTTTTCTTTTCTTTGCTTCTTCTCCTTCACTGGGTCATCTTACCCAGAAGTCCTCTCAGATCATTATCATAATTATTAGATAAAATAAGTATTGTATTAGTTGTGGCTCATAGACCCCAATTGGGTTCCCAACCCAGTTTTGCAAGGTGCAAATCCTTTATTTGAACTTTTCTTATCTTTGGAAACCAATTTATGGGAGATGATATAACATTTAGAAGGATATGCCTCAGAAGGTGCCCATCTTTTCTGGTGAGCTGAGATCAAACAATGAAGATATGATGTCTTGGCAAGCTTTTACTAAAGATTATGTTGGAAAACAAACCCCAAATAAACCACTACAAGCTTCAAAAGGCCTCTCTTTCTGGCATGAATGGCTCAGGGGTATTTTGAACACTGAGAATTCATGTGACCTTTAATCCAAAATATTTTTTACCTGCTATAACCTCGTGGCCTGTAAGAAATAGCTACTGAGTTTAAGCAAAAGTACAGGTACCAAATATCATCTGAAATTATAGCTAAAGCTGTATATTAAAAATATATGAATGGTGTATATCTATGGATATTGGACACACATGCATACAGAGGATAAAGAAAATGTCAAGTCTAGTAGTTAAAGTTCCAAGGTGATCACTATTCACAGAATCAGTCACAGTGGACAGTTTCTGTGCCCTGACTCTCCATGTTTCCATGTGGGGCTTTGGAATGAAAATGCTCCTACATCTGGGGCCTGAAGCATGCGGTGCAGTCAGGGTCTTATGTTAAGTTGCTTTAGTGTGCTTGTCCTTTCCTCCTGTGTTTTAGTGTACGTAGGGAGATATTATTATACATAAGAAATTGTGTCTAATTTTGGGAGAGGATCTAAAAATAGCATAGAATAAATGATAGTGTAAGGGTACTGAGAAATTTGAAACATCTTTTGAACTACACATGTGGCTAAGTTTGGTCCTCTGGTTCATCCGGCTGGTGTGGGGCAATGGCTGGGGGTGGCTGATATCAGGAAATGCCACCTGCATGTGCATCGTGTTTAGGGTGTGCAGGCTGGTGGGGAAGCACTGGCAAGGCTGGTTGAAGGCCACTCTCGGAGTCAGCCCATTTCATAAATCATCAGGCACTTACTCTCCTCACCTGGTTGACAACTCCAGATAATATGCCCTTTTAAGTCCACGCTGAACACTGCACCTTTTTCTTTCTAACAGTTTTCCACCTCATGGCCAATATTCCTGTTCTTGTTTTTAAGCGACACATTGGGAACCAATGAACAAAACCCATTAGTTTTGAAGTTTGTTCCGAAAGATGTAGGAAATAAATGAGTTGTAAAAATGTGAACAGAAAAAAGAAAAAAAAAAAAGATGCCCTTTTAAACTGGGTGGTGGTGGTGCAAGCCTTTAATCCCAGCACTCAGGAGACAGAGGCAGGGGGGATCTCTGAGTTCGAGGACAGCCTGGTCTACAGAGTAGGTACCAGGACAGCAAGGGCTACACAGAGAAACCCCATCTCGAAACATTAACAACAAAATGCCCTTTTTATGATTTCAAGACGCACAGTGAACAACACCAACTCCCAAACATTCATAAATATCAGAAACACGCTACTCATAGCTGAATATGCAAGCCTTTGTAAATCTGCCCTTCTCTACCTAATCTTTCCCTTCAACCCCAATACATGAGGAGAATGAACCTACAGGGAACAGTTTCTGGATTGTGCCTGAAACTCAAGTAGGTCCAAGTCTAGAGCTTATAAACTCGTGGTGAGACAGATAAGCTAAAAATGATGTGCATGAGAGCCTCGGTGTTAAGAGAAGGGTAAAAGGGAGAGGGGAGGAGAGTCAGGACAGGAACCCCGTTAAGACCAAAATACCAACCCTGTTTTGTCATCGGGTTGGGGTCATTTCTTTTTCTTCTTCCTTTGCCTCCCCTTTCCTTCCTCTTCTTCCTTATTTTTTGTTTTCTTCTTTTCGAAGAGTACTTTCTTTTTTAAAAAATGTACTTATTTTGTGGTTGGGTGGGTGGCATGCCCGTGCTGCACTGCTGAGCATGTGTGGAGGTCAGTGGACAACTTGTGGGAGTCAGCTCTCTCTTCCATCATGCGGGACCTCGGCCTTGGTGGCAAGCACCTTGACGTGCTGTTCCACTCCCATAGTTTAAACCGGATAGTCTAAACTTTTCAGAATTTGAAACAAGCTTTCATTGCTTTAGAAAGATCTCAGAAGTACTTGTAACTCAGGTGCAAGGAAAAGCAGCCTTTGGGGTGAGGTGAGGTGATGAGACGATGAAGGGTGAGATGTCCTTGGAAGCCTTTTCTTGTCTCCATGAACATGGATGGGAGAAAATCTAGAAAAGAGGGAAGTTTTACCCAAGCAGAAGCTTTGAATAGGCATTGGAAGGAGGACTTGACGTTCTATGATTCGTCTCTCTTTTCCTAACCTGAATAGTAAATATTTTACAAGACAGGTTCAAGTGTTTGGGGTGTGGCTCAGAGATAAAGTACTTTCGAGCCAAGTCTGAGTCCTGGTCCTTAGTACTGTGATAATGATAATGACAATGATAATCATCATCCAAAAGTTTTAAAAGATGTCTTTAAAATAACTTCTGAAATAAAACATCTGGAGGCACTGCCTTCATTTTTTTTTAATTTTCTAAAAAGATTTATTAATTTTATGTGTATACATGTTTTGCCTGCTTGGTTCCCTTGGTAACCAGAAGAGGGCATTGGATCCCCTGGAACTGGAGTTACAGAGGGTTGTGAGCCACCGTGGGAGTGCTGGGAACTGAACCTGGGTCCTCTTCGAGTGCAGCAAGAGCTCTTAACTTCTGAGTCATCTCTCCAGCCCAAGGCAATTTGTTTAAAAAGCACACTACCAACGATAAGTAGTATTCTGATTAGCTTGGAAAATGGTAAAGCAAAACAAAATAAAACCTTCCCCTTTCCCACAGACAAAAATCACATCACGAGGATTCAGTCCAGGCTACATGATATTAGGATGGTATCAGGAAGGATGTTTTGGGAACCATGGCTCAACATGTGCAGACATTGGTTCCCAGTTCCTCAGAAAGAGTTCTAAGCAGTGTGTGTGTGTGTGTGTGTGTACATGGACATATACATGCTATTATGTAGAGTGAAGGTCTAAAGGCAGCTGACCAGACTCTTCGTAGACCATGTGAGTCTCTTAGGTCAATGTGTTGGCAAGAAGGCACTTTTACCTTCTGGTCCACTGCTCTGACTCTAGATTCTTTTAGGAGGACCTATTAGGTATCTACTCCTCATGGTCCATTCTACTTAGGACGGAAGAATTTAGATTGATAAAGCACTGTTGACACAGAAATCACCCTGGAAGATTTTGAAAATAGAATTACAGAGAACTACTTCCATTGTTTGGTTAGAGTAGATCTGAGCTGGATCATGGATTGTCAATGTTTAAAATTCTAATGTAACCTTATGTCCAAAATGTATGGCCTTCTGCTAGAGAATCATGAAAGCAGAGGTCTTCCGTGGCACAGACCCCAATACAGGGTTACTTGTGTGAAACAATAATTAAGAGAAACTTCTTGAGGGGATGGGGTTGGATTGGAGGGAGGGAGGCCGAGTCTTTGCACTAAGGTCTGGCTCTAGGCCAGGAAGAGATGGAGTGGAAAAGACTGAGAAGACTAAGGAAGGTAAGTCTTATGAATACTGGGCAGTCCTTTAAAAGCTAAGCAAAGACATCAGGATGTTCAGGGACAAAACCCTTCATCCCCATGTTGCCCAGGGATAGGTCTGCCTTCCTATCCTGGCTGAGCTCAGCCAATGCCTGGGGTCAGTCCAGGGAGCAACACTGGCATTGAGGGGAAGGACTGTACCTTGTGTCTCTAGTAGGATGATTCCCTCAGAGTCAAGAACTGCCTGGTGTTTTGTACAGTCTTAGGATTTAAGGCATGAGTTAACGTCCTTCCATTCAGTCAAGCAGCTTACAATTCAGTCTCATAATTCTAGCACATTCTAAGCACAAATTTCGTTAGTTCACAAAAATGGAATTCTAAAATAGAAACAATGGCGTTTTGGTGCCACCTTGTGGTAAAAGAAGAGATAATAATCTCTGTGAATAAATTGATGACTAGCTCTATTTTTTTCCTTTGTAATTTTTAAACAATCTTCTTAAATTTTACATACAAATCCCAGTTCCTTCTACCTTCCCTCCTCTCACTGCCCCCACCATCCACCCACCCACCTCCCCATCCACTCCTCAGAGAGGGTGAGGCCTCCCATGGGGAGTCAACAGTCTGTCAAGTCACATTGAGGCAGGACCAAGGTCCTCCCACTTGTATGTAGGATGATCCCGGAGGGGATGGGCTCCCAAAAGCCAGTTCATGTACTAGGGCCAAATCCTGGTCCTACTGCCAGTGGTCCCACAAACTTCCCAAGCCACTCAACTGTCACCTACATTCTGAGGACCTAGTTTCCCAGCTGTCAGTCCAGCTAGTAAACTCCTGTTAGCCCTGGTCAGCTGTCTCTGTGGGTTTCCCATTGTGGTCTTGACCCCTTTGGTCATGTTATTGCTCCTCCCTCTCTTCAAATGGACTCTGGGAGCTTGACCCAGAGATACTAGGCAACAAGGATGACCCTAAAAGAGACATTCATGGATCCCCCAGGGAAGGGGAAACAGACAAGATCTCCTGAGTAAATTGGGAGTGTGGGGGGAGGTGGGGGGGCAGAGGAGGGGGAGGAGAACTCGAGGGAGGGAACAGAATAGTTGATGGTCCAGTTGGGGGGAAGGGCAAATAAGGAGAGAAAGGAAAGAGATGTCTTGGTAGAGAGAGCCTGGCAGTAGGGAAAATCCCAGGAACCCACAGGATGACCCCAGCTAAGACTCCTAGCTATAGGGGAGAGGGAGTCTGAACTGGCCTTCCCTGTAATCAGATTGATGACTACCTTAAATTGTCATCATAGAATCTTCATTCAGTAATTGATGGAAGCATATGCAGAGACCCACAACTAGCTCCTTATTTACAGAAGGTAGAACACATACACCACCCTGGATTGATTTTATTTGGAAAGAATTTTCCTGAATCCTTTCTTACACGGTATTTTTATAAGGGTGACCAACACTGGTAGGAAGTAGATCTGCAGAAGTCACAAATGTTAATATGTAACTTCTCATGAGAGAAGACTACAGCATCTGTGACTTTAATCAAGTCAATTTTTCTGTTCCTCAGTTTCCTTATCTAGATCATCTATGGGCAGCATGAATTTCAAAGTGATAAAATGAAGCAGCTGGCATAGCATGTAAGAATCACACCATACAGCCAGGCAGTGGTGCACGCATTTAATCCCAGCACTGGGGAGGCAGAGGCAGGTGGATCTCTGTGAGTTCCAGGCCAGCCTGTACAAAGTGAGTTCCAGGACAGGCTCCAAAGCTACACAGAGAAACCCTGTCTCAAAAAACAAAAACAAAACAAAAAAGATCACACCATACATGTTCACTAAAAACAGGAAAAAAGAAAAAGAGAGAAAAAGAAATGAGGGAGAGTTTCCACTATTCTGCCTACATTTCTAAAATGCTAAGACTGGAAAGGGTCCCTAATGTTTGGATAACAGGATTTTGACCAGACTGGTCTCGAATTCACAGAGATCTGCCTCCCGAGTCCTGGGACTAAAGTCATGTGCCACCACCACCCAGCCAGGATTTTTTTTTTTAAAGTAGTAAAAGCCCTTTCCCCTGTAAATGTATTTTTCAGTTGCATACAAAATTACACATACACATGGTTGTGCATGCCTCTACTCCTAGCACTTGGGAGGCTGATGTAAGATCTCAAGTTCACAAACAAAACAACCCCCCCATGTGTTAGTGCTTCCTTATCCTCATCATATTAAAAGGAAATAACCATATTATAAAACAATCAGACACTTTACATGTTAAATTTCCATGTCTACCAGCATCTACATTAAAGGCTTGAAATAGGTAGCAACAGTCCATGAGCTCCGGCCCACAGAAGTGACCTAATTGTGAACGCCATTTCTTTCTCAAGCTTGAAGTATATATGGGCCTGCTTATCCTTTAGCAGATGTGAACTGCAGTCAGGCCGGGTGGCTGGGGCAGCTGAGGTCAGCATAGGCTGGCTGCAATGTGAGACCTTACTTCAAAACAAACAACCCACCCCAAAATGTGGTGAGGTAACAGGAGGTTGAGGGAATAGTAGGTTGAGAGGAACCAGGAATGGATCACAAGGAACTCCTTAGGTCACATTGAGACACCTGGATTTTTCCCTCAGCAAAATGGAGACTTTAAGGAAGCTCCAATGTAGTTCTGGTAACACTTTTTGTTAGATAGATGGGTTTTAGGAGGCCTGCACAAGCATACATAATACCTCTGGCCAAAAACATCAGCATTCCAACTAGAGAAAAGGCTGCTGTAGAAACTTTCCCACAAACTAGAGACAATGCCAACTCCAGACCTTTAATTGAGAAAGATTAAGCCATGCAAGGTGTCTAAGATGGCATCTCCACCACAGAAAACCAGTGAGCCCCTAGCTCTCAATGCCAGGAATCTCATCCCTTCATTTAAGATTTCAACTGATATCTTCACTGATGGGGGAAGTCCTTCTGTGTACGTTTGTCTTATTGGTTGATACATAAAGTACTGTTGGCCAATACGAAAGCAGATTAGGCAGGACTAGGAGTTGAGGAGGATTCTGGGAAATGTAGTAAAGATAAGTCTTGTGATCCAGGCAGGAAGTGACATAGCAGGCCGACTCAGAATATAAACAGGGACAAGTAGGAAATCGCTCTGCTCTCCTCCTCCTTTCTTCTCTGTGGAGCCGCCATGTGACCCAGGCAAGGAAAGACGCCTGCAGCTGGCATCCGATAAATTCTTATAAAATATATAAGTAGCTATGGTTGATAATTAAGACTGCTCTAGCAGATTAGAAATCCTAGTCATTGGCCAGCAGCATTGTACCTAGTATGTCTCTGTGTGTTATTTTGGGCTCCCACGTGGCAGCAGGGCTCAGGTGGCTTGGCGTTAAGATTTATGGGTTACACTTCACTGCACATGGAAGAAGCCACACTGAGTTCTGTTAAGTGCTGAATACTGGTAATGCTGTCATCACAAAAAAGTGTTGCCAAACAAAGTATTATAAACTGGTTGGATGAATGGATGGGAGTACACAATCAGGGCTGGCTGCTCCTGCATGCTGAGGGGCATCTATGTACACTGTCCTCCTCAATGGTGTGGGTCTACTGCACACTTCTGTATTTACAACATGCACAAGTTGCCTTATCTTTGTGTGACACGGTGCTAGTGTTCAAATCTCCCTGAAGAGGATTTAGGCTGCCTTAAATTACCTCCTATTTTCACTTGGTTACTGTTGGAACAACTATCTCCCTGTAAGGTTGGGGATTAGGACTCCACATCTTTTTCTGAAGGGACGTAAGACAGCCCATAACACTGTACAAGTTATAGGTCACGTCACAGGTCACATCTAAACTCTAGGCTTCCAGAAAAAAAAAAAAAAAAAAAAAAAAAAGGCAGAAACAAAATTTTCATGTTTTCAGATTACATTTCTCCCACTGGCCTCACAGATGCTTTTGCTATATCCTGGCTGCCTGGTAATTTTATTTTTTTTGTTTTGTTTTTGAGACAGGGTTTCTTAAGGCTGGCCTCAGACTCATGGAGATCTGCGTGCCTCTGCATCCTGAGTGCTGAGACTAATGGTGTGTGCCACCACCACCTGGCTAGTAATTTTCAAAAAACTTTTGGGGGTGGGTATCAAGTTCAAATTCAGGGCTTTAAGTATGGTAGGTAGGCACTGTCTCTGAGTTATAGCATTACTTATATTCTACCCCATGTCTTTATTACCCATGCAACCACTGTCTATAAAGCCAGAGCTAGGTCATTCTCTCACAAATTGCCTGGTCATTTAAAAAGCATTATAACTGGACTTAACAATTTTCATTCTGACACACCCCTCAAAATATCACTAATTTTCAAACTTGGCAATTCATTTTATAAACTTCATTTTGTACATGTATTTGCCCACACATATAGGTCACAGTACAATCTGCAAGAGTGGTTCTCTCCTTTCAAGTCCTGGGGCTTGATTCAGGTCATCAAGCCTGGTGGCTTTTATCTTTAATGCTGAGCCATCTTATTGCCCCTACTACTTCCTTTTGCTAACAGGATCCTAAAGCTACTTAATATGTGGGATCTACATGTCTAGTACGTGTAGGCATCTTCAAAGTTCAAATACAATGAGATAGCAAAGACACATTGACTGTAGATGACAGATGAGACCAAGTTCTGCAGGGCAAGAAAAGTACCTTGTCTAAGGTTCACAGTATCGAGGCGAAATAGGACTTAAGAAAAGTTAGTCTATGCCGTCAAACCCTCTTAAAATAATGGAAGAAAAAGTTTTGTTTAGTTATATTTCACAAAAGGCAAACAAAATACAGAAATCTGAAGTTTTATTTCAGGAGCCACCACGGATTTTGCTTTTACTTCTATGTAAAGGTTATTTTATACACAGCGTTCAGAAATACATCTGTTTGTAGTTCTATCAGTTTTGTCAAATGCAAAGGACAAGCATGACTCATACAAATATACTTTAAATAAGCCTTAGAATCACAATTTAATTGCTAAATGATTCAGCTATTGAAAAAGTACTGTTTCACATTCCAAATGACTTTCTCAAACTAAAAAGAGTACAAGTGTATCAAATCTTTGCCAATATTTTTAAAAACTATGTCCAGTTACAAATTAGTTTAAAACTTCTTGAAAATTAATTATCAAGTGATGTTCCCCCATTATGTAACTATTATTACTTCAACAACCTTTGAAGAAACATTACTCACAAATTTTGGACAATTAAAAACTACAAAATGAGATTGTTTCCAGAAGAGAAATGAACCATAAGTTAGAAATTGCACAGACATTTATTCAGGAGGTACAACCACTAGTCCTTATATATCAATGATCATTCCACATAATGACATGTATTTTTTAAGTCATGCTGGCAATGCTTTCCAGGTAAGCCACAACCATATCTTCTAGTAAATTCTATTCATTTTAATTGTAAACAAAGTACTTGAGCAAAATACCTTAAAATTTTACAACAGGAAGATGATCTTAAAAACCAGAACATCTATTCTCTGTAGTTGACAACCAAATGGAGAGGCTACCTGGGTGGGCTGGGCCATTTTTGTCATGCACATCAGCAACTTTGCACATGTAAAAGGAAGTGCTCCTGCAGTCACATTCATCCACAAGGCTCTTTTTCCTACCCAGGTGATCACCACTCTTCCCAAAGCACTATTATTTATTCTATGCCTGTGCTAGTTCTGTCAACACATTAGTCTTTAAAACTTGGTCTGTGTCTGCAGGCTGTTTACTCAAATATATATGCTCTCTTTTTTAAATATATTATAATGTATATAGTTACCTTTCTTAAAAAAAAAAAGAAAAAGAAAAAAGGAACAAGGCTACAACAATGTAGGGGTACAGTAATGAATGAAGGAGCCATATGCAGACAGCACAGAATCAATACTTACAGTGTTTCACATCTGAAAATTTTAAACATGCTCTTTTGAATAACTTAGTTTTTTTTTTTTTTTTTTTTGTAAAAGGGGCAGAAAGAGAAAACACTGAATTTTACAACTGAATTATTAGTAGGTTTTATTTTTTTAAAAAAGAAAAAAAGGGCCAGCGTGTTTACATAGTGAATTCCAGGACAGCCATGCAGGGCTATGTAGAGACCCTGTTCCCCACACCCTGAAAAAGGTAAACTATAATTATTTTGTAAATAAGGAAAGCCAAATAACTTTTAAGTCCATAAGGACTTAAAGAAATACAATCAACCATTAAGTAGCTTCCAGATCCAGTATAGTTGGAAATCCCATGAACCAGTGCTCCTCAAACCTGAGTGTCCCATCAGAACTACACAGAATGAGCTTCTGAAGGCAATAGGGGGTAGACTTGGTCAAAATACATTATTTAAAACTGTTAACCAATAAAGAAATCATTTCAACTTAGCTGTTATTGGAAGGGACCTAGGTATCAGTAAGTTCTAAGCTCTGCAGGGTATTCTAACATGCAGCTAAGGTTGAGAATCACCCAGCCAACTCATTTTGAAATATTTAAGAAAATAAATGAAAAGCTGGGACAAAGGGAAATTTGTTTTTGTAAGCTACAAATGAAATAAAAACACCTATTATATATTTACTGTGTGCCTAGTTTTATTCACAAACCATCCATTTATTAAAATTCCTTCACTTCCTTATTATACAAGACTACTGTACACTTGCCACCGAGTTTTCCTATGGTCAATATTTAAAATTCTGAGATATGAGAATTTCATCAATGAAAGCAAGCTATTTCTACTCATGCTCAATAGTACCAAGCAAAGCTATGTATTTGGCTCCTTTAAGTTACTTTTATTTTACGAATTATAAATAGGTAGCAGCCCACACAAAGAACAGATTGTGAATTACTGCAGAAGAAAAAGCTTACTCAACAAACTAAAAAAAGAAAAAAAAATGTAACTTGGCTGAAATTCTGCAATCGCTGAAACATGAACCAGGAGGCTGTAATTGTAACGGAACGCTGATGTGTACTGAGGAGCAACTGTAGCCATAGTAGCTAGGCTGAGACAAGACCCCAGGGTGTACTTGCCCTGTGATGTAGGGATACGAGCACAACAATAATATTACTGTTCTATATGCACCAACTTTAATATATAGAGTTTTACAAATACCTCTAATAATCTTACAATTAAATTAAAATATGTCATACTCTTCTATACTACTTTGGTCTCAACATTTTAAAAACACATCAGCTAATTTTGAAAATATACAATTCAACATGATGCTATCAATATCAAGCACATTTTGTAGTGGACTAAAGACATTCAACCATGCACAATCCAGTGTTCAATTCCTAAATGATAAATAACAATGCTGACTTTTACTCTGAAAACCACTGAAAGCTACAGATATTTTGTAAGACTGACAGTGCTCACAAACATGCAAAGCCGTGTACACACTTCCATTCTTCCTGAAGGAATGTTACAAAATGCCCATTTTTTTTTTAAAAAAATAAAGGTAATAAAGTCATAATTATGATAATTTCCTGCATTTCAACCCATCAGTTTTTTAACATCATCACCTCAACCTTTTATAAATGTTCTTATAATCTGTGACTGAAAATGAATCAACTTTGATTTCAGCTTTTATAAGACTTAGTCATAATCACACATCGATAGCTGCCTTTTAGTAAAATAGTGACATCCAGTGGACAAATGGTAAAAAGCATTGTTCAGACTCTCATCGCTATCTGAATCATAAAGATAAGAAGCATTCTGAACCCCACTCATTGTGAGACTTAAGAAGCTGCCTGTTTCTGTATCTTAAACAAATCCTGCCTCCTCTTCCTGTCTCGAATTAGAACTGAAGCTGAACACTAATTATGTTGGGCTCTTCAGGCTCCACATTTAAGTTATTACTTTGTCTTATTTTCATTTTTCTCAGCACAAACTACCTCATCTCTAGGCATGGAAGAACTGAAATATGAGAAATATATTTAAATATAAATGAATAGCCTAACAAATTTGAAAAGTTGAAATCTGAGCTTGTTTGCATTTATAATTTATGACATAAATAAGGGATTTAATCAGTAATGTTAATAATCAAATTACATCCTCTTGATTCACTGCTTAAATATTATGAAAGAATACCTATTTAGCAATGATTGCTTCAGTGTTTAAAAACTTACTTTTACAAATCAGTATAAATGAATACATTATACACTGTTTAAATAAAGATAAAAAGGTTCCATGATAGCAATGATTTACCACTGATTACAGATACATTTATGTATGTTCTAAGTACAAAATGCAGCAGCAATGCCAACATTCAATGTGATAAACTGCTGAAGGAAAGACTGCTAGTTTTAATATTTTGGAAAATTGAAAAGAAATTTCACAAAGAAATTGCAGTAAGCAAAAGGAAATATTGGAGAACTGTTATTTGTAAATAAGTTGCCAAATGATGAAAAGCTCTTTTTAAAAAAAGATTAAGAATGTAAAAGTACATTTTAATATTAAAAAAGCATTTTTAAAAATCTATAACAACTTTGTGACAAAATCTGCATTTGAAAAAGGCCTGTAAAAACAGCAGGACAGAACTGCCCTCATCACCTTTTACTTTTTCTCGTGAGAAAAAAAGTGTATGCTTCTCTACAACCGTAAGTGATGCTAAAATAGGCATTTATAAAATGGCAAGAAGATTTCACGGAAGTTTCTGGTGGTTTACAATCACTGGCATCGAGGCCATCAGTAGGTCACAAGTAAAACTTTTCTAGCTAAAAGCAAAGAGGAACATAAAGTTTTTAAATGATTAGGTCTGTTGTCTGCGTTTTGCTGATCTCATTTTTTCAAAGCGTGATTCCATTTCTTCCAGGACTTTTGGTGTATACCGTACAACTAATTTAACCTTCCCTTGGGCTGCTTTCAGTAGCTCTACAGCTTTTTCATGATGCTCTCCTTCAACACTCTGAAAAAATGCACACACACAAAGAAACAGTTAACAAGTAATCCAACCTGTAAAAATGTTTAAAACACAAGTAAAAATTTTAAATGTTACATCATTTCAGCACTATAAAAATAACAATCTTATTTTATCACTTTAATCTGAAATCCTATGATACACATTTGTGCATATTCTAGGAATATACACACACCTTAGGTCAGCAGTAGATCAAGTAACTGCCATTCCTCACGAGTAAAATGCGGGTTTATTTCTAATTTATACAGTTTTAGCTCCTCCGAGCACTGCTGATATACCCTGGAGTGCTCTACAGCCACACCTTTTTTTTTTTTTTTTTTTAAATTTGTTTTTCATTTTAAATACTAACTCCAGTTCTCCCTCCCTCCCCTTCTCCGGCTCTTCCCCTCATCAACTCCTCAGAGGGTAAGGCCTTCCTTGGGGAGTCAACAAAGTCTGTGCAGACCAAGTTGAGGAAGGACCAAGCCCCTCCCTGTTATCCCACCATAAGGAACGAGTTCCAAAAAGCCAGTTAATGCACCTGGGATAGGTCCTGGTTCCACTGCTAGGGCTAGTCCCGAAACAGATCATGCCACATTAACTGTCACCCACATTCAGAGGGTCTAGTTCAGTCCCATGCAGGTTCCCCAGCTGTCAATTCAGTCTGTGAAAGCTAATCTACAGCCGCACTTAAAGTACTGGGCTGGGGATGCAATTCAGTGGTCAAGTGGTAGCCTGGCATTCTGAGTTTGGTGTTCAGCCCAACAACAACCTCCACTATCACCAGCAAATCAAAACAACCACACAACACTGTACTGAGCAGTACCACTTGGGTTTCTCTCAAGGGATTTCAACTCAGTCTCAGAAGTTTTTCCCCTTTCATTTTCTGATTCGATTGCTCCAGTGCACCCCCAAGTGGCTACAACACATTACTGCATATAACAAATGTAAACAGATTTATCTTTACCACTCCGTTAACAGAAAGTAGCTGATCTCCTCGTTTGAGACCCCCATGTCTGTCAGCAATTCCACCTGGAATTATCCGTGAGATATAGATTGGTGAGTTTTGTTCTTTGCCTCCCATGATATTGAATCCAAGGCCCTCTTCTGTTTTGGGTAACTCAACAACTCGGGGATGGGAGTGCCCTTCACTGGCAGCAAAAGCAGCAACAGTAGCCTGGAAAAGAAATGCACACATCTAAGAACACAACTTATTTTTGAGGAGCTGGGGTTTGAACCCAGGGACTCAGATATGCTAAGAATGTGATCTCTAGCTTGCCAAAGGCACTTCTGAACCACAAAGCTTTTCATTTGTGAGCTCTCACAACTTTACTGTAAGTCAAACATGTTTGCAGAAGATAAATGACGATGATAAATACTCAGAGATGATGTAGGAAGTAAACTTCAGAAATATGTGCTACATGTGCACAGGGCTGGTCAAGAAGACTTGCAGATGTGTAGATACTAAGAGGGGAAGCCTTCCCTGAGGATGACAACAGCCCTGAACTTCAGAGCATATAGACTGGTTCCTTCGGGGCTCCTGGGCAAGACACAACCTACCTACCTACATAAATGTGTCCTTATATGAAGTCATGGCTGCTATATTGTTTGTACCAAATACTAAATAACAAAAACCTCAAGAAATAACTCAATACTCAGATAAAGAAGGATATATATAACCCATATGAATGTTTTTGTTGCTTTAGTTAAAATATCTAGCTACAACTAAAAAGAAAACGAAATAGAAGAGATAGAACTATGTCTACTTATATTCTAACACAGGTTTACATTCTGTTTCTTTTCCCTTTTAAAGGCACCATTTTCATTATGGATATTGAATGGAAAAACAAAAATGAGGAGGAGGAAGGGGAAAGATGTTGAGACTTACTGAATACCATTGACTATCTCTGATGCACTAAAAAGACCCCATTTAATATCCAAAACCAGGGCTCGAAAGCTCTGCAAATTCTGAGGGTTACAGAAATCAGAGAAAATTAATTTCTTTGCAGTGGGGTGGGGGCGATGGGTGGCTGTTTGGAGGTGAAGCATGAACCTTTAAAGAACTGGCTAGCTTCAAACTCTTCATCTTCAAGCTTCAGCCTGAAGTGTTGGGACTGCAAGTATGCTGATAAAACTTGTAAAAAAAAATCCCCTCCCCAAACAACATTTAGCCCAGGCTGGCCCAAACATGTTACGGAGCCAAGAATAACCTCAGCTTTCTGCTCCTCCTGCAATTATCTCCCAAATGATGGGATCAGAGGCATATGCCACCACACCTGGTTTTATGTGGTGCTAAAGATGGAGGGAACTCAAAGCCTTATGCATGCTCGGCAGATACTATATAAACTGAACTATACCCACACACCTCCCCAAACCCCAAGTTTCTATGGATTCAGTGACTTTGACAAAGGAAACCTACACACTTAAGTACCTGGACTTAATGAAGACTCTAGTACTTCCTTTGTGAACCAGTAATTAGCAATAAAAAATAGCCTGCATGGAGGCTAGAGAAATGGCTTAAAGAGCACTTACTGCTCTTCCAAAGAACCTGGCTTCAATTTCAAGCACACAAGCTGTAGTTCACAAATGTCTAACTCTAAGATCTGATACCCTCAAACAGAAGTACATGAAGGTATTTTACCAATGTACATAAAATAAAAATAAAAAGAGTTGCCTATTAAGTACATGTAGTGTAAGTTAACATATTCTAGGCAAACATGATCTACATCTAGCTCAATGTCTGAGTTATTTGAGGAAAACAACACTGGCTAAAAACAAAACACACACACACACACACACACACACACACACACACACACACACACACACACACACAAAATATGCCATCTATAGCCCAGAGGAGGTGGCCTAGGACCAACACTATCCAATATGTACAGGACCAAAGTCAAGGGAAAATCCAAAAGAATGTTAGGGCTTACCCTAGTGTCCCTAGGATTACCATTCATTTATTGCTGTGTGGTACAAGGAAAGTAGTCTAACTTTGATGCTTCCTCATCAACAAGAAAGTCACCCTCATCAATTATGAAATCAATGTTATAACCATAAATCCATATAATGCACTGAATGGAATAAGAGGCATGATATACATACTGTTGTATTTTCAATGTATAATCTAAACAGTATCACAAAATATCTTACAAAGTCAATAAAACATTGCTATTTCTTAGTACCTAAGAAGTACAGTATAGGTTGAATAAGCTAGTTTTCACAGCTTACTATGTATCTAGTAACTGCATGTAAAATCTTCAATTTGTGACTTCTGTACTGCATGTATACCCTATACATACATACATACATACATACATACATACACACACACACACACACACACACACACATATGTCTAGACAGCCTGTGTGTCTCTGTGTGAGCACATGTGTGCTGACTCACTGAGCAGTGAGCCCCCAGGATACCCACTTCTTTACTCCTCCGGGCACTACGGTTATAGACAATGTTACGCTGAGCATTTACTTGGGAGTTGGGGATCTGTACTCAGGTCCTAGTGCTTGCATAACATGGACTTTACCCACTAAACTATCTCCCCAGCCCCACTTCTGAGCAATGAAAACCTTCACCTTTGCAGTTGCATTAGCCCTCACTTCAGGGCTGCTACTGATGTCCACAGTTTCATAAACATGTTCATACACCTGTAAAACACAAAGTTTTCATATTTAAGTTCTGGGATATATCTATGTTCAAGTTCTCTGAGGAGTTAACAAACATGTTAAGGTTTCCCAAAGACAGCTTTGTAAAATGTAAATGCTTTTCTATTAGGAATACAAAGGAAATTCTTCTCTTTTGGTGGTGGTACTAGGAGCTGAACCCAGGATTTTATACATGTTAGACATGTACAAAATCTACCACTAAGACATACACCCAGCTAAAGATTCAAAAAATAGAGAGCCAAGACCAGTTCTAATGTTTTCTTCCCTGCCCCACATCTCTTCTTATCTTTTTTTCAGGCAGGATGGTCTATAACTCACTTTGTAGGCCAGGCTGGCCTGTACCTCATGGGAATTCTTCCTGCCTGCCTCACCCTCCCAAGTGTTGGGATTATAGATACGAGCCATCATGCCCAGCTCTAGTTTATTTTGTACTGCATTTCTGAATCCAGATTTCAGTGTATTTCTGTAGCTAATTAATTTAAAATGAGGAAATAGAAACCATGTTAACTCACCTCCCTCACAGCATTGCAGAACTCACTCTGAAGGACTCTTTGCAGAGCCTGAAGTTTCTGTGGCGGCACCTCTCCACTCCTCTGTAGTTTTTCCAATAGTTCAATTGCTCTGCAGATATCTACAAGGAAACAAAACACAAGTGACAGATTCTCCTCATTCCTTTAGAACTTTGGAGCAGCTAAAAGCAATCCAAAGGCTAGCCAGGTGTGGTACCCAATATGAATAATCCTTACTCCAGAGACTGAGGCAGGATGATCACCACCTGTTTAAAGGCCAGCTTGGGTTTCAATACTGGCCCCCAAAACAAAGCAAACAACCAAAAAAACCAAACCAAAACAAAAAGCCCAATTCCCCCAAAGACAATATATAGTAGAAAAGAAAAACCTTTAATCAGAAAAACTGACAGTATTATCATGCATTATTTAGTCAATAAAAATTTACACAATCATCTCACTGGTACCCAAGGCAGCCAACCAGTACAAGAGAGCATGTGCTAGTGAGATCACTGTTACTTCTGGAAGCAAAACATGACACATATGTACATACCAACTGTTCAGTGACACATGGAAATGCAACTAGCTGTGAGGATTGATAATACTATTTTAATTTGGACATGTCCAGACATGGTTTACGAAATAAAAAGAAAAAAAAGTGTCTTAATGCTTGTGTGTGACCTTGGATAGGTTTCCTAGGCTGTGTTGCAGTCTTCCACTGTAAAACAGCACTAATAGTACCTCATGTGGAGAAAGGAAAAGAACTAAAAAGCTTCACAAGCACAGATATGCCACATTGGTATGGACTAATTTTTTTGTTTTTTTCCAGACCGGGTTTCTCTTATTGATTAGGTTGTCCTGGAACTCGCTCTGTAGACCAGGCTGGCCTGGAACTCACCAGATCCGCCTGCCTCTGCCTCCCGAGTGCTGGGATTAAAGGCATGCGCCACCAACGCCAGGCTGGTATGGATTAATCTTAAGAAATATTAAGGGACTAGAGAGATGGCTTAGCAGTAATGAGCACTTCCTGCTTCTCTTAACAGTAATGAGCACTTCCTGCTTCTCAGCACCCACTTGGGCATCTAACAATTACCTAAAACTCTAGTTCTAGGGATCTGACACCCTTGTCTGGCCTCTACCACCATCCAACACACACAATTTAGGAAGAAAAAAAAGAATATCACACACACACACACACACACACACACACACACACACACACACACACACACTCACGGTTACTGTGATTGGAAAATGTACAAATGTGTTTTATGAACAAAGAAACTTTAGAAATAAAGATTCATGTTATAACACTATTAATCAGGACCTCTGTTCTGATTCCCCAACCCCAAGGTTTTTCTGAACCCAAGCCTCAATGTATTACTACCACTAATTAACCAAATTTCAGTAAATTTTAATTGTGTTCATTTCCTTCCAAAGACGAGAATATCTACTATTCTATATATTCTAATCTTTGAATACTTTTGACTTAAGTGGAGGAAGTTTTTGATTTCATGATATACTAAATAAACAGATATTTACTCCATAAACTTAGGACTTTTCTTCGAATTTGCAGATGAAAAAGTCCAAATAAACTTAGTGAGAAGCAAAAGTTGATTCAGTTTTAGATAACGTTTAAACTCTTTAATCAAACAGACCACTTCTGCTCTTTCCCACCTCCAGAAGGGCTAGTAAATGTTATTTCACGAGTTGTTGCTTTACAAAGTTACAATTATCCACATTAAAATCCTATAAACAGGCCTAGCTCAGTGGTAGAGTGCTCACCCAAAATTGTACAATGCCCTCAATTCAGTACCCAATGTGGTAGAAAGAAGGAATAGGGATGAGGAGAGAGTAGAGGGGAGGGAGTCCAGCTAATCAATAATTAACACTTGGAAACAAACTAAAAACTATTAAATTTAAACTGTACCAAATACACGCTAAGTCTGTGTGAACTACATTTTGATGAGTTAGAAGACAAACAGGAACTTGATCACGTGTGCTGGCATTTTACTATGAACTGTTGAGAGTATATGTTAGGTCTGCTAGAATTCTCAATCAGTATCAGACTTGATGTCATCTGACTTGCTAGCAGATCCTGTTAACTGACAACAACCAATTAGTACTTCATCCCCACTGACATTTTGCGCTTTCTACTGCATAACTGAAAACTCTGTAACAGCAAAAAGCAAATGCCAGAGAATAAGGGTCCACATTTTGTGCTTCATTTAAAGTACAAAGAGTACCAACTTGTTAGAGACCTCCAATTATTCTGGTTAACACCAGCTGATTTGTTCCTGTGTCCAAGGCACACTGGCATTATGCTCAAGAAGAAAATGTCACAGCTGTAAGCCTTAGTTTTTCCCAAGCTACCCTCTGTCATAAAATGACATTAATGAATGCCCTGACAGGCTGCAGAGAAACAAGTCTGAGGAAAGTGGTTCTTTCAAGAGCACCAACTTTTAAATTATTTCCTTCTTGGACAGTATTAGTAGAGACTACAATTGAGGATACTAATGTATGCGAAGTAGTGTCAAACTCCACTCCACACTTTGTTTGCCGACAGCACTCAAGATGCTTAAGAGGTACTTCCTGAGAACTATGACTTCCAATCATAAAAAGCTTGCTCCAGTTGTTTGAAATCTAACGATATGGGCAGGGCAGGGTACAACGTTGGAAATCCTCGACTGGCTGCTGATAGAATATTTCCACAATAGGTTTTATTTTTCCTGACAGTTTGCTCTAGGAAGCAATCAACCAACCAAGTTTGCAACTGTAAGGGCTTGTAAGTCAGGAACAGCATCGCACTTAAAAGTGATTTACAACCAACTACTACCCCACCTCGTTACGCAATCTCCTTCGAAAGAACAAGTCTGTTGGAGAGAGAGAGAGAGAGAGAGAGAGAGAGAGAGAGAGAGAGAGAGAGAGAGAGAGAGAGAGAGAGAGAGAGAGAGAGTGTGTGAGTGTGTGTGTGTGTGTGTGTGTTTAATGCATCCTCTCCGTGACTGGAAGGAGTGCAAAAGCGAAGACACAGCAACTCAAAGCCCAGGAGGTAGTTAGCGCTCAAAGTAAAGAAGGGGTCTGCGTTTAAGGGGGGTTGTTAGGCGGGAGTGTGCCTGTGTGTGTGTGCCGAGTGTATGAACGCGGGCAGGCGGGCACACTCATTTGTTCCCGCACACGGGCAACGGGGGTAGACAGTCCCGAACGGCGTGGTGGCACTTGCTTTCTGGGATTTATGAAGCGTCTGCAGTGCTCGCTCAGGGAGTGCCGGTGCCTGCAGCCGGGGGCAGGTCCTAAGAACCGAGCTGCGCCCACCGTCAGCGAACTGAGGGGGTCTGGCGAGCGTTCAAAACGTGGCCAGCTCCTCCCACAAGCAGCGCCCGGCACGAAGGCCGGAGGAGCCCTCCGAGTGTCAGCGTCCGGGCCACCTCGCCTTCGCTCCGGCCAGCGGAGCCCTTCGTCAGTCCCCACCCGCTTCACCCACCGCGGCCGCCAGACCCGCCGCACTCACCCCTCTCCAGCCGGACAGGCTCCCCCAGCGCCGCCATCTTCTCCTCGGCGAGGCAGACCCACAGGAAATGACGACAGAGAGGCCGTGGTGGAGGGACCAGAAGCCGGAAGGGTGAAGATGGTAGTAACGCGAGAGCTACAAGGATGCGGGGTCGAGCTGTGGAGGGTGAGGTTGCACCGACGAGAGGTTGTCTGCGTTCGCTGGTCTGTGCTCGCCCACTTCCAGCCACCTGAGGTGGAAAAGGACCGCTATCCCGACTTGTCCCCTGCCTCGGGGAGTCACGTCATTAGTTCCAGGCCCTGCTTGATCCTCGGCAGCCTCTGACCTTGCACACTGGCCGTCGTCTCGGCCGGTTTCTCCATGTCCGAGGAGGCTCTTATAACGCCTTAGAATCCCAGATTGCTTTACTTTTAAAAATCCACAGTTCGTATCTTTGTCTCTAGTCTGTTAGAGCAGAAGGGGAGAGGACACACAGTAGTTGCACCTCAAAGTCACGCTTTTAATTGGCCAACTCAAAGTCTTTTGTAAATGAAGTATGAAGCGTATGTGTTGTTCTGTAGGTCCAATTTCTAATCTGTAAAAAAAAAAATGTTTTTGTATGTATAAGCGTTTTACCTACATGAATGTATGTGCACCATTTACGTGCCTGGTGCCTATGGAGGCCACAGGAGGGCATAGAATGTTTGAGAACACGCGTTAACGATAGTTGTGGGCTGCTATACCGGAGTTGGGAATCTGGCCCCAGGACGGCTGGCAGAGCAGCCAGTTCTAAGGGTTATGCCATCTCTCCAGCCCCTTATAGGGCCACGTCTGAAAATTTAATGAACCCAAATCCTTTTAGTCCCCAATTTAAGTGAAATTTTATGAAATTTGAATTTGACCAGCAAAGTCCTTGGTCTGTGCTAAGTTCTCAACACCTCCAGGACAGGATTGATCTACCTTTTCCATTCAACTACAGTTTTCTACTTATTACTAGGTAGAGCCAATTCAGACTTGTGTGAGACTTAATTGAATCCCAACACTGGGCAGTCGTCTTAAAGCTTCCTCATGGTCCATGCAAACTATGTAGATTTTCTATGCTGATAGGAACTATTCTTATGAATTAGGGTTACACATTACTTAACTTTTCCTCTCTCTACATCTTTTTTAGTGCCTGAGATCAAACCCATACACAGACTTACATATGCTACACAAATGTTCGACTACTGAACTACATCTTCTATCCTCTGCTCTTTTGCAGTAATCTTTTTTGCACGTCCTTGATAATTATCACATAATCATAAAAATTCCAGAATTCCAGGTTTAAGTAGACGACCATAACGGTTTCTAGAGAATAAAAGGTCCCCTTCTGTGCCAGGCAGTGGTGGCACATCCTTAAACACTCAGGAGGCAGAGGAAGGCAGATCTCTGTGAGTTTGAGAGGCTCCCCCCACCCCCAGAATGAGATGAGTTCCAGGAAAGCTAGGGCTGTTACACAAAGAAACCCTGTCTCAAAAAACAAAACTAGTAATCGGGAACAGGTTGCACTTTTCAGCAACAGCACTGTAACAACTCTGCAAGCTATAAAATTTGTATAGAAAAGTAATTCCCAAACTAGAATTTTTTACTTGTTTTCTAGAACTTCCATAGCAAAGTATACCAAGTGGAATGTCTTAAAACTGCAAATATTTGTCTCACAATTCTAAAATGAAGGCACTATATTCCTTCTGAATCTACAGGAAACCTTCTTTGTTTCCCTGGATTTCTAGAAGCTTCCTGGCAGTATTTTGGTGTTCCTGACTTGCAGCTGTGTTACTCCAGTCTTTGTTTTCATTTTCACATGGCATTATCTCTATTATTTCCTCAGAGAATTTACTTATAAGAAGGCCAGTCATGTTAGACCAGGGGCCTACTCTAATCCAATATGCCTTTATCATAACTGGTTACTTAAGCAGTGGACCTACTTCCAAATGCATTTCGATTCTTAGGTACATGTATTTTGTTTGTTTGTTTATTTGGTTTTTTGTGAGGAGTCCATTTATTTTGCTGATGAAATTATCAGAAGTGAAGGAGTGAAGGTATATCATACAATGTTTTTAGGGCTATAGGTGTAGATCAGTGTTTGAACTTTTTTTGTTTTGTTTTGTTTTTTGAGACAGGTTTCTCTGTGGCTTTGGAGGCTGTCCTGGAACTAGCTCTTGTAGACCAGGCTGGTCTCGAACTTACAGAGGCCTGCCTCTGCCTCACTAGTGCTGGGATTAAAGGTGAGTGCCATCACTGCCCCATTCAGTGTTTGAACATTTGTTTAGCATATCCCACAACCTGGGTTTGATCCCCAGAACCACAATTTCATATTAAACATTTAAGTTATAAAAAATTTACTTTCCACACATAATTTCTCTGTCCCCATCAGAATTAGGAATTTAGGCTGCAGCTGTAGCTCATTGGTAGAACCTAGCTTGTGTTGGCCCCTGAGTCCAATCCTCAGCAAACAGAGAACCAATGTAAGTTAAGATGATTCTAGAATGCTTGTTTTATAGTATCTCAAGAGAAATACAACTAATAGAATGCGAATACTCACATAAGTGCATATGCAGAGACTTATTAAGAGCGATTGGCTCAAGTGATCATGAAAGATAATCTCATGATCTGTGGCCTGCAAGAGATGGAAATACAGGAAACAATATGGTAATAGTTTCAGTACAAAGTCAAGGGTTAAAAAAAAGCTGAGAAGTTAATGAGTAAGTCCTAGTCTGCGGTTGGAGACTTGATGATCACCTCCATTAGCCAAAAGGCAGAAGGTACTTAGCCCATTTTAGCCAGAGAGACTGCTGTCTTTGCCTGGTCTTTTGTCATATCTAGGCCCTCAAGGGATAGATTACATAATGCCTACCCATGCCACTGATGGTGACCTTTTCTTAATTTATGACAAATGCTAAGCTCTTGCAGAAGTACCCAAGTCATCCAAAAAGAATGCTTTATCAGCTATCTGGCCATCATTTTGTTGTTGTTTTTAGACAGGGTCTCTATGTAGCCCTGGCTGTCTTAAAACTTGCCTGATCTCAGGCTGGTCTCCCAACTTACAGAGATACACTTGCTTCTTTCTCCAGAGTTCTGGGATTAAAGGCTCCTGCTATCACTCCCTGGTTTGAGCATCTTTTAGCCCAGTTAAATTGATACTTAAGGTTAATCATTGACAGTTTTCTATTGAAGTTAGGGGAAAGACTGGGGCCCCTGTGGGCAGAAGGCCTTACTCCAAAGTAAGGATATATCATATTACCTGGTCTGGTCTTAACAATAGCTCAGGTAGAGTGGGTCACAATCTCAGTTTACCTGCAGCAACATTTTTCCCCAGGAAGAAACCATATTCAGCTAAATTGTCAAGATCATGAAACTCAACTTGCAGAAACTCAAGTTGGGTAACTGCCAGGGGCTGCTGGAGCTGGAGAGGAAATCAGAACTTCATGAGCTCAAAATCAAGGTGGCCAAGCAAATCAAGGTTGGTGATGCTTGGAAATCAATCCTAATTATTGTTCCAGTTTCTCAACTGAAATGTTCCTAGCAAATCCAAGTCCAGCTAGTGTGTGAATTGGAGAAAAGCTCACTAGGAAGCATGTTTTCTTTATTGCTCTGGGGAGATTTCTGCCTAAGCCAACTCAATAAAACCATACAAAAAAAAGTCAAGTATTCCAGAAGCCACACGCTGACTTTTGTGCATGATGCAGCCTTGAGTACTTAGTCTTCCCAAGTAAAATTGTGAGCAAGGGGATTCACTGAAACTGGATGCAACTGGCTCATAAAGGTTCATTTAGACACAATGTGGCAGAACAGTAGAGCACAAGGTCAAAGTCTTCTCCAGTTCCAGGGAATTGGAGGCTCTCCTCACATCCATTGGCACCAAGCATGTGCATGGTGTATATACATACATAGAGGCAGAGCAGTCATACACATAAAATAAATCTTCAAACCTCGAAGAACAAAGTTATAGCTCTTCTGAGTCTTCAAAGTGCTAGGATGATACGCACATGCCACGACAAACCTGACTAGATATATTTTAATGAAAATACTGAAAAACAAAAACAACAATATTAAATAAGATATTTTATTTTATTTATTTTTTTCTGTGAAGATATTTAGTTGTGGGCTTGGCTGCAGGACATATCTTAATTTGGTTTGTAGTCAGGATTTCTTTCCCACCTGGTCTCACGCCATTTAGCCTCAAATAAATACAGAGAGACTTAAATTAATTAGAAATTGGCTGATGGCTCAGGCTTCTTATTGGCTAGCTCTCTCTTAATTACTAACCCATTTCTATTAATTTACATATTTCCACATGGTCTTATCTTAGTGGAGAAGGGTCCAGACCTGTTACTCCTTCCTTGGCTACTTGGTGTGGCCTCTCTCTGTGTCCTCTCCCCAGAATTCTTCTTGTCTCATAACCCTGCCTATACAACCTGCCTGGCTACTGGCCAATCAGTGTTTTATTCATCAACCAGTAAGAGAAGCATATATACAGAAAGATATTACCCATCATCTTCTCTTTTCTGTCTAAATAAAAAGAAAGTTTTAACTTTAATATAATAAAATTATAACAAAACAGTTATCAAGTAAGAATTATAGCTAACAATATTTAGTCCATTAACATTTGGCAAAATTTAAAGAAAATTTCTATTATCTATCCTATCTTCTTGAGTCTAAAGTTTTATATGTAACTTATCTTTTACCATAACTAAGGAAAACCATAACCATAGCTATCTGTCTTCAACTCCATCAAAGACCTCAGGAGGGTAATATATAAACTCTAGAATTGACAGAGATATCATGCTATCTGGACAGTCATGCAAGGTTCCTGTGTAATGTTGAAGCATCCATCTATAGGCCACAGTTTTTCTGGCAGACTCAAACAGTCCAGGAAAGAGCAGTTTCTTGCCCAGATGGCTATTTATGCCATGTTGAAGGCACACTCCATATCGAGTTTCTCAGATGCCCATCTTCCTTTCTGACCTAATTGGTGTTGCCAGGAGCAGTTGTGTCTCATTGTCCTGAAAAACCCTAATAAACCATTTAAAATTTCATATTCTATAGGTCTTTGAAAGGTTTGAAGACTATCCATCTCAAATATATCTCTCTATATCTAGAAAACCTAACTAACATAGGTTTTTTATATTATAGGTGACTGTATAACCTGTATTTAATTATACACTATATATTTTTTATTTGAATTACAAAAACTTGATATATTTTAATCTTGGAATCTAAGTTGTATTAGTCTCATGTTTTCAAAATAGAAATATTCACTTTTGGTTACAGAAAAGGTATAGGAGACCTACATTACAAACACTGTTTGAATGCTTGGAGAGTGCAGACCATAGAGCCAAGAAGATGGTTGGGGGTGGGGGGTGGGCAGCATAAAGGTCCCTGCCACCAAACTTGAAGACCTGAGTTCAGCCTCTGGGAATGTACAGTCTAAGTGAAGAACTGATTCCCACATTTATACCATGGTACATACACCCCCCCCAATAAAAGAGAAAAGAAAAGAAACACTTAGAGGTTTTAAGGGTTTAATGATTAGATGATTTTCATTTGCTAGATTTCTAAAACTGCATTATTTGGTGTTTGAATCACACTGAGCTGTAGGGGTTTAGGAACTTGCCACCCTTGATCCCTAGTTCAATTGGTGGTGGCTGACAGAAGTGACAACACAGAACTAAGTCCATGGACAGAACAGCTTCTCTTGGACTTTACTAGTGCATGGCAGGCAATGAATTTGGCATGTCTGGTATAACATTATAATATTTGGGGGAACTTCCTAATTCCATAGGAGTAGCATTCCATTACGGAAAAGTAATAGCCCACATATTTTCAGCCAAAGCTGGACCACTGTGGGGTTGTGTGGTATTGAGAATAGTACAGTCTCACTTTTGATGAGTTTCCTCATTTATCAAAAATATTGAGGAAGACATGACTGCAAACGAAAATTAGTTGATATATACATAATGTTTAGCAATTAATATAAACATTTATATAAATATATATTAAAACTGTGGGAATTTAATAAATGAGAATCTCCAGGAAAGTCTCTGGTAATATACATTTTTCTTATGTATGTACTGATTACTATATAGGTGCTGAGAATTGAACCCACTCCTTATTCATGCTAATAATACTAGAATCAACATTTTTAAAACTCTCACTAATTATGATACATTCAGAATGACTCAGTGAACTGTTTTTGGGGTTCAAAAGATTATTCCTAGGGTCTTTTCCAACTAAAATTATTTTTTTCTTTAAGAAAGCACAGAGGCAAGTTATCAAGATAATTACTAGAAGACTATTCTTGTATAGAAGACAACATGTCCAGTTGATTTTAAAATTAAGTTTTATATTATTTGAGATGCAGGTAAAGAAGAAAAAAGTTCTAGGAACTGTTTCTGAGTTTGGACAGATATGATTCAAGATGACAGCCCCTTTGTCCTTAACATACAAAATGAGAGAACCAGCAAATGTGTAAAGAAAGATCCTTTCCAGATGGGTAGCTCCATCACAGCTGGGGGAGACCCAGCAGAAGGCATGGGTCAGCATCCTGTAGTCAGAGGCAATTCCAAGCCTGAATGAGAGAGCAGTTTTAGCTCTTATGTCTCTGCCAGGTTATGAAGTTGCTCACCCTGCCTCCTAATCAAGACTTTTTCTTCCTGTGGAAGAAATCCTCTTCTCCGGTTAGCCTCTCTCTGTCACTTCCTGCATCAGAGATGGAAGGGAACTTTAAAATTAGATTGAGGAGAAGTCTGTGTCTAGGCAAATCTAGTGAAAGCTAAATTATGCAAATTCAGTTTTTGTATAACAAATGAGAGTCCTAAGTACGCTGCCAGGCAATGAAAACTTTTTTAACCCAAGAGATTGTAATTGCATCAATAAAGCAAAAGGGGAGTAGGTAGGTAAACCAGGGGTAGAAGGCTGTCTAGGGAAAGAAGGAAAATGGAAAGTAATATGATGAAGCAATACACTCTAATGGTTTGCTGTTTTATTGCCTGTTGATCTGTACAGAAATAGACACTACTATATAAAATGGGAGTTGAAGAGGGCTATATCTTTTAAAGGCTTTTAATGGTGCAATTAAATCCTCAACTTACTTTTTTTTTCCCCACCAGTGGAGTTCATATGGTATTTATTCCTTAGAAAAGTAAAAATCTTGGGCAAATATCTCCTTTTACTAAATGTGAATGACATGGTCAAATGCAAAATAATTGGCATTTAAAATGAATTAAGTGTGCTGAGAATGTAGCTCACTTTGTCTAACAGGCAACAATCTCTGGATTTGCCATTACTACATAAAACAAGTTTGTTGTTCTGTGCCCTTAATTTCAACACTTGGGGTTAGAAGCAGGGTCAGAAGTCAGTTATTCTTGCCTGTATATTGAGTTTGAGACAATCCTGGGCTGTAAAAGACCTTGTCTCTAAACAAGCAGACAAAATTAATCAATGTATCACAGTACTTTGTCTAATCAATTAAACCTGAAAGTGCAGAGAAGTCTCTTCACCGTTTGAAGGGGAATTTTTGTCAGAGAACTCAACACTCACTGAGAGTTCCAGAGATCTAAAGCAATCCCTGCTTCTCTTGTTCGATGGATTTCAGATTATATTAAAGTGCAAGAGTTGACTTTTTAATGTCAATTGTTTCATCATCACTCTGAAGTACATATAAGGCACAGCTTGATGTATTTTTCTGGCATCCTCCTGACGCACCCTTGCCCTAAATAAATCTGTTTGCCAGGATCTTGTCGCTTAAATTAGCCATCTCAAACTCTTGGTCCTGCCAACACATGCGAATGTGCCAATGTTCTCAGCATCTCCTGGCACATGAGCTGTTGCCTTTTCTTTGGCTCTCTGTGAGTACCTGGGGCCATCATACTTCCTTCACAAGTCTGACTGATGGGTCTCTGAGTAAGAATTCAGGATTGGTTGGACTTACTCTGAGGTCTCTGCAGGGTGTGTGTCCTTCACAAAGTATTTTCGGTTACACAATTTATATTGTTCAGAATTTATCATGTGCATACTCGCAAACTGGCAGAGCCACCTGCCAGAGATGAGAACCTTTTAAGTTGTTGTCAAACGTCATAAAATATGTTCCATGATTAATTTGGTGGGTACAGACTGGTTTTTGCACAGAGTCCAAAATTTGGGATATGTCACAGTGACTAAATGGCACTGGCATGCTGAATGAATTTGGAATTTGTTTTGTCAAGTGTGGGAGCAGGCACACAGATGGGCTTTGATCCAGTGGTGCCGCTTGGAATTCTCATTATAGCAATGATGTCACTTGTCACGTGGAGTTGGTGATAATCCTGCTAAATTATGAAAAAAAATGTCAAAAGAAAGGACTTAGCATGGAAAGTTTTCTCTATTAGTTGACTCCAACTTAAAGGACACATGCTTTGTTTCCAGGCCTTAAAAACACTTAGTAGAAATACAGGCTGGAGAGGAAACTTGCAACCTTGAAGAAGGACCTACCTCACTTGGGTACCTTCTCAGAGAAGATAGAACAAAACAAACCGGAGTTTTAGATTAGACCATGAAAAACTCCTTTCAGATGCAAGACAGAGCCTTTTTATATTATCCAATAAAGGCCAAGGAATTTTGATTTATATGAAAAACTTTGTCTATTCAAAACATCAGCAACTATGCTGGGGCATGGAAAAATGCAAACAAAACTGTTGCATGACAAAGAAGTACAGCATATTTCTCACCAAGTTGGTACATTACCACACTTCAGTGTTTTAAAAATATACCCATGATGCAGCTAATAGTGTGCTCAGAGGGAAATTGATAGCTTTAGGTATCTATATTTAAAAAACAATCCAAGATCTCAAGCCTGTAATATAATCTTAAGGTGTTTGAGAAGCACACGATAAAACCAAACTAAGCAGAAGGAATGATGGCAAAGGCTTGAGTAGATGTAAAGGTAAATACAGACAATATAGAATATAAAACAGAGCAGATATCAGAGCAATGGAATAACTGAAGCCAATATTTGATCTCTTATTCCTTCCTTCCTTCTTTCCTTCCTTCCTTCCTTCCTTCCTTCCTTCCTTCCTTCCTTCCTTTCTTCTTCCTTCCTTTTTTCTCAGTCTCATTATGTAGCCCTGGATGGCTTGGAACCCCTCATGTGTGTCATGTTGGAAATCCAACTGCCTTTGCCTCTCACATGCTAGTATTAAAGGCTTATTCCACCACATCTGGCCTCCATTATTTGATTTTTTAAAAAGACCAGCTCAATGAAAATTCTTTAGCAGGGCTGACCAAAAAGAAAGGAATACCAAAATTAGGAAAAAAAGAGGTGACATAGCATTACTATCAATAATAAATAATAAATAAAATAATAATAAAAAGTAACATAACGGAATACTCAACATTGCTGTCTCTCTCCAGACATGCACATAACATGACATATACTATATATATGTGTATATATATGTATATATCAATTTGTTTATCTTTTTGACATATATAATTCTAAATATTCATGCCACAGGCTTACAATGCAGATTTTTTATTTAAAATTACCAAATATCGCATAAATATTTATATATTTTCTCAAACCTATAAAAATTTGGGGGACATATATTTTTGTTTGAAACTCTTGGCATAACATATAGCATAACATATATTTTCTAATTCCAGTTTTATATTTGTGAATCAGGATTAGGTAAAGATTCATAATACCCCAACGTGAAAAAAAATGTGCATTTCCCAGGAGAAACAAATCCAGAGGTAAGTAATTTGGTACACCTATGATAGTCCCACCATGCCACTGAGGAGGAGTTCCAGTTACTGTTATTTGTACCATGTCCAAGGATATGGTTTCTGTAGTCAAATTCACTCATGATCTGTTCTGGCTGCTGGAGTTTCAGCCATTATATATGAATTTTACAATAGAAAATATAGAATAAGGAGTTGCAAATGAATAAAAAATACCTTCCCTGTTGAATCAACAGTCCTTTGTTTTATTCTTCTAATCTGTTGAAATGAGAATCTTACTACATAGCTCAGGCTGGCTGGACACTTCTGTGCTGGTTTCAAACTTGAGATTCTCTTGCCTCAGCATCCCATGTTAGAATTACAGATGTGTATCACGTGTGTGTGTGTGTGTGTGTGTGTGTGTGTGTGTGTGTGTGTGTGTGTACCAGCATGTTTTAAGCATCATTTCTGAAACTACACACAATCTTTAACCTTTGCTTCATCTACCAGGACTTTGTTACATGCCTCTGTCTACAACAAAGGAACTAGAAAATGAACTCACATATTTGTTTGTCTACCTGTATTTGGATGTGTGTATTATCTTACAGATTGAAATGACAAAATATCTGACAGAAGCAACTTAAGGAAGGGAGGATTTTCCTTGGCTCATGGTTTGACAGGAAAGCATAGTAGAGTTCATGGCAGCGCAGGGCCTGGCTGGGCTCCTATGTCTCAGTGCAGGATACATAGCATAGGCCAAAAATAACCTTTAAAGATTGGCTGCCTCCCAATCACCTCCTCTCTCCCTCTAGGCCTCAACTTCTGAAGGTCCCACAACTTCCCCAAATAGTGCCACTACTCAGGGACCGGGTATTCAAATATACAAGCCTCCAAGGGGTGGTTTGCTTCCAAACCATGGCCAATCTTGGTGATTGGCCCTACAGTCCTGTGCATGTGGAATGCATCCTCTACATTGACCTCAGAGCCAGTTCCAAAGTCTTTTATTTTTAATGGCATGGAGCCCAGCTATGAAATCGAAGTTCTGACCCCAAGGAACAAGGGAAAATGAGTATTGTTATAAACCTCTCCTGAGCTTTTCCACATCATATCACAGTCTTTAAAACACCCTGGAATGCAGTCGCTGGAGGATTCTAGTCAATTGATTAGTCCCTACCAGCCATCTTCATTGCACTGTTCACCTAGTCAGCTCTCCAGTATTTGCTGATCAGGGGAAGAGTGGACTGTTTGATGGAGTCAAGCTCTCTAGGAACATTCAACCCATTTGAGTGAAGCTCTAGGATGCTTTCACTCCATGGGTTCAGTTTCTTCCTCTTATGATCTGAAACACTAGTTTAAACTTCAGACGCATTTAGTTTGCAAACAAACCCAAACTGAATTCAAGCAAACCACATCACTATGTTAACCTAAACCCAGTTTGAAAGTTAATATTTATTTAGGAAACAATTAAGTTCCAGCGGGGCATAATGCACACCAGTAATCTACAGACTAGAGAGGATAGGGCAGGTGAATTAGAAATTTGAGGCTAGCCTGAGCTATGTGGCAAGGAACTGTCTCAAGGAAAAGAAACAAAGAAAAAAAGTCTCACAGATGAAAATTAGAAGTAAATGCCTTCAGATCTTTTTTTTTCTTCCTATAATTTTCCAGGTATAGAGGAAAATCTTAGCACTATTAGAATAATTTTTATCTATTCAGTCTTTCATACAGTCAATTAAATGGTTAGTCAGAAGACAAACAGACTGAGAAAGTAGTCTGATCAATTAAATGTAGCAAGTATGTCTTAATTACCTAGTATGTAAATAAGGTAGTGTGCTGGGCACTAGTGAGACTGGTCTTTCAAACAGCTTATACACACAGTGGGAGGGGACTGGCACACAGGACAAAGGAGAGAAGTTTTTATTGGAGTCCTTGCTATTCTTGTGGCTTTAGTAGCAAGAATTTTGATAGAGATGCGAAGTGGTTTGTGAAGGAGTAGGGAGAAATAATTTCTCATTGGAAGGAACCAGGGTAAGTCACTGAGCAGAGGTGCTCAGCCAGGGCTTCTTCTGAAGCCCATAGGACATTGGGCAGTATCTGGAGATGCATCACTCTTCCCTCTGCCTCCCCATAGTTCTCCTCTGAAGAACTGCATATGACTCCAAACAGGACACACCTGTCCACCTTTCACATACTTTTCTTTCTGAGTGATACATTTTTCTTTTTTGTCCAGGAATTTTTTGCTCATGATTTAAGACCAGTATCAGAGGCCGGGGTATAGTTCAGTGTTAGAACCCTTGCTTCAAATGCACAAGGCCCTGGTCTTCATTTCCAGCATCACTAACATAACTGAATAAATAATAAATAATTCCAAATGTTCTGTTCTCTGGTACATGTGATATAGATCACTGATATTTTAGCGTGCTTGCTTAAGTGTTTATGTTCCTTGGCCAGAGAAAACCCCATTGTGTTTGTACACATTGTGTGTGTGTGTGTGTGTGTGTGTGTGTGTGTGTTGTATATGCATGTGTATTTGTGTGTATGCATGTAGGTATATGTGTATTCATGTATGTATGCATGTCTGTGAGTATGTGTGTGTATGTTTATGTATGTGAGTTTGTGGGTATACATGTGTTTTATTCATATCTGTCTCTCCAGAAGATGGCAGATATCATCTAGGCTTATTTTCTAGGCTGAGTAGTCATCAGTTGAGTGAAGCATGAATAGAGGGAGTGAGTGGCAGAAGGGAGCTTTGTACCCACAGAGCCTTTGTTAGATGGTTGTTAAAATGATATTTTCCTCCTTGTTAATTTCTGTTTTGAACTTCATCTCCTAGCTTAAATATTTCCTTCTGATAGATGATATGCTATCAGGAAGAACAAAAAGAATATGGCTTCAAGCCTTGGACGAATAGGCTAAAATCATGTTTTAATATGCTTTTTAGAGTACTTCCCTGTTATTAATTTAACATTGACCTGCTTATTATGATCCCATTATCAAGGAAACAATTATAAAAATCATTAAGAGCTTCTACAGATCTCAGCCACTGACTCATCTTGCTAGTTCTCAATGAACTTGACCTGAACTCCCCTCATTCAGAATATTAGGTAAAATTTCATTTTTCATAACATTACTGAGCATTTCTCCTTGAGCTGATTTTTGTGTTTAATTGTTATTGCTACAAAGAAAGTTCTTTGCAGAAACAGTTGCACAGTTGGGATTGTGCCAGATGTGGGTTAAAGATTCTTTCTAAAACATCCTACTCCACAGGTACTAAACAGGACTCTACCCCAGCATTCCCAGGCCTTTAAATTGAATCATCAGACATATCTTTAGGCTGAAGTAAGACTTTCCTGGCATCAGAAACCTGTACTTTGAATGTAGATAGCTTGCCCTTTCTGCTTGTCATTTTATCTTGTGTGTTCCTCAGGAACTTAAACTTCTTCACAAATGGGCAAACTGTCTTGGGTTAGTGGCTCTCATTTCTTAAGGACTGTTGGAATTGAGAGCCACATATCCTGGGTCCAAGGAAGTGGTGAATCTGATATCAAAGTTTCAAAGGGCTCCAGAGTCCTGGAGAGATTCTGGCATAACCCTCACCTTTTTTTCTTCTCCATCACAAAAAGCCTCCACAATCTGCCCAAGAGATGACCAAGGACAATCCTAACACTTCCTTTCTTATTCCAGGCTACCTGGGCATTCCTAAAGCCTAAATTTGTGCAATTAATTCTCTTTCCTGACCACATTCCTCATTTCCCTCTCCTATCCACTTCTATGCCCTGATGACTATCTCTTGCAAAAGCCCGGTGGTTTTAACTTTCTCTATGAGTGCCTATTACTCATTGTTATTCTAACTGAAGCATGGACCTCCCAGAGTCATGCTTTCTTGCATCCTAGCCAAGTAGTGCTTGGTTTTTTGTTGTTTTGTTTTGTTTTGTTCTGTTTTGTGTGTCTTTCCCCTCATGTTACTTTGTGTTAAATATGTAAGACTATCATCATTTCAGCTTGTTTTCTTAAAAATAAACTGTGACTTTTGTGGAGTCAGTGAAATAGAAGCTGGTGATGGTATGTATGTAAATTTGGGGTAAAATTTTGGATTTGTTTCTTTTTCATAACTCCAACAAGACCAATTCTCATCTCCCTTGAGGAATTTTGGTGTGGAAACAATGATCACGACTATCCTTTTTATTGTAAGCATCATCTTATTTGGGGTCATTTCTCATATTCTATGAAGTGGTAAGCCTCCAGTTAACCCTCACTCATTCCAGAAACATATCTGTCACAATTCTCCAAGATTTCCTTCTCCATGGGCATCAGTGGTTCTCAACCTTCCTAATTCTGTGACCTTTAATACAGTTCCTCATGGATTTATGATTGGTGACCCCCAACCATAAAATTATTTCATTGCTGCTTCATAACCCTAATTCTGCGACTGTTATGATTCATAATGTAAATATCTGATATGCATGGTATCTGATACGCAACCCCCAAGGGGTCTCCATCAATAGGTTGAGAACTGCTGATTTTGACAGTCATTTCAATACTATGACTTCTGAGCACTTTGATCTGTTCCTCTCTAATGATCTCATGCCTTCCTAACCTTGGCCACTCATTCCCATAGGATGATCTGTTTATATCCTACCCTGACATAGACATGGGTGGCCTTCCATAATCTCAGCTACTGGCATTCCCTTCTAGGACTACCTCCTCAGATCTTTCTAGATCACTAAAAGTTCTCTGGCTCACCATCTTTTCATTGTCCTTCATATCCCACTTGTCCTCATTATCTCCTTATCCATCCTAGATCTTAGTTCATCATGAAGCTGGCTTTATCACCCTGGCAATTCTCACATGTCCTTTCTTTTGCAGAATTTCCATTCCTGTTATTTACAATAGTCTTCCTATTTTGTACCCCTTTCTGGTTATTACTTGATTAGAGAAAAGGACCCATCTTTATTGTGTGGTTTCATTTTAAAGTCATAAACCACTAAATTCAAGTGGTTCTCGACAGTCTGATGTGTTCCCCTACTCTGTGCATTCTTCACAATACAATTTCAATATTTTTCTTTTTGTTTTCTTGTTTTGTTTTTTATTTTTTTCAAGACATGGTCTCCCTGTGACAGTCCTGGCTGCCTTGGAACTTGCCAGGCTGACCTCAAACTCACAGAGATCTGTCTGCCTCTGTCTCCCAAGTTCTGGGATTAAAGTCATGCACCACCATCACCTGGATCAATGTTTTTCTTTCTCAAACATTTGATATCTCCCATTCCTGTTTCACTGAAAACATAAAGGATAAGCAGAGATCTTCTACATGCATCTTGTGTCCTTTCTGACCTCTGCCTGCATCTTTGCCATATGCTGTCTGCCTTCTCAGTGGGTGTCCATGTTCCTATTTAAAACCCACTCCTTCTCTTGTACACCAGGTTCTCAGACCTCAAGCCTTCTCAAGGGTTAGAAGCACTATTTTAGGACTTTCAAAAGTAAGAGGTTCTCTTTTCTTTCTTCTAAATTTTATTTCCATTAGCATATAAAAACTGTACCTCTCATTAAAATATTTTCCATTAATTCATATCACCTTCAAAACAAGACTTCTTCAACATGTAGTCCATATATACATAGTGTTCATTTCTTCTTCTCATTCCCTTTTGAACAACTTAATAGAACTTACCTAAACCATTTCACTCAAACAGCTCTGATTTGGGCTATCACTCAGCTGAGATTCCTTCTTCCCAGGTGATTGTAGGTTGTATCAAGTTAACAATAAAAGTTAATCAGCACACACGGCAAAGCACTGCAGCTGGCAAGGACTCAGAAGAGACAAAGATCACTGTGTCTAGAGGTGTAGAGATGATGTTCCAGATTGCAAGAACTATTCACCCATTCTCAGACACTGTCTCATATGAAACAATTGAGTTCATCCTCCTTGCAATGGTTACTCCATTTGACTTCTGGGATGTCATCTACTTGAGTCTTCTCTCATGGATACCTTTCCAATCTTTTAAAATAGTCCTCCTTTGTCTCCATGAAATCTTAATTTTGGAGGACTCAAAGGACTCCATCCTTATCCCTCTTTTGCTCTCTGTGTCTGTACTGACTCATTGTATGATCCCATTCTGTCCAATAGCTTCATGTTTTCTATGTTAGTACTATCTAATGAACTACAATGAAAGCTTCAGATATAGCTTTGCATTTTTTTTTTCTTTTTGAAACAGGGTTTCTCAGTAGCTTTAGAGGCTGTCCTGGAACTCTCTCTGTAGACCAGGCTGGCTTCGAACTCCCAGAGATCTGCCTGCCTCTGCATCCAGAGTGCTGGGATTAATGGTGTACACCACCAACACCCAGCTGCATTTTCTAATAGTTACATTTTAAAAAGTAAAACAAGGCTAGCCAGCCATCGCTGTGGGAAAGGTGCTTACCACTAGGCCTCATGACCTAAATTTGATTCCTGGAGCACACATGCACTATGGCACACTTAAAATAAATAAAACATAAAAAATTAAGTGAAAAGGGACAAATTAGATTATTTCTAATAACACTTTAATGCAACTCTGTATAATAAAAATTCAATATTTCAACATGCAATCAATATAAAATATTCAATGATATGTTTCCTCTTCCTTGTTCTTTGAAATCAAGTATCTACCTATAGTTTATCTCAATTAGAAATGGTTACAGCCGGGCATTGGTGGCTCATGCTTTTGAACTCAGCACTCGGGAGGCAGAGGCAGGCGGATCTCTGTGAGTTCGAGGCCAGTCTGGTCTCCAGAGCGAGTGCCAGGATAGGTTCCGAAGCTGCACAGAGAAACCTTGTCTCGAAAAACCAAGAAAAAAAAAAAAAAAAAAAAAAAAAAAAAAAAAAAAAAAAAGAAATCGTTACAGAAGTGTTTGGTAGCTATGTGTGGCTGGAATGCACAGCATAGATCTCTAAGGTGAACACTGGCTTTTACTGAGTCAAAGAGAAGCTGTTGTGAAGTTTTGGGGAGGAAAAGGATATGATCAGACTAACTTAAATTTATTTATTTATTTATTTTGATTTTGTGTGTAGATTGCTTGCTTACAGGTATGTGAACCATGTACATGTCTTGTGCCTGTGGATCTCAAAAGAGGGCTTGGATCTCTTATAACTGCAGTTATTGTTGGTTGTGAGAAACCATGTATGTTCTTGGAACTGAGCCCAGGACCCTCTCTCTGCAAGAACAGCAAGTGATTTTTAAGTATGGAGTCATGCCTCCAGCCCCAAGCAGACTCTCTTTTAAAAGGCACTGTGGGCAGGCTGTTGGATACAGACTGTGAGGGAGCAAGGAGGGAGCAGAGAGACCACTGAGTAGGTGAACATGGTGAAATGTGCCAGGAGGGAGGTGGTGCTGAAGGCAGGGGGAAGTGACTCTGTTATGAGAAAAAGTGAGTAGGAATTCTAGGTAGAATGTACAGAAAGAAAGATGTCCAGGATGAGTCAGAGGAAGAAGTGGAAAGATGTTGCTTTTAGGTGCAACAAGGAAGGCAGGAGAGAGCAGGTCTGGAGAAGGAAGCTTGATGGCTTGATTTTGTATTTGGTAAGCTTGAAGTTTCTATGAAACAAACAGGCCAACAAACAGAAACCAAATGCTGTTGACAATTTCAAATATGTCAAGAAAACAACATACCCACAACAAAACGTGTATGTGATATGTGAGAGATGTAGTATGCCTTGGGTTGGTGGTCAGGGAAAGCATCTCTAAAGACAGGACATTTGAGCTGAGTCCCAAAGGAAGAAATGGGGCCAGCCAAGGAAACATCTTAGCAGGAAATATTTTAGTTAGAGGGTACTAGAAAAATTAGGGCAGGAAGAGGAAAAAAATAAACTAAAACTAAAACTAAGACTCTTGAGAAAGGAGCACCGAGGGACAGAGAAGCTGGGCAGGTGGGCAGGCACTAGGGGAAGGAAGCCTTTGGGAGGCTGTAAGTTAGTTGCATGTGATTTATTCAGGTTTTCCAAGGAAGGCTGTACCTCCTGGATGGTGAATGCATTTATAATGTACCATTATTTTTAATTAAATTAAAGTTTTAATTATGCCATTTTCTGGAAACTGGATACAACTTGAGACCATTTTGAGCAAATAAGCCAGATTCAAAGATAAATATCATGCTTTCTCTTACTCATGAGTCCTAGATTTTATATAAATACTTAAAGCCATTGCTTGAATGTATATTTTGTAGAGCCAACTATTTGGGATTGGACAGCCATTTGGGATGCTCCTCCTCCACCTCCTCCTCCTTCTTATTGAAAATAGATTCTTCTCTCATACAATGCTTCTCAGCCACAATATCCTCTCCTTCCACTCCTCTCAGCTCACACCTGAAAGACCCCCGAAGAGGTACTTTCGTAGAAGGAGACCCGCACCCAGGAATCAGCGAGACCACGAACTTGGATGCAAAACCGCAAGAGGCTTTATTGGAGATACGGGTACCCGGGCGACTTAGCTTCTGTGAGGCCAAGCGCGCCGAGCCAAGGGAAAGGGGTCCTTATATAGGGAAAAAGGCGCAAGCTAGAAGCAGGGATTCTATTGGATAATTCTAATGAGGCATTGTACAGAGCTATTCCCATTGGTCAATGTAAATGAGGCGCTATACAGGGTTATTCAAATGAGGTGAAGTACAGAGTTATTCAAATGAGGTGAAACACAGAGTCTTTCAAATGAGGCGAAATACAGAATCATTTCTATTGGATGGTTCAAATGAGACACAGAGCCATTCCAGATCAGCATATTCTCAAGGTCTGGTGTCTGGTACAACAGACTCAATTCCCCCCCTCCGCGTCCAGATGGCTGACCTTGGGGGCGGAGACCTTGGGACGGAGTGTTTCTCATCGGGCAGGGGCTCAGGGGCAGGGCTCCAGGCCGGCTCACTTGGTGTTCGTTCTCGTGCCGGCCCACCTGGTGCTCGTTCTTGGGCCGGACGTGCGGCGGGTGGCGGGGGAAGTGGAGGCCGCCGGGGGTGGGGATCGGGGAAGCCGCCGACAGGAGGAGGAGGAGACAAACTTGAGAAAGAAAGGGCTAAGGGGCAGGGGTCTTTCAACACCCACCTCTCCTTTTCACCAAGACCCCATTTCTCTTTGGAAAAGAGCAGGCCTCCAAGAGGTAACAGTCAAACAAGACAAAACAAGATACAGTAAGGTAAGGCAAAAGCCTCATATTGAGTCTGGACAAGGCAACTCAATAGGAGGAAAAGAGTTCCAAGAGCAGGCAAAGGAGTGAGAGACACACTCATTTCCACTGTTAGGAGTCCTACAAAAACACCAAGCTAACAGCTGTAACATATATGCAGAGAACTTGGTGAAAACCTATGTAGGCCCCATGCATCCTGTTTCAGTCTCTGTGAGTCCTTGTGAGCCCTGCTTAGTTTCAGTGGGCCATATTCTCCTGGTGTCCTCCATCCCTTCTGACTTCTACAATCTTTCCTCCCTCTCTTTAGGGTTTCCCAATATTCAATGGGAGGGATCTGATGAAGATCTACAATTTAGACTCTCCACATAATGTCTGGCTGTGAGTTCTCTGCACCCATTCACATCTGCTGCCAGAGAAAGCCTCTCTGATAATGACTGGACAAAGCACTGATCTATGAGGATAGCAGAATATCATTATGAATCACTTCATTGATTTTTTTTTCCAGTTGTGTTTGGTTCTACCCTAGGTCTCTGGTCTATCCAGTCTCCAGTTCCAGGCTATCCAGGCAATGTAAGGCATGGGCTCCCTCTTGTGGCACGGGCCTCAAGTTAAATCAACATTTTTGGCCCCTCTCATAAGTTCTGTGCTACCATTACCTCAGCACATTTTGCATGCAGTACAGATTGTAAGCGAGAGTTTTGTGGCTGGGTTGTTGTCCAGGCTTCTTCTTCCATAGCCCACAGAGTACCTTCTTCCACCAAAGAGACTAGAACATAGAGGTGAAGGCTCCATGCAGGAACCAGCTTGATCTCTCTACATTCAATGAGCTGGTTGAGTGCTGTCCTTGGTTATGGAGCCCTGTTGTCAGTTTCCAGAGAATGGCCTGTCCTAGCAGCAGCCTGGGTTGTTTAGCAATCTCCATGGGCCAACAACTCAACTGAATGCAAGCCAATCCCGACACTGGAAGCCTTGCTCAGCTACAAAAGATGTCCAGTCTAGATTTCATATCTTCTATTACTAGGAGTCCTCACTAGGGTCCCCCTCATAGATTTCAGGAAGTTTCCACTGCTTTAGGTTTCCACCCTCCCACCACGCTTCATAGTTCCAGCTGCCTCCCCCTCTCTCCATTCTTCTACCTGATCCCTCCCACTTTGATCATCATCTTCCCCCAGTCCATCTGAAAAATTTATTCTATTTTCCCTTCCTAGGCCATTTGTCCCTTCTGGAGCCCTCGTCTTTACCTAATCTCTTTGGGTCTGTGGACTCTATCTTGATTATCATTTATTTAACAGCTAGCATTCACTTATAGGTGAACATATACTATATTTTCTTTCTGGGTCTGGGTTACCTCACTCAGGATGATTCTTTTTTTCTCGTGTCAACCATTTGCCTGCAAATTTCCACGGTGTAAACGTACCACATTTTCTTTATTCATTCTTTGGTTGAGGGATGTCTAGGTTGTTTCCAGTGTCTTTGTGGTAGGATGGAGTGTCCTTTGGGCAAATGCCCAAGAATGGTATCACTGAGTTTTGAGGCAGATCAATTTCCAATTTTCTGAGGAACTGCCATATTGATTTTCAAAGTGGCTATACACATTTGCACTCCCACCAGCAATGGAGGAGTGTTCCCCTTGCTCCACATCCTCCCCAACATGAGCTGACACTTGTGTTATTGGTCATAGCCATTCTGACTGGTGTAAGATTGAATCTCAAAGTAGTTTTAATTTACATTTCCCTAATGGCTAAAGATGTTGGACCTTTCTTTAAGTGTTTCTCATTTCTTTGAGATTCCTTTGTTGAGAATTCTCTGTTTAAATAGTACCCCATTTTTAAATTGCATTATTTGATATGTTGATATCTAGTTTCTTGAGTTCTTTATATATTTTGGATATTAGTCCTCAATCAGATGTAGAGTTGTTGCATATCTTTTCCCATTTTGTAGGCCACTATTTGATCCTATTGACAGTATCCTTTGCCTTACAAAAGCTTTTAAGTTTCATGAGGTCCCATTTATTAATTGTTGATCTTAGTGCCTGTGTTATGGGTGTTCTGTTTAAGAAGTCATCTCCTTTGCCAATGCATTCAAGGCTGTTCACCAATTTCTCATCCATCAGGTTCAGTATCTGGATTTATGTTGAGGTATTGATTGACTTGGACTTGAGTTTTGTGTAGGGTGATAAATATGGGTTTATTTGAAATCTTCTACATGCAGGCATCAAGTTTGACCACACTATTTGTTGAATATACTTTTTTTCCATTGTGTATTTTGGACTTCTTTATCCCAAATTAGGTGTCCATCCATAGGTATGTGTAAGGTTATGTCTGGGTCTTCAATTGGATTCCACTGATCAGTGTGTCTGTTTTTATGTCAATACCATGTGGGTTTTATTACTATACCTCTGTAGTACAACTTGAAATCAGGGATGGTGATACCTTGAGCAGTACTTTTATTGTTAGGATTGTTTTTGCTACCCTGATTATTTTTTTTGTCCATATGAAGTTGAGAATTGCCTAAGATCTGTAAAGAATTGTGTTGGAATTTTGATGGCGTTTATTTGACTTACTTGTTCAATATGACCTCAAGTTGCATCCACTTTCTAAAAAAAAAGGAAAATGACAATTTAATTTTTCTTTATGGTTGATTAAAACACTGTTGTGTGTATATACTATGTTTTCTTTATCTACTAATTTGTCAATGGAATCCTAAGTTGAGTCCATCACTTGGCTATTGTGAATTGTACCACAGTAAATATGAATGTTTAATCTCTCTGGTGTGTTGAGTTAAAGTATTTTAGATTAAATGCAGAAATGGTATAGCTGGGCAATAGGATGTGTCCATTTTGAAAATTTAGTCATAGCTTCTTTAATTAAAATCAATTGCCTTGTTGATGGGGAGAGATGTACCCTTATTACCCCTTGTTCCTCACCACTTGCTAAAGAAGAGGGAGTTGATCCTCCCCGTCACCAGTTGTAGCACTCAGGAAATCAGGACCTGTTCCCTTCACCCGGGCAGCATAGCAGAGCTGACTCTGTTGGTGGAGGTATGGGTGAGTTGGCCTTGAGGATGTGAGAGTGGGATTGCTGGCCACACCTCCCACATCTGCCATGTGGTGGTGAGGGAGAGGGAAAGATGACCTCCCCTGCTTGACACTGTCACCTGTGGTGGGCAAGGGAGCTGGCCCTCTCTCTTACCAGCTGCAGCTCTCAGGAAGGTGGGTCTTGCACCTCACCTGGGTAGCACAGCAGAGCTGACCCTATTTACAGGGGTGCAGGTGAACAGACCAAAAATGTGAGCATGGGAGATCTGGCCCCACCTCTCATCTGTCTTATGGCAGTGTGGGCTCCGGAGAATACCTCCTCCACCCAGTGGCCTCTGCACCTTGCCTGGGAAAGATAGTAGAGCTGGTCCTGATGGTGTAGGTGTAGGAGAGTCAACCCTGAGGGCATGAAAGTAGGATAGCTCATTGCTGCAAGGGGTGAAGGGGCAATGGTGGTGGCTGGGGGGGGGGAGATGGTGGACTGACCAACCCTGAAACTACACAGGCCCAGAACCACAGTTTTGAGTTGGCCCACCTGAACATCCGCTTCATCTACGGTCTGTCATAGCCCATGAAGTGTCTGGTCCTGCAGACCCAAAGCTGCAGGATTTCCACAGGGCAACAGGGTATCCAAGAGGAGTAGCAGTGAGGACCCAGTATTGATGGAGGCCTCTTACCAGACCAATGACTCTTTGCCATGAACACTTAGAAGTAAAGATACATGGACAAAAGGGTTTACTGCATGACACACTGTGTCACACTGCAGTTTTCTTGTCGAGATTCTCCCTTTTTTTCCCATTCTTTTTTATTTTTTTCTCTTAACTTTATTTTATTTGGGGGTGGGGGGCGGAGGTTGCAAGGGCAGAGAGTGGATATGAAGGGACAGGAAATGAATGAGATAGATATGTATGATGTGAAAGACACAAAGAATAAATGAAAAGAAAACTTTAAATAAGGAAAAGAGCTCCAGTAATTTGGGGACATAAACGATAGTTTCTAAGGGTAGAGACGGAAAGGAAACAAACAAAGCAAGAATAGGGATTATTATTATAGTAACAGATAAGATAGAGGAGGGAGAATTTAAATAGGAACAGGGTGGGATGGGGACAAGAAAGATGAGGAAGGGGATAGGCAGCTTTAACTAAAGGCTGGGTGTAATAGAGACATGCAAAGCTGTGGGCTTTGAGAAACTTCCACAAAACAAAACAAAACAAAACAAAAACAAGAAAAAGGGGTGGTAGTGGTGAGGACAGAGCAGGGGAAAACTGTTTCACTAAGTTGAAATTGGGTATTAAATAGGGGAAGAATAAAACGGTTGCAAAGTGGGCAGGGGTGCAAAGTCTTTAGGTAGTGTTAATGCCACAGATTTGAGGAGAAAGACCACTGACCCATGTAACAGTACTTTCTTGTTGGGTCTACTAGCCCGAAAATAACGACATGGAAGCTTATTATTAATTATGGAAGTTTGGCCTTATTCTAACTAGCTCTTATAACTTAATTAAACTGTTTCTATTAACCTACATTCTATCATGTGGCTAGGTTACCTTTTCTCTGTCCCATATGTCCAATTTGTCCCAAGCCCTGTTGATGTCTCGTGCAGGCCTGGATTAATTTCTCTGATTTCTTCTCTTTCTGCTCTGAAGTCCCACCTATCTTCTCCTGTCATTCATTTTTTTTTTATTACACCAGTCGCAGCAATACACCTTCACACAGTTCACAAACATCCCACGACAGACCCAAATCATAGCCAACTTTTTTTTTTTAATTTGTGTATATGAGATGTCTATCCCTAGGGCAGGGTTCAAGAGATCAGCATTGAATGTGGAGAAGATAAGGTTTTCATAGCTCAGGAGTGGAGGGGTTTCCAAATTGGGGATTTGGCAGGTCAATAAGCAGGTGTTACAGAAGTAGAACATAAGCATAACAAGTTGGTTATCAATCTTCTGAAACAAAGGCATGGTTGCAAGGTGGTCATAACAGGGTGGTCATAATGACCTTCTGTAAAAAAAAAAAAAGGCAAGGAACAGGCAGTACAGAACCATTTGTAGTTAAGGTTAGAGCTGGGGCACAGCCCAATCCTTGAGAAACAGACTTAATAAAAAACAGGAATGATGAAGGTGAGGATGGAATTATATCTCTAGACCCAAGATAAATGATAAATGGATGTTTATTGGGGACAATTATACAGAAAAATACAAAGAACCACCGGAGCATTTTGGAGTGTTTCCCTGCTCTTCCTACTGGATGCTCTGACCCACCAGAAGGAGCACACAAAGGAAAGCCACGCCCCAAGCTCCTCTCTTTCCACTTCTGTCCACCTGAAGCCACACTCAAAGGGGTGTGGCCTCTGTTTCAGGTCCACAGACCAGATGCCTGCAGAATACACCTAATTTGTCTTTATTATAAGATGGCTTTTAAGCCCAAGATGTAGGCATACTGGTCTACCTCACCTTGGCCTGCTTGGTGGGCCTGTATTTATGAGACCATGCTAGCCTGTGGTTAAGATCAGATTTCCACCTTGTGAAACCATGCATGGTTCTTAATCAAGATTTTTCTCCTCTAGCTAGAGCAGTGATTCTCAACCATTCTAATGCTGTGACACTTTAATACAGTTCCTCATGTTGTGGTGACCCTCAAATATAACATTATTTCATTGCTAGTTCATAACTATAATTTTGCTACTATTATGAGTCATAATGTAAATATCTGATATGCAAGGTATCTGATGTGTGACCTCTCCCCAAAAGGGTCACAACCCACAGGTTGAGAACTGCTGAGTTAGAGGTATTCTATAGGCCAGATATTAGCATAGTACCAGATACTTGCTCTGGGTTCTCCAAATGTGCCCTGGAAGGAAGAATTGTTGGCTATAGTCTCCAAGCTATCAACTCAGCAGTGCTGGATTTAAAATGGTTTATTGTTACTACTCAGGTCAAATGCACAGAAGAGAGAATTTTTCTGGCATTGTCCCTTCATCTGCCTTTGCAGCTATCACAGGGAACTTTTGGTTCTCTCTCTCTCTCTCTCTCTCTCTCTCTCTCTCTCTCTCTCTCTCTCTCTCTCTCTCTCTCTCTGTGTGTGTGTGTGTGTATGTCTCCCTTCCTCTCTTCCTCTCCCCTTCTTCTATTTTCACTTATTGCTCCCTTCCTCTCTCCTCCCTTCTTGTCTTAAAATTAATGAGAGTATAGTGTGAATTTCTTAAGGCTCTTTCTTCATCTGAACCAGTGCTTCCAACTCTCTGTAGTTGCACTCACTCACACTGAGTCTCTTGACCTCTCTTCTGTTTTGCTTTCCCAGTTTCCTTTCGTTCAGTGCTATTGAAACTGTTTTCCATGGTCACCTACCTTGTAGGCTATCTTCTCGACAATAATCCCATATAAATCTGGAGATTCTAGGAGTCCATGCATGAATGTCATCTTCCATCTTTGGGAATCTTTATCATTTATAGTTCTTATTCAAAGCATATTGTCTGTCCCTTGGTTAAAACACAATAAATGTTTGCTGGTGTGGGACAAGGCCTGGCTTACTGGAGAGACAGCAAAGAGAGTTCCTTGCTTGGGTGGAGAGTAGGGAAGGTGGAGCCTGTTGAAAGAAAGGAGGCGAGTAGAGACACCAATTTTAAGTAAGCCAAGGACAGGTTTGGCCTACTTTTTATTTTGGCATTGGGCTGGTCTGGTTCCATTGACAATGATGCTATTCCCATGTGTGGGAATGGCTGAAATGGTTTGATCATGAAAGGACCTTAATCTATCATCCAAAGCCTTCAATAAGTGGAAATTTCTGATGGGCATCATGCAAAGCCATGTCTATAGGAATTTGCCATCAAGTGCCTCACCTCTCTCTGCCTGTACTGATGCTGCAAGCCCAAGCACATGCAGGGTGGTATGCTGAATTCCAAATTTCTGGCACTATTTCTTTTCTGGCTACGACAGATGTCCTCAAGCCTAATTCCAGGCTGGCACAGAATTAGGTTTGGGGCCCAGTCTGTGCTATGCTGCCTGCACTGGACTTGAGTCTGATTCTATCTGCAAAGTCTGTGATCAGGACGATGACATTTGACCACAAGAAAACAAGTTAGGTATTGCACAATTTTTCAGATCTCAGAGCCTTTCTCTTTTCATTTAAGTTTCTACAGCCATTGAAATCCATCACTTGGCACCAGCTTTTAGATCAGAGATCTTTACCTACAAATAATGATCCCTGGGTGACTGTCACACTCAGCATCTGAACAGAGAGAGCCAACAGGGATGTTTACAAATTCACCATCAATTACTGCTTGTAATTATATTAGAGCAGGGATGCAGGTTCTTTACTTTGTTGTTGTTTTATATCTGAATTGTATTTTTTAGCACATTTTTTAGATTCCTAATTATGATATGGTAAGGTACCCATTGTGTTATTTAATCATACTTTCTCTGGGTAAGGGAGGAGAGGAAAAGATTTTCCTTTTTCTATCAACAGTTGCTTTCATTTCTACATCAAGAGGGTGGAAACTTGGTTCCTCCCTCATTCCCTTTAGGCAGTGAGTTTGTGGTTGAAAATCACACAGTTGTTGATTTTGAGTTTGAGTTTCCCTACTTTGTTTTTCCCCTCCTATTATGCTGCCTAGCATAATGCAAGAGTCTTTCCAGCCAACACTCCCTAAGGGTGGGGCTAGAAAGACAGCCTATTTAAGTTATCTTATGGGTAATCTGCTTTTACATTCACCAAAATAAGTCAAGTTAGTGGCATATTCTCTTTTGTTCTCATTTCTGACATGTACTTAACATTTAAACAGCGTGAGAATGAATCACATTGCATACATTTCTTTAATGAACTATGAAACATCCTAGGCTCCGGCCCAGGAACCAAAGGAAGATGGCATGTTGCCATTTACTTCCTGGACTGCAGACAAACTCCATTTTTTCATGTAAGGTCCATGGAAGACCGCTGTCATTCTAATGTTCTAATGTCATTCTTGCCCATCATCTCCTTCCTGTTGGAGGGAAGTCAGCAATTCCTCTTTCCCAGTTTCTAGCTTTTCTATCTACTGTCTGGCCAAAGTAAAATGGAAAGAATAAGAAACACCTGACTTGGGCTGGGGATTTAGATCAGTAGGAGAGCACTTGCCTAACATATGCAAAACCCTGAAATAAATAAATAAATAAATAAATAAATAAATAAATAAATAAAGTAAGCCAGCAAGCTGTGTCATGAAACAGACTTACTGAGGATGAAATGAGATAGTGAATATGAAAGTGTTTTAGTTCTGTGACTATAGGCTGTTGCCATTATCTCTTATTCATCGATCATCCTTATTTAGCTACATGGTTTTTCCTTCTTTGCACATTTGTTTCAAATGAAAGAGACTTGCTGCTCCTGATAAACTAAAGACCATTTCAAAGCCCCAAGACAATGATGGAAATTAATCAATATAAGAAGTCTATCTTGGTAGTTCATACCATTATTATGTATATTATCATTTATGTATATGCATTTTTATTTGGTTATGGTTTGAATTCCTCTGATACCAGAACTAAAACACAGTATTATATGTACTATGGTGGGCAAACATTTCTATCCAAATGGCTGCCACTCAAAATTTGATTTCACCTAATTTTTTGTACAAAAAGGATAACCACACATTTCATTCAAATTTGACAACAGGAACTATAAACATTGCTTTACAAAGAGCTGTTGTGATGTCAAAATACTTTTATGAGGTGGTGCTCTGAGACTTTTAGCATATTCTGTGTTTTTTTTTTCTGTTCCTGCCAAGGAAAGATGATAAATAAACTAGAAAAAGAGGATATAATCTCTCTAAAATCACAGAATTCCTGTTTAAACTATGGTTGTTCTTCTCAATATATTTTCACCATGCTTTACAATAAATAGTACACCTATGTTTACTTTTCACAGTGGCTTTAAATTTTTTGAAATGCATTTTTCTGTAATGTGTATATGTGTTTACATGTATATGGGTACAAATATGTGTGCAGGCACATATACATTTGTACATACACATATTGGGAAATCAGAAGTTGGTTGGGTATCTTCTTTTATTGCTTTCTGCTTTATATATTGAGGCAGAGTTTCTTACTGGAATCAAGAGCTCACTTAGCTGGTCTAGTTGACTAGCTTGCTCTGGGAGATTTGCTTCCTCAGAGCTGGGTTGTATTGGGCCACTACACCTACTCAATCATTTATGTGCATGCTGGAGATACAAATACTGTTTCTTAGGCAAGCATGACAATCCACTTACCAATGGAACCATCCTGCAGCCCTATTTTGAATTGGATAGGTGTTCACCCCATATTGTCCAGGATTTCGAGTTGCCTACTTCAGAATTTGCATAGGAGAATGCAAAATGGGCATCTATTCCTTGCTGGGATTCGTAGTAGACTCCTCACACATATTATCTTATTTAATCTTTGTGTTTAATCCTCATTTTATTGATAGGTAAGCTGCGATTAAAAGTTTAATCACCTGGATTTAAGTACTTAATTCTTTCTAAGTTCTGTTCTATAGTATTTCTATTTTTGAAAATCACCCCTCCCCTTTGAGACAGGTTCTGATGTAGTCAGGCTGACCTTCTGGCTTACTGTGTAAACTAGCATGATCTTGCCCTTCTGATTCTCCTGCCTATACCTCCTAAGCGCTGGGACTACAGGGTATGCCAGCATACCCAGATAAATGCAATGCTGAGGATCAACTCCAGGGCCTAATGGATACCAGAGAGGCACTCTACCCATGGAACTATTTCCCTAACATCTACTTTGAATTTTTAAGAAAGATTTGTATGAGTATTTGTCTGTATGTATATATGTGCACTACATGTGAGTTTGGTGTATACAGAGGTCAGAAAAGGGCACTGGTTACTCTGGATTTGGAGCTGAAGATGGTTGTGAACCACCATGTGGGTACTGGGAACAGAATCCAGTCCTCTGTAAAAGTAGCAAGTAGTCTTAACCACTGAGCCATAAATCCAGCTCTTAGTACTTTTTGAAATTATTGGTCCTTACAAAGTTAGAGTTATTTCCCTTCACTATGACATATTTCACTATCTTTACTTAAAGAGGAAGTATCCATATTCAAGGTAATTAAGATACTCATAGATGGTCCTGACCTACATGAAAATGGTTCCATTTTCAATTTTCCATTTTACAATGGTATGAAAGTGATACCCTCAGCACAAACCATACATTAGAGGATGAAATGTGATCATTTCCATAGGGCAGTGATTTACCTCAAGGTGCTGAGCAGAGGCAGTGAGCCATAGCTCCCAGCAAGTCGCAGGATCAGAAGGCTGAACAGGTGATACTGTGTGTGGGCAATAGTGTTGATAAGCGCTGTCTACTAGGACAGGTGTCATCAATGCTGACACTGCCTGTAGGAGGCAATGAGGATAAGCACTGGCATCTAGTAGGACAGGTGTAGTAAATACAGTTTGAAGATATTTTCAACTTAGAATGTGGTTATTGGACTCTAACCTCATTTTAAGTCAAAGATTTGTACTTGAAAAATTAAATAGGAATCTCCAAAAAGCTAAAATGTGAACAATTTATTAATAATTTTGTTGTAATAATTGTGTAGTATTTTCTTAGTTGTGACTTATAATAAAATGCTTCAAATTGTACTATGTAGCCATAAATAGAGCATACAGATAGTGCCTATACTTATCCTTTTTCAAAGAATTTTCTGGATACAAGGTATCTTGGCAACTGGGAAACAATCAGCATGTAGATAGAAGAAAGTTCACTGAGAAAATCCAATCCAGTGACAGTTCTTTTGTCTTCAGCTTTGTCAGTAAAACTCCATCCATGCACACAAATGCCTCTTCTCTGGTGAGAAGCTATGTTGTAAGTTGTAGAAGATAAGCCTCTGACAAGATTTGGAACCTCCTTTTAGTTAGGGATTTTTTGTCAGACAAACACAAGCATTTAAAAGTAAAATTCTGTTTTAAGTATAGTGCACTCACCTCCTGGGAGACTTACAAATAGTATTAATAGCAATAAGCTAAAGGGTAGAGAAGCAAATGGACCTTTTTGATTGCCTTTTTTAAAAAAGGGAATAAACAATTATTTACTGGACCAATTCTTTGCAATTACCTTATCTAATTTATAACTTGTAAAAACTGTCAAAAAAACTAATGACTACTTATCCAAAGTCAAAATTCTCATCCAAACTCGGATTGTCCTAGAATCTTTCACTGTATTGCTAGCTCCTCCTTGAGAGAACAATTTCCAGGGTTTGTTTCCCAACAATGAGGTATAAAATGCAAGTGTAAATGGGAAGAGTCAAACAGCTTTTATCAGTAGTGGGACTAGTGGAAGTTCTGGGTTGATGTCAGCCTTTCCACAAGTGCATTTTATTTCCTTCTATTTGCCACCAGTTGGAGCTACTGAATAAAACCAAATCACTTTGAGTTCAGAAGACAACTCTGAAATATGAAGTCAGCACCATCTTTGTCCCTGAACAATTTGTGAACAAATTTTAGAGAATTAAAGACTGAAAGATGTAAAGTTGGCGAGGGCTAAGTAACTGGACTTGGCCAGTTAATGATTTTATAGCATTCTGGAAAGATTATTTTGACATAGACTCCCAGGTTAGTTGTACCAGTTTTGCAGTCATCACTGTAGTGATAATTAAATGTTAATAGCTGTACAGAGCCTCCTGTATGGCATATTCTTTACTAGTGACCATGGTTATTATATGCATGTGACCATTGATGACATTGGCAGTTATTATTCATTTCACCATCAATATCACAACTGGAGAGATACTATTGTAAGTATAATTCATATTATCACTCAATATCTTTGGCCTCGTATATGAAAACTGTGACTTGACCTCACATTACTAGGTGTTGGGTCCCTGAGTAACTTTCTGGATATTATACAGTAGGGGATGATTACACTGCTGAGCATAAAATGATCACAGCCTTCTTTTAGAGAATGAAATCATACCCGACCAGAGAGGACAAGGATAAGTTTCTTTTGGATGAAATGTACTGGCCTGCTAGGGGATGCAAGTTAACTGTAATGGGCAGTAGATAGTACTCATACAATGAGTCAAGTCCACTTGGAAATCAAAGGAAAGGAACCTGTTAAGAGTGCCTTTGAAGTTGGCTAGATTCTTTATAGCAGGAGCAGTGCTGACCAACCTGTACTCTTGTAGAACTCCTGCCTCATATTGGCCAAGTTCAATGGTCAAGAATGAGAAGCAGCCTTAATCTCAGCACTCAGGAGGCAGAGGCAGATGGATCTCTGAGTTCAACGTTTACCTGGTCTACAGAACTAGTCCAGGACATTGATGGCTACACAAAGAAACCCTGCCGCCGCTCCCCCCCCCCCCCGCCCCAAATGAGAAGCATTCTGAAATCCGAACTTTCTACTTTTTATACCTGGCAATATAAGTGATTCTTGCATTTCTCCCCAGAGGGTTAGAGCACTAACTTCTCTGAAGAGGACCTGGATTTAGTTCCCAGTAACCATATGGTGAGTGATTCACAATCTCCTGAAGTTCTAACACCGGGGATTCAGTGCCCTCTTCTGACCTACATGGGCTCATGCATGCATGCATGTCATGCACATAATACACTCAGGCACACACATATAATAATATGTAATATAAAAATAAAATAAACATAAAAATTGGGAAGCACGAACACACAAAACTTGGAGGTAAATTGTCAATCACCTATTTATAATATTTAATATGTGAATGTAGATGGTCATAGGTATTAATAATTACATATTTAGAAAAACATACTTATCAATATTTTTGAACTCATTTATGTCTTCTACTCACATTTAATAAAGAAGCTAACTTTTCTTTCTTATAAGGAACACTTTTTGAGTCATTTAACAGTTGACTGAAGCACTTAATTTACTGTTTGAGACAGTACTTTTTGGATGTGTCTGATCTAGAACAGGAAATATAATACCTAATAGAAATAACTCACTTACATAACAAGATTTTCTTTTTAGTGTTGGGGATATAAACCAGGGCCTTTTGTATGCTAAGCAAATGCTTTTCCACAGAAAACATCCCCAGTTGTAACACAGAAGTTGTTGTTGTTTTTTGCTTTTTGTTTACTTTTTTTCTAGGCAGGGTTTCTCTGTGTAACAGTTCTGGCTGTCTAGGAACTTACTTTGTAGACAAGGCTGGCCTTGAACTCACAGAGATCCACCTGTCTCTGTCTCCTTAGTGCTGGGCTAAAAGGCATATGCCACCACTACCTGGATAATACTAGAAGTTTTAAAAATACCCATCCTGTAAGTATATACTTGTGAATACTAATATATATATGTATATATATACATATATATATAATACCACGTGATATATATATATATATATATATATATATAATATATATATATATATATTACCACGTAATCACCATGTAATATTGGCCTGAGGAGAGATGGTTCAGTTGGTAAATTCCTTCCTGAGCAGGTATGAGAACCTGATTTCAGATTCTAAGACCATAAAAAAGCAAGGGGCACGGCAGCATGCACTACAATTCCATCACTGACTGGAGTATTGTATGAGCATTCTTGAGGAGTTGTGAACAAACAAGTATAACATCAAGTAGAAAACTGATGACAGAGCAAATTGACAATATCATCCCAATCCAACTTGGTGAATCAACAAGTTTATTGAGATTACTTACAGGAGTGTGAATGGGGATAAATTGTCATATCATGGATGACTCAAAGGCAGCTCTTTCATGAAAAGCCTATAAAGTATGAGTGATGACTCCAGGAAGCTGGAATCTTGGAACTCTCTGAATGGCTTGCAGGGAGCTCAACATGTCAAAGAGTTTCTTCTAGGCAGTTTTGCTGGTTTTTCTCTTCTAGGCTAGTTTGAATGTCTTCATTGGGTCTTGTTGTTTATATAACCTTGAGAAGGGATAAGACTTGAGTTTCTTGTCAGTTTCAGGGACTTCCTGAGACTTATGCATTGTTTACTTTCTGAGTTGTAATAAATCTCACCTTAAAACTTTCTGAGTTAAAATAGCTTTCTCCTAGATGGAATTCCTCAATTTGGACTAAAATGCTATACAACAGGAGAGATAGGTAGATCTCAGGAGCTGCTTGGCTAGCCAACCTAGCTGAAACGGCAAGACTCAGGTTTAGGGACAGACCCTGTCTAAAAGAAAAATAATGTTGAGGGTGGTAATGGGAGACAACTAACAATGACCTCTGGTCAGATTACCTGCACACATGTACATACAATACATACATCTATTTCTCTCTTTCTCTCCCTTTCTCTGTCTCTCTCTCACACACATTCTTCCTTCACTTCATTTTTTTTGTTTTTAATTGGAGGATCTCATGTAACTTAGGTTGCCTCAAACTTGGTATGTAGCTGAGGATATCCTTGAACTCTAACCTTCATGTCTCCTCCTCCTGTGTTCTGGGACTTCAGGGTGTACCACCATGCCTGGCTTCTGTGCTGCTGGTGACTGAACTGAGGAGAGCATGATGCCTCATGGACAAGTAAGAATCACATCTTCACATCTGTTAGTTCTTATTTAATACCTTTTTATTGGACACTCAGATTAGCACTGATTTGGTTAATAGATTTGTTCTGAAAAACAATACATTGTCGTTTAAAATTAAGGTATTACTAGGCATCCCAGGATTTTGGAATCTCTATATAAGAGTATATTAGAATGGAATAAATTACAATTTGGTCCTTTTCCTTGGTGCTTGGAATAAAACTCAGGACCTGTACATGCTTGCAATAATTCTACCATTGAACTACAAAATAACTGATAATTCCTTCTTTTCTAAGGGTTAATTTGAGAGAAAATGGTGTCTCAAGCATGTAACATTTGTAACATGGTATATGCACATATGTGTTGAGAGGTCTAGTTGCATGCTAGAGACACATTCCTGTCAGTGGAGTTAGAGGGTGGATTTTTGGTAACAAAGGATAGTTAACAAGTGTTAAAGGGACAGAGTCAATATTTAAAAAACTCTGTCTTTAATACCACATTTATTTTTTTATATTGTCTTGGGTATTTTTGCCTGATTTTCCCTCAGAAATTAGTTGGCTCTTTTCACAACCCATGAATGTAACAATTCTGTCTGTGAATCCCTTGGTATAAAGCTTTGGAGGAGAGTGGACCCTTGGCTGAAGTTAGAAGACTGATGAGTTGGCAGATAGTCCCAAGAGGAAGCCCCAGGAAAAGGTAGAGACCTGGGGATATTAAGTACAGTCTCCTTTCTCCTATTCTATTTTCTTTTCTGCCTTTGTAGTCTCCGTATTTACTACTGTGAGACTATTATGAATAGTTTAACAGATAAACAGTACCACTTGCAAGGGTGGAAATCAGAATTGCTAGAGAACACTGCAAACTTTAATGTTTGTCAGTCTTTCCTAGAGCACAGAGTCCAAGCCTCTAAAAAGGTCATGAGCCCCTGGGGTGGTTAATACTGCCAGTCAGCTTGATGGGATTTAGACAAAACATGGTAACATACTTTTGAGCATGTTTGTGGGGGGATTATATAGGTCAGCTTAGTTGAAGTAGAAAGATCTGCTCTAAATGTGTGAAGAGGTGGGGGAAAAGAAGAAACAACAAGCTGAGCTCAAGCATTCATCTGTCCTGCTTTCTGACTGCAGATGCAATGTGACTGTCCACCTCAGACCCCAGCTACCACAATCGACTGACCATATCCTTGAACTATAAGCCAAAATAAAGCCTTCCTTTCTTAAAGTGTTTTATCAAAGCATTTATCCAAGCAACAACACAAGTCACTAATCCAGACTTGCGTGCCTCATTCTGAAAATGTGAGGCGTTGTAGCCTATTAGAAAACAGGAGTCAGAAAATGTCTGTGTAATGTGTTCTTTTTTTCTTTGTATGTCCTCGTCACACTTCCAAGTCACTCCAAAACCCAGAGGAAGAAGCTCTGCACTCCCACTGGGATAGGATATTCTTGGTAATGGGAAGTCTCATTTCTGAATTGAATGTGAGTGCTGGGAAAAAGCATATCAGCTAACACTTCAGCCCTTTGGTCAATTCAGATCTTTGACAACAAATGCCTGTGGTTGAGGTTACACAGTCCTCATCTCTCCATTTCCCCTCACTGAAGCAATCTTTTTCTGTATATTCTCTCCTCTGATGGGAAAGAGAATCTGCTCAGCCACTAGGTCCTTGTGAGTTGAGAAGAAAATAAAAGAGGGTGTTTCTAATGCAGCGTTATGAAACTAGGATCCTTCTCCATGGACCTACCAGTAAATGTCATGGGCATTAGTGTGTTAATCATAACAGTCTACAAGTGTATGACACCTTATAATTTTAAAGAGACTTTTATCATCACTACTTTTCCTTTAACCATTCCAGAGATTGGTGGAGGAAATACCAGAAGCATCATTTTAAGAAGAAGAGACATAGGTGTTCTTAAGATAAATCAGTGTCCCTTTGTACTCAAGTAAGGACAGAAATGGGTCTAATTCCTGTTCTTTTACAATTATCTATAGTGGTCCTCAGGTATGGGTGCTTACTACAATGTTCTAGGAAGATTATAAAGTACTGTCATCTCTAGGACTCTAATTAATAAACCTGTGATGAAGGTTGGCAAATTTTTAAGTTAAATCATTTCTCCATAATTATTCTCAAATGGGGAGCATTAAATCCCATCATTGGGTTATAGTTTTTTGAGTCATTAACTAACGGAACCCAATGGGAACCCCCAAAGATAGGCACTATTGCTGAAGACAAGGCTTACTTATGTCATTGAACAAGGGAGAAGTCAAACTGGTGTTAAACTAGAAACTTTATCCCTACCTGACCACCATTCATGGTACTAGAAGGTGCTCTGCACCCTACCAGAGACGAAAGCTAATCATCAGTATCACCCACTACAAATCCTACAACGTATCGAAGTGACCTGCCTGCACAATGCACTGGTAAAACAGTGGCACAAATATTATGAGAATAACTAACCACTGAAAAATATGATTTAGGGGTTCCATGAGATGGAACCCATACCTGACACTGCTAAAGTGGTCAAAAACCTAAGACAAGATAAAAATTGGCCTACAGCAAAGGTTACTATTGTTTTGCTAAAGGAACACAGCAATAAAATAACTCCTGATGATGTACTGCTACAACTGTAGTAAGGGCCTCACTCAGTCTTCAGCAGAAAAGCTTCTTGCAGTAGATGGGAATTAACACAGAGACCCAGAACTGGAAATGTACAGAGAGTGAGAGACTTTGGAACATTCATCCCTAAATGGGATGTCTTCATCAAAGCCTTCCCCTCAGGAATCTGGAACCTATGCTGAAAAGAAGGCAGAAATATAATAAGAACCAGAGGTGGTGTACAACTCCAACTAAACAGTGTCTTCGAGACTCAATAGGACTGATAAACATGAACTCACAGAGACTGTGACAGAATACACAAGATCTCCACAGGTTCAAGCCAGATGGGCTCCCAACACTGAGAGGTGGAAATAGACATGGGGTTCAGCCTTAACCAAAAAGCTATCTGCAATTGGTACCCATTGATAAAGGGAAAACCAGTTTTTCTTCAGCGGAGTCTTAGTAGGTATATCACATTCCATTGCAGGTCTGGTGCCTAGGTGATGGAGAATGTACTTCTGTGTATGTTCATCTTATTGATTGTTGAATAAAGTACTGTTTGGCCAATGAAGCAGCAAGTTAGGTGGGACTAGAAGTTGAGGAGGATTCTGGGAAATGTAGTAGAGATCCAGGCAGGAAGTGACATAGCAGGCAGACTCATATATAAAAAAGGACAAGCAGGAAGTCATTCCTTTTCTCTTGCTCTTCCTCCTGGTCTTTGCTCTGGAGTTGCCATGTAATCTGCCAGCAAGAGAGGGCACCAGCGGGAGGCATCCTTGATAAGATAAGTCTTATAAAATATATAGATTTGTAATAATTAAGAGTGAGCAAACAGATGAGTAATCCTAGTCATTGGCCAAGCAACATTTGTACCTAATATAACTCTCTGTGTGTTACTTGGGACCATAACATGGTGGCAGGTTGAACTTGGGCAGCCTGGCAGAAAGCGCCCACATAGCAGCAGGGCTTGGGTGGGTTGGCGGAAAGACTTATTGTTACACCTAGGAGTAGTCACTGAACACAAAATCAACTCAATTGTATTTTTGTAGACTTTTTGTTTCATTTTGTGTTGTTTGGCATACTTTGTCTTACTGGTGTTTTGTTTGTTTATTGGCTAGTTTTATGTCAACTTGACACAAACTAACTTCAGCAGAATGAGTCCTGGCCCAATATGCAGTCTAGGCCAGGAAAGACTGCTTTAGACTAGAACTTTACATTCTGTTTTTCCAGAGCTTCAGCACAGCAAGTGGAGAAGAAAGGATGTAAAGTAGGAAGGGAGAACAAAGATCAGGACTCATTCCTGACTCTTACTGTTGGAAGTGCCTCTTCCATTTGAGCCTCTGTCTTTTGTTCTATAAAATGAAGAAAATAAGCAATATTTAGCCATCATGGATACTGAGAATATCAGATGGGATAATTAATGTGAAATAACCAACCACTCAGCTACTCTCCATTCTTACTACTTCCTGCCAGAACTCATTCAAATGTTATACCATCTCTCTCTATCTTACTGTGTCCTCTGATGTGCAAAGTTTCAACCCTTGATCTTAAATGGAGTTAGAAACAGAACTCCAGAAGTTTTCACTAATGAAATATGGTCTGGAAACTGGGGCTATGTTCTCAAGACAACTTCCTGCTGTTGCTATTGCTATGTTCCGACCTCTGAACCCCAGAGTTATGGATCTGCCAGTTTGGTAAATGTTTACTCAGAAGGGCAATTTCACTTCCAGAGAACATTTTAGCTCTTACTATTCACCTTCTGTATTCCTCCATCTTGCTCTCTGAGTTCCCCTGAATGTGCCCCCAAGCACCTCTTGTTTAGTCCCATTCAGCAAATTAAGGAAAGTTCTTGTGTGTGTTTCTTCTTCAGTGAGTGCTGAGTTCACTGCAACCCAGGCCTGCTGGAGAACAAACAAACCCCACATTATACACCCACTCCCTTGACTGACACATTGTACTTGTTAGAAGGGAATCTTCTAATATTGGGAATGGTAGTGTGAGGATCGTTTCATAACCACAAAGACAGGAAAACTATCGTGAAGTTATGTGTGACTCATTGTCAGAGGAACACTTGAATCATGCTGATCAATTTCCAGGTTGGTCAAATGGGGCAACTTCTGCGCCAAACTTGCACTATGCCATTAGTCTTCCCTCTAATTGATTGTTATTGCTGAATTTGTCTCCACCACACCAATTTATTTCTAAACCTCTCGTAATTCCCTTCTCATTGCGTAATGTATTGTTTTTTTATAAGCACTGTTGTCTTATTTCCTATATATTTACATATCTCTCTTTAATTAAACTAGACTGTGAATTGAGAATACATATTATTCTGTCTTAATAACATCACACATGACATATTGCAGGCTCTAGTGTGTGTGTGTGTGTGTGTGTGTGTGTGTGTGTGTGTAATGTATTATATACTCGTTGTCCATGAACAAGGATTGTTCCTAGCAAGGCAAAGAAATTTTTCCTTGGGATTCTGTGATCGAATATATTGTTTTTCATGATATTGCCACATATGAGGGGGTGGGAAGAGTGAAGAATCAAGGGCAAAGGGGAAAGAATAAACAAAGGAGAAAATAAAATAGGGCATACTATGTGTTACATAGTATTCTAGCTTCTGGAGATACAGAAACGAATAAAACTACCTAACATACTGGTTCTCGTGGTGTTGATATGAAACAGAACAACAAAAAAGGAAATTAGTAAGTGCAGTATATCTGCTGGATGATGATAAATTCTGTAAAGAAAAACCAAGGGAATCGAGCCTGCAGTGGATGAGGGAGCTGACCCTCCCCTTACCGAGACTCAGAAAAGCAGACACTCTTCCTTGCCTGGGCAGCACAGGAAAGCTGACCCTATTGACGGAGGCACAGGTGAGATAGACCTGGGGTGTGAGAGAGTGGGATAACTGGCCACAACCCCCTCTTTTTTCATGTAGTATTGAGGGCGAGCAAATATGCCCTCCCCTCCCCTGTCACCTGTGGTGGGTGACGGAGCTGACTCTTCCCATTGCCAACTGCAGCACTGGGGAAAGTGGACCCTGTACCTTGCCTGGGCAGCATAGCAGAGCTGACCCTGTTGGAAGAGGTGTGGGTGAGCCAGATCAGGTGTACGAGCATGGGAGAGCTGTCACCTATTTCTCATGTCATGTGGCAACATGGGTGAGGGAGATCCCCTTCCCATGGCTATCAATGTTTGAGGCAGATCTCAGAGTTGGCCCTGAGGTCCTAAGAGAAGGAGAGCTATGCCTGCCCTTCATCAGCTGCAGCACTCGGAAGACTGACCCCTACACTTTGCCTGGGTAACTCAGTAGAGTTGTCCCTGAAGGTTAGGTGTGGGAGAAGCAACCCTGAGGACAGGAAAGCGAAAGAACTGGCCCAACTCCTTGTTCATTGCTGCAAGGGGTAAACTAGCCAGGGCAATGCTGGAGAGCTCACCCTGGTGGTGAAGTCTGGGGAAAGCTGACAGGCTCATCAACCCTGCAACTACCCAGGCCCGGAACCAGGGTTATGTATTAGCCCACTCCAACATCCACCCCATCTGTGATCTGCTGGAGCATTGGGGTGGGGGTAGGGATGGTTGGTACTGTAGACACAGGGCAGCAACAGAATGTCTAGGAGTAGTCCCAGTGAGGGTCCACACTGATGGTATAGCAGAGACCAGGGACTCTGAATCAGACCAGTGATTTTTTTTTGCAATGATCGTCTGCATGTAAAAATGTACAGATGAAGGGGTTTACTGGGTGACTCACTGTGTCACACTGCAGCTTCCATGACACAATGCAGTTTCCCTTTCTCCATTTCCCCCTTTTTTTCTCCTTAGTTTTATTTTGTTTTATTCTTGGGGGAGGGATGTGGAAGAGTTGGATAGGGAGGCATGATGTGAAAGATACAACGAATATATAAAATGAAAGTTTAAAAAGAAAGATCAGTTGCTCTTGCAGAGGCCTGGGGTTCAGTTTCCACACTCACACAGTGGCTCACAACCATTCACAACTCCAGTTCCAAGGGATGGTATGTTCTGAACTCTGTAGACATTAAGTATGCATATGATGCACATACATGCATGCAGGCAAATTACTCATACACAAAAATAAAACAAATCTATAAACATTTTAAAAAGAATGAAGAGCAATTGGATCTCACCACTCACAAAATGCAACAGCTTCCGTAGCTGGCACTCAGGTAGTGTTCGTACCAGGGTTAGGTTAAAGAGCTCTTTGGTATTTGCTTCTGATAAATAAAAGCTTATGCTCACCGAAAGGCTTACCATAAACACATATCCTCCAAGAAGTGGAAATACCAAAGTGTTGTTCAGCAGGTGACTATATGAATAGTGCTATGTCTCTATGGTGGGTATGTCTCAGCAGTAACAGAACAAGCTTTCGACAAAATAACTCAAACAGATCCAAAATGCCAAGAGAGAACAAGATTAAAGGTGTTTTATATTGTGTAAATGCATTCTCTACAGAAATAGTAGTGCTAGGAGACAGATTAGTCATTTCTAGGAGTTAGGGAAAAGGAGAGATTGAGGCTTTCTAAAATTCGGTTGCTTTTATCTTCTAGTCTTTCTTTATTCATTTATCACCCTGATTGGAGGAGATGGAGATGAAAAACGAGAGGAAAGGAGGAAGGATGAATTATGTGCTTATAAATTTATAAAATTAATCCTATAAATAAGATATACATATTTATTTCCCCTTGCTATGAGTTGAGGGATTGATGAGTACTGAAAAATGTCATGTATGATGTACTAGAGTTACAAATATGAACCACCATACCAGGGCTAAGCCAGAGTTCCAGTGAAGTTTGTGTTTATGGAAAAAAGTCAAGTAGTTATGTATATTTCAGGTCTAAATATAATATTTTGTTTTTCTGTGTAAGACTCAGAATTTGTAGGTTGTCTCATAACTAGTTGAGTGCTTACAGTGGTAGAGAGGGTGAAAGAATGCAAAAGTATACAAAAAATAGCAACTGTGTTTGTTTATCTTCAATTGAAAGATGTAGAAACAGATTAAGAGGGAAGTGATTTGGTCAAGGTTAAGTTAAATTTGCTTTGCTTTCCTTCCACTGTCTTATTTAGATGGTTACCAAACCTTCCGCTTTACATAAACCATCTTCTACGACCAGCATAACATATATGCAGATGGGACTCAAGATCTCATATCATTCCCTTTTCCAAAGAGATTTCTGTAGTTGCCTAAACCAGAGACTTTTAATAGAGATAGAGATAGAGGGAGAGGGACACACACACACACACACACACACACACACACACACACACACACACACACACACAGAGAGAGAGAGAGAGAGAGAGAGAGAGAGAGAGAGAGAGAAAGAGAGAGAATAACCAAGAAAATTCAATAATTCAGTATGTGGAGCAAAACTGTAGTCCCAGTAGTTGCATTCACTGTTCCAAAGAGGAAGAAGAGGTACAAGAGACAGACAGACTTATGTTATATTACCTAAACAGGCCAGCTTTTGTCTGAAAGAATACCAAGAATTTTGGAAAAAATTTGGTGTAGAGTATATGTAAGGATTCAGGCATTATGCTGGCCTGCCTCTGTCACCTGGCAGAATGCACTCAGGCAGTACCTTGGCAGCCCAGAGTTCCATGGAGGTGCAAAGGACCCCTTTAAGAGAAAGCCCCTGTCCATTTGATGGTCTTTTTGCCTGCTCATATCTTTCTACTGTCTTCTCTTTCCCACTCTCCAGTTTCCTGCTGTTCCCCTGGGGCAGACTGGACTTTTCCTGTCTCCCTCTTCTCTCCTGTCCTCTCACTTTGTCTCTGTGTTTCTTTACCTCTTTTCTCTCCCCCCCCCCACCTTCCATCTCTGTTCTTGGTTGGCCCTCCCTTTGTTCCCTTTCCCAATAAACTCCATGGGGGTTTGTTGAGTTTTGTGGTTCATGTTTCATCGCCTGCAGAAGCTGCAGCAAAACATCAACAGTATAGACATACAGATGACTGAACAAATTTATTCTTCCTTTATCTGGAGATTATTTTTCTAGAATTTTCTGTTAAGACTTATATGGCTTACTCCAGAGAGGCTGTTCCTCTGCAGTTGTTCCAGGTGTTGTCTAAGGGAACAGGCAGTAGTGAAATTTGGTTAGAGTTTGCTTGAAAGATAAATTGGAGGAGAGAAGATGGCTGTCAGTGTTAGTTTAAGTTTCAAAGCATAGTTTGTCCTTTGCATGTGGGAGCTCACATTAGATGGATGCCTGCTTGAGCACTTTCACCTAAGTTCCCTTAAAAAACAAATGATTTTTAAGTATTGAGGATTGATACATAGAGGGTGCTCACCTTATTAAATAAAATATTTGGACCAGGGAGATGGATCAGTAGGTAAAGTGCTTGCTGCACAAGCATTCAGACCTGAATTCAGACTTCCAGCACTCATGCAAAAAGCCAAGCGCAGTGTTACCTGGAATAGAGGATCCTGGTGGCTCCCTGGCCTGCCAGTCTAGCCAACTTCTGGACTCAAAAATAAGCTGAGGAGCAATGGAGGAAGGCAGTTGATGCCAGCTTCTGGTCTTCATACTCAAAAGTATGAATGTATAATGTGAACACCAGCATATGGGCACTCAGCACTCAGACACATACAGATACACAGACACACAGACACAGACACACACACAGACACACAGACACACAGACAGACACACACACACACACACACACACACACACACACACACACACACACACACAGAGTAATCAAACATTAGGCTTTACTTTTATGTCATTAGGAGTGTGACTCTAGCTTTTAGGAAATGGCCCAAGACCACACAAGCCAACATTTCAACAGAAATAGTTCCTGCCTTTTGTAAATTGATCTTTATGTAGTTTAAGCTGGCACAGCTAGGCCCCTCAGTGAGAATTGCAGGGATGTTTAGAGTTGAATGCACAGGACTGGGCTCAAATGGGATACACGATGAGACAATAGCAAAGATATAAATGGATGAGCACACTGTCCTAGGGGGCAGGTGTGGGAGTGGGGTAGAGGCGTTATTTATCGAGTGGCATCAGGGTGCACAGCTGACTGGGACTCAGGGAGGAGGGGAAACTGGAGAGCACTTCAGGCTGCAAAAGAGGCCTGGAAAGAGAGAGCAGCATGAGTAAGCTGCAGATCGGATTTCTTTAGGACGACCAGGGGATTGTGATGCTCTGAGAGATTACTGAAGCTTAAGAAGAGGAAATTGTAGAATCTCCTCTTCCTGTCTCTGAGAATTTATTATGTTGGGCATGCATTTCAGGTGCTAATTTGTTCATTCTTTTTTACAAAACCACTTTCAAATAAAGATGACAAAATAGGTGAAAAATGATCAACTCACTTGTTTGCTGTGGATTTACCTTTGAATTCCAAAGTAAAGAGGCAACATGCAGGAAGTCAATTTATATTGTCCTCCCCTCAGTGCTGCAGCCTAGACATGGAGCAAGCAGCTGCATGTCCACAGACACATGTTAGATTGAAGATATCCATGAAACTCATTTTGTGACTCACAGTGGCACCTTCCACACATTTTCTATTCTTGTCATTATGTTTTTGCATAAAGTTTTATAGATTTGTAATTCAGTTATTATTTCCTTGAAAGTAAAATTCTTGTGTATGTCAAGATGCACACAAATATGCCCCAGTGGGCCTCAGGTCTGGTGACACTGTAAAATCAACTATACAACAACAACAACAACAAAATCCAATGTATGCCTTATCCCAGAGGGTTTCAATTAGACTCACCAGAAGTAATTTTCTTCAGTTGACTCTACAACAGTGGTTCTCAACCTTCCTAATGCTGCGGCCTTTTAATATAGTTCTTCATGTTGTAGCAACACCCAACCATAAAGTTGTTTTGTTGCTCCTTCATAACTAATTTTTTTTTTTTGAGACAGGGTTTCTCTGTATTGTTTTGGAGCCTGTCCTGGCACTCGCTCTGTAGACCAGGCTGGCCTTGAACTCCCAGAGATCTGCCTGTCTTTGCCTCCCAAGAGCCGGATTAAAGGCGTGTCCCACCAACGCCCAGCATAACTGTAATTTTGCTGATATAAATCGTAATGTAAATATGTGCCCTACGGATGGTCTTAGGCGACTGCTGTGAAAGGGTCATTCAAGCCCCAAAGGAGTGGTGACTCATAGGCTGAGAATTGCTGCTCTGCAAGAGTTGAAGATTTAAAAACAAATGAACGAACAAACAAAAACAAAAAGCAAACAAGTTGGAAGCAATATATGGTGGCTCACACCTCTAAACTCAGGACTCAGGAAATTGATGTAATAGGATTTCTAGGAGCTAGTTTGAACTACATAATGAGTTCCAGGCCAACCTGGGCTGCAGCATGACCTGTTCTTCCAAACAATAAAACAAAACAAAATCATCAAGTGGGGAATATAATTTTTGAGTCTTCCAAAAGGAATGTTGATTTAATGAATCTTTTGTGCATGACTTAAAGATGTATTTATTTTCTTTATTTTTTTATTAGTTCAGATTAGGGACAAGCTTGCTTCACATGTCAATCCCTTCTCCTTCTCCCTCCCCTCCCTCCAATCCTCCCTCCCAGTCCCCCACCTGTCCTGCACCCCATCACCCCTCCACCCCCCAGGCAGGGTAGGGCTCTCGATGGGAGCTCCCCAAAGTCCACCACACCATCTTGGGCCGGCCTTAGGCCCTCCCCCATGTGTCCATGCTGAGAGAGCATCCCTTCATGTGGGATGGGCTCTCAAAGTCCCTTCTTACACAGGGAAAAATACTGATCCACTACCGGGGGCTCCATAGAGTGCAGAGGCCTCCTCATTGACATTCATGTTCAGGGGTCTAGATCAGTGCCATGCCGGCCTCCCAGACAGCAGTCTGGGGTTGATGTGCTCCCCCTTGTTCAGGTGAGCTGTTTCTGTGGGTTTCACCAGCCTGGTACCTACCCCTTTGATCTTCATTCTTCCCTCTCTGCAACTGGGTTCCAGAGTTCAGTTCAGTGTATATTTGTGGGTGTCTGACTCTGATTCCATCAGTCACTGGATGAGGGCTCTAGGATGGAATATAAAGTAGTCATTGTCTTCTTATAGGGGAAGTGCATTTAGGGTATCCTAGCCACCATTGCCTAGATTGTCAGTTCGTGTCATCCTTGTAGATCTCTGGAAGTCTCCCTAGTGACAGATCTCTCCTCGGGCCTATAATGGCTCCCTCTGATATGGTATCTCTCATCTTGTTCTCTATTCTTCCCCCAACTCAACATTTCTGCTCCTCCATTTCCTCTTCTTCCCTCCTCTTCCTTCCTCTCATTCTGCCAGCTCCCTCTCCCCTACCCTCATGCTCCCAATTAGCTCAGGAGATCCTGTCCCTTCCCATTCTCTGGGGTCCATGCATTTTTCTCTTAGATTCCTTCTTATTTTCTAGTTTCTTTGGTGAAGAGGATTATAGGCTAGTAATCCTTTGCTCTATGTCTAAAATTCATATATCAGTGAGTACATACCATGTTTGTCTTTTTGTGACTGGGTTACCTCACTCAGGATGGTTTCTTCTAGTTCTATCCATTTGCCTGTGAATTTCAAGATTCCATTGCTTTTTTATGCTGAGTAGTATTCCATTGTATAAATGTACCACATTTTCTCTATCCATTCTTCAGTTGAGGGGCATCTAGGTTGCTTACAGGTTCTGGCTATTACAAACAATGCTGCTCTGAACATGGTTGAACATATGTCCTTGTTATATCAATATGAATTATTATGAACATGCTTGAACATAAGTTCTTGTTATATGAATGTGCATTATTTGTTATATTAATGTGCAGTATATGCCCAAGAGAGGAACTGCTGGATCTTGAGGTAGACTGATTCCTATTTTCTGAGCAACTGCCATACTGATTTCCAAAGTGGTCTTACAAGTTTGCACTCCCTGCCAACTTGTACAGCCACTTTGGAAATCAGTATGGCGACTCCTCACAAAAATGGGAATCAGTCTACCACAAGATCCAGCAATTCCACTCCCAGGCATATACCCAAAAGAAGCACATTCATACAACAAGGACATCTGTTCAATGATGTTCATAACAGCACTATTTGTAATAGCCAGAAACTGGAAGCAACCTAGATGCCCCTCAACTGAAGAATGGATAGAGAAAATGTGGTACATTTACACAATGGAGTACTACTCAGTGGAAAAAAAAACAATGGAATCTTGAAATTTGCAGGCAAATGGATGGAACTAGAAGAAACCATTCTGAGCAAGGTAACCTAGTCACAAAAAGACAAACATGATATGTACTCACTCCTATGTGGATTTTAGACATAGAGTAAGGGATTACCAGCCTACAATCAACACTTTGAGAGAAACTAGTAAACAAGGAGGACCCTAAGAGAGACAAACTTTGTCCCCTGGAGAAGGGGAAAGGGTCATGATCCCCTGAGCAAATTGGGAGCATGAGAAGAGGGGGGAGGGAGCTACGAGAATGAGAAGGGAAGAAGAGGAAGGATACAGAGGTCATGAGGGAGCAGAAAGTTTGAGTCAGGTAAAGAATAGAAGAAAGGGTATGTATAGGTAGGGTTTTAGTTGGGGGAGTGGTAGGGGAGGAAGGGAGAGAGAAGGAAACTGGGGTTGTCATGTAAATCAATCTTGTCTCTAATTCAAACAAAAAAATAAAAATAAATACAAAATAAATAAATTAAAAAACAAAAAAAAAACAAGTTTGCACTCCCACCAGCAATGGAGGAGTGTTCCTTTTTCTCCATATCCTCTCCAGCATAGAAGTAGCCCTATTATATACAGATGATAAATGCAATGAGAAAGAAATCAGAGAAACGTCACCCTTCACAATATCCACAAGCAACATCAAATATCTTAGGGTAACACTAACCAAAAAAGTGAGAGACCTGTGCAGTAAGAACTTTGAGTCTTTAAAGAAAGAAATTAAAGAAGATACCAAAAAATTGAAAGATCTCCCATGCTCTTAGATAGGTAGAATCGACACAGTAAAAATGGCAATCTTGCCAAAAGTAATCTACAGATTCAATGCAATCCCCATCAAAATCCCAACACAGTTCTTCACAGACCTTGAAAGAACAATACTCAACTTTAAATGGAAAAACAAAAAGCCCAGGATAGCCAAAATACCCCTGTACAATAAAAGATCTTCTGGAGGCATCACCATCCCTGACTTCAAGCTCTATTATAGAGCCATAGTTCTGAAAACAGTTTGGTATTGGCACAAAAATAGACAGATAGACCAATGGAATCGAATTGAAAACCCAGATATTAACCCACACATGTATGAACACCTGATCTTTGACAAAGAAGCTAAATCTATACAATGGAAAAAAGAAAGCATCTTCAACAAATGGTGTTGGTACAACTGGATTCGGACATGCAGAAGATTGTAGATAGATCCATATCTGTCACCATGCACAAAACTTAAGTCCAAATGGATCAAAGATCTCAACATAAATCCAGCCACACTAAATCTTCTAGAAGGGAAAGTGGGAGATACCCTTGAACCAATTGGTATAGGAGACCGCTTCCTAAACATTACACCAGTAGCACAAACTTTGAGATCTACAATTAATAAATGGGACCTCCTGAAACTGAGAAGCTTCTGTAAGGCAAAGAACACAGTCAGTAAGACAAAATGACAGCCCACAGAATGGGAAAAGATCTTCACCAACCCCACATCTGACAGGTGGCTGATTTCCAAAATATACAATGAACTTAAGAAGCTAGCCACCAAAACACCAAGCAATGAAATTAAAAAGTGGGGTGCAGAACTAAATAGAGAATTCTCAACAGAGGAATCTGAAATGGCTGAAAGACACGTAAGAAAGTGCTCAAAATCAGAGAAATGCAACTCAAAACAACTCTGAGATACCGTGTTACATAGGCCAGAATGGCTAAAATCAAAGATTTATTTTTTAAGACTTTCTTTTCAAACTTTATATATGTTTGTTTTTGTTTCTGAGAACTTTATTTGAGTCCTGCATTTACATCATTCCCCCCACTACCCTCTTAGTTCTCCCAACCCCTCTCAAATTCATGGCCTTTATATTCTCAAACTATTATTTATATATATTATATATATATATATATATATATATATATATATATATATATTCATTTATAACTTTTTAGACAAGATTTTATGCAGCCAAGGCTGGCTTCAAACTCACTACATGTAGTTGAGGATGACCTGGAACTTCTGATCTTCCTGCCTTCTCTTCCCATGTGTTCACTTTACGAGCTATGGCACCACACCTGTTTTTGTTGTTGTTTAAAGCATTTGCAATGTTGGAGATAGACCCCAAGGTTTTTTGCATGCTAGGCAAGCACTCTTCCAATGGAACCATGTCAAAAACTTGTAGATTCAGATCCAGCATATCTATCTAGAGGAATAGAGTGGAGGAAAGGATCATAAATGTGTATAATAATTTATCAATCCTAAACCACATGATTTTTAACAGTAAAGATTGTAAATGTTCTAATTATGAAATATAGAGACAGTTCTTGCAGTTGTGGACAATCCACTTAATAGATTACTTTGCAGTCATCAAAATAATGGTAGGTAAATACTAAAATATATGGCATGCATGCATTCAGTCTCTAAAGAGAAAAATAAATCTACACAAACCTGATAAAATGTGCTATTTAGAAAAAATATACTTGAGTAGAAAAAAGGCTAGAGAAATGTATTCCATAATAGAAAACTTATTTGAGTGTAATAGGAAATGTGATGGTTTTTGTATTTTTCTTAGGCTTAGTATCATTTTTCCAGAGTTTTTATAGTAAGCGTGAATTAGTTTTATAAAGAGAAGCTAAAAAGCAGCTATAGAAATCAGAGAGGAATTCACATTGAAATAATACTCCATGGAACTGCTTGCTTCATATAATTAAAGTAATTGGCATTTTCATTTTGAACATGCTACATGTATGACTCTACATTTGACAAATAAAATAGCCTTGTAGAAATACATTTTGTTTTTGTGTGAAAGTAATCATAGGCAAGCCTATGATGAATATATAAGACTTTGATTTAGGGATTGGAGTCTGTAGCAACTGGGTTAATTTGGCAGACATAGGACAGTGGGATTTTCTGCTCTGTGATTGGTTTTCGAAGTTGTTCTGGACTAATAAATCACTGTCTCCCTCTTATAATTAAGAGCAGCTGCTGTGAGCTTCCAGGAGGCTTTTCTCCCACTACTCTCAACTCTCTATCTCTTGAAGTGAAACTGATCTTTGTAATTGAAGAATCAATGCAAAAGATGAAAAGGTTGCCTGGGAAGAAGTTTGATAATTTTCTTTTAAAACATATAATGTAAGTTGTGTGGTAGAGACAGACCGCTAAAACCTGGTGAGATCACCTTTCCATTTTTTCTTAAAAGTTTCTTACTCATTTGTCACTGTATTCGGAGAACATGATAATATTAATTGATTGGGAACTTGACAGACACAGTCACAAAGATATCCAGGCCCTTTCTTTCTTCAAAGTAACTGGAGTTCATTCAGATGAGCCAAGAAGCTGCATGAGCTCCTTCCCTGGCTGCACTGCTGCAAACCCACCATTGCCTGTACTGGTGGATGGAATATGGTTCATTCTGCTTTTTAGTGGGCTAAAAGGAAAGGAATAATGCAGTGTAAATGAATGCATTTCTAAGTTGTGTTATATATGTTTAGGTAATTTCTGCTGAAGTGATCTGACCCAGAAAGTCCTCATGGTGCTTCTGTTCCAGGGAAAAGTTACTTGGAAAGAACCATTATGCACTGCTGGTGGGAATGTAGCCACGGTGGGAATCTGTGTGGAGCCTCTTTAAAAATGTTGGAAATGGAATTCCCATTCTGGGATGGTTTATCCTGATTGTTGACTTGATAGGATCTGGGATCATCTAGGAGACAGACCTCTGGGCAAGGCTGTGAGGGAGTTTTGAAATTGAATTGAGGCAGAAAGACTAACTCTAAACATGCTTGGCACCATGCCATGGGCTGAGGGGCTGGCCTGAATAAGGAGAAAGTGGGCACCAACATTAATTTCTGCTCCCTGATTTTATGTGACCAGGTCCTTAAGCTCCTGCTACCATGATGTTGCCACCATGATAGACTGCACCCTCCAATTGTGAGCCCAACCCCCTTCTTTCCTTAAGCTTTTTTGAAAAATCACAAAATGAGAAAATAACCAATGTACATATGACCCAGCCCTACTGCCCTTGAATATATACTCAAAGGATTCTAAACTTACCACAGAGACAACTTGAAGAGTCACCATGAAATCTAACCTCCCCTAGTTGCTGTCATCCCTAATAGTGGTGCTTGGGGAAACTTGGGATGAACAGACTCTTTTCTTTCCTCCACTGGTGCTGGGAATCAAACCCAAAAGACACCAACAATTTTTTTCCATATAATTTTTGTTACTGTTTTTGAGACAGAGCCTTACTGTGTGGCACTGGCTGCTATAGAACTTCCTATGTAGACCAGGCTGGCCTAGAACTTAGACAATACAAGGTCAAGCACAATACAGTGTTTGTGCTTAGCACCAAAAATAGTCCATTTTAGAGAAGAGATGTAATCTTTCTTTGATATTTTGTCTTCTTCATTCTATGATATAAAAGTAATATTTGAATTGGTCATGGCAATATAGCATTTGGAGGACAGGGGTGGGAGGATTGTAAGTTCAAGGCTGGCCTATGATACATAAGAAGTTCCAGGTCAGCCTAAGCTATGTAGTGAGATCCTATTTAAAAAGAAGAAGAAAGAAAAAGTAACAATACTTAAATACTGATATAAATCAATATATCTTATGTTATAAGGAAATTCATGGCATGGGGCTATAAGAGCACTGCTCAAGAGATCTCCTGTGTTCACAGTCTTCTTTTCCTTTGTGTGGACTGGAAGCCCAATTTTTTTCTTCCTTAGTTATCCTAGTTAGCTCCATAATGCTCTTCTTTTTGGCTGTTAGAGCTATAAGGAGCTCAATGGAGTTAATTGGTAATATTAACATCCAATTCAATGAAATCATTGTTCTGTCTCCGGCTAGAAGATTTTCTTCCTCTGGAGTTAAGACACCCAGGACAGCACAGCATAAAGATATTTAAAAAAATAAAATCTTTCTTCTGTGGTATAATCACATGGATTCTGGTTCATTACACATAAAACGTTATGGAAAACCTTATTGTCACCTAACTGTCCTGTAATTGAATGTTCAAAGGGCCATTCTGTTAGAGTGGTTGTCTCAGGAAGGTAGCGAGAAAGAAAGACCAGAGGATTTCATGAGCTTTTATTTTACTGTTAAGTGAATTCCTTGAGTAGAAATGTTGCAGTGTAAAATTGCACGATAGTGGATTAAGCATTTTATAAGTTCATATAAGTTTTACAAAAACATTCTATACAGGGCAGGCAAGTCCATACCATGTGAAACAGGACATAATGCTGTTACTTTCACAATGGAAATGGTCAAATGTAATTAGCTTGGCACTTGCCAGTTTGCTGATCATTCTGGGGGAACTGCCATATTTGGGTTTAGTATTGGTCTCTATTGCCATTAGATTATACACTCAGCAGTGTCTATAACTCTTTTGGCCTTAGTGAACAGAAAGAAGTCCTATGTTGTTGCATTCATGTTGCTGCATATCTTCCACTCCTGTCACCATGGCATTTTGCTCATGAGCCCATTGAGTGATGACAGAAGTGTCTGGGAAAAGAAGCTGGCAAATATTTACAGAATAGGCCATCCTATTGCCTTGATGATTGAAAAAAGTTTTCCCCGCAGTCACCCTTGGGTGAGCATTCACCTGGAACACCTACCCTCACGGCTGCTCACTGGCAGAGTTGCATCTATGTACCTACTCCCCCAGGTTTTTGCCACTATTTTCCTAATCATGTTCTTTCCAAGTATCTGGATATTAAGTCAAACAAAAGGCTTTAATTTATGTATTAGTGTACTATAGATTGTCTATCCATTTCTCATTTGAAGGTAAGCATAGAACCTGGTGCACTGGCTGAAGTTTAATCTTCTTTTTGCCTCTATCTTTCAGATATTTCCAGAGTTTGGTGATAGTGGCGGACGTGTCCTTTCAAGGATGTCTGCCCATCATACGAAACTAATTGTAAGCCAGAGCCAAGTTTTCTCTGCCCATGTTGACTGAAATGAAGCCATAGGTACAGTGGGAACAAGCAATCATGATGCTTAATCCTTGTCAATTTGACTAGATTTTAGGATTACCTAGGAGATGTTGAAGCATGAGTTTGAGTGTGTCTGTGAGGGTATTTTCAGAGAACTGAGGAGAAGGCCACACCCTGAAGTCCTGAGATCTTGGATGCAATAAAATTGGGAAAAGGAGACAGCTAGAAGAACACCAGTGTGTCCCTTTTCTCTGCATCCTCACCTAGTGTGGTCACAGCCTCTGCTACATGTTCCACCACCATAAACCTAGCTGTTCTACCATGCCTTCTCTACCATGATGGTCGGAAACCACAAACTGAAACTCCCCCTTGTACAATTTTCTCAAGCATTTGGTTATACAAATGAAAAGTAACTAATACTATAGCATAGTAGGAATGGGACCATGGGCATTGAGAATGTTTCTTTGGTAACTGCTTAGACTTAGCCACATATATACCATTTTGCTTTGAGAATAAAATACTGATGGCCAAACTGGACTTCATGGATTAGAAAATGAAATAACTTCAATTTATGGGGTCCTGGAGAGATGTCTCAGTGGTTGAGAGTGTATACTGCCCTTCCAGAGGACATGAGTTTGGTTTTCAGCACCCACACTAGACATCTCACAACTTCCTGCAGCTCTAGCTCTGGTGGTTCTGACAATCATTCTTTGTCTCAGTGAGCATCTTGCAGTTACATGTACACACACACACACACACACACACACACACACACACACACACACACACATATTAAAAAACAAAGCAGTATCTCGGCTTGAATGGCAATTCAGTTGCTCATTGTCAATGACTCTGTTTCTACTGAGGGCTATGAGTAGTTCAATTACTGTCTTTCAGGAGACAGTTGTAAGGCGAATACAACAGCTTATCATTCACATTAGAGGGGATATTTCAAAATGACCCACACCATAATACCACTAGAAATTTCACTAAATAGAAAGTGGTTGAATATTTGTTTGAAATATAGCACAAGTTTATATAGTTGTTTCTGGTCATTAAGTCAAATTAGCATAATTCCCATAGATCAGTGTGATATCCTGTAAAAGGAAAAGTAATGCTACAATCCCCAGACTGAATCTAAGGAAACTGAATCCTGGGATGAATGGTGAGACTGGTGGTGTGTAACCAGGACCCCTGACATCCAAGGGCAGGATAAGATGGTTATCCACTAAATGGAAAGAAGAACATTTGCCAATTTTCCATCTATTGTTCCTCTATTTTGACCCTAGGGGGTCAGATAATCCCACAGAGAATGACAGTCCATCATAGGGATCATTTTCCTAAAATTGTCTTTCTACCTAGACCACTTCCCACATAATGAAGTTTGTACCCATTTATCTAATACAGAGTACGAAGTAAGTGATCCAAACTTCGCTAAGCTTAGTGATTTTCCTCCAGGACTCCCAAACAATATTGTCTCTCAGAGTAAAATTTGAAAGAAGACAGTTTCTGCTTCCAAACTCACAGGTCAAAGAGAAGAGATCCCCTGAAGTCTTCACTGCTAAGAAGAAGGAAGCAGTAAACAAACTGAAGAGCAAGATGATGGCCAAGCTCAGCTGTAAAATAACTTCATTTGCCTGGGGTGATGGCAGCCTGCATGGGGAGGAAGGAGTAAATGTGAGGAGGACACAAAGGAATATTTGACCACATGTGTGTATAGAAAACTTTCTCTGCTTACTTTTAAACAGGGTGGGAATCCTTTAGCACCATTTCTAGAATTTGGCAAGTAGCAGCACACATAAGTTCTTGCTGACCATACACTTATTAGCAGACATATAGATTACTAAGGAAAAAGTCCCTAGACTTCCATAAGCGTTAATGAATCTGTCATGATATCATTTCTAGGTCAATTTTATATTTTTGTTCAGCTGTGATGGGAGTTGTTTTAAAGGCACATTAAAATACCCATTAAAGACACATGTGTTTGTAGCACACATTAATAAACATTGTTAATTCTTTTCTTGAAAGACAGGCTCCCCTCTCTCTATGCATATATGTACACATATACATATATATACTTTCAAACCTTCCCTTGTAACTCTAAAGGATATTAGCATTATCTAGAAATAGATGCACATGCATTAAGCTACCATAAAATTTATATGCACTTAAGGACACATTAGTTCGATCTAGTTGTAGTTATCTATAATGTACTGGATATCTATATGCATATGCATTCATTATGGTATCATCCATCATGAGTTTCTGGCTTCCAAAAGGAAACAACCTATGAATTTTGTGATCAATGCAAGGACTAAAGATTTTGTATCTTTAAATCACATTCGGTACATGGTCTGTGAATAAAAGTGCTAGAACTTAAAATACTGCCTTTGGTATGTGCGTAATTCTTTTAATTATTATTGTTGAACAAAAACTATATACACATTCATCTTGTGATGCTAAGTACTATAAATCTGACAAACAAAAATTTTCTTCCTTGGGCTTTCAAATGATAGAGAGGTGAGATCATCATCATCATTACTATTACCATTATTATTTTGGCCCAAAGATGAAATTATTTAAAGCATATAATATTTCCAGAATGAATGCTGTAGATCTGGTGAGGAGCCTTTGTATTTCATTTACAATGAAGCCACAAGAGAAAAGTGATTATAGCAGGAAGTTGTGGTTTGGGCTTTAAAATGCCTTTACTGTGAGACAGCATAGGAGGAATGCACCATTAAAGGAGTTCGGATGTGATTTGTAGTTTTTGATGTTTCAGAAAGGCAACCCATTATCTGAGGTTAAGTCAGTCAGTTTACTCCACAGAATATTCTAAAAAGAAATGGCTTCTTTTTATTCCTAGCAATCTTCTGTAATGGTGATGGGGAAGGGCTGGTGACCAGTTCTCTATCACTATGACCTTGGTACTCCTTTCCTCCCCCAACAGCACATGGGAATTAAAAAGTGCAATGTAAGTATTACAGTACCCTTTATCTGGGTTGCTGCTTGGGTTCTTGGAGCCTTATTCAAAGAACTGAAAGAATACCCACAGTGACAAAGTAGGAAGGGATTGTATACAGAGACAGAGGGAAAGTACAGATCAGTGCAGCAAGAGAACTGGCAGCTCTGAGTGAGATTTACTCAAGAGCCTCTGGTCACTACCAAGGGCTTCCTTTTGTGGGCTCAGGAAGGGAAGAAGTTGGTTGTTATGGTGAGCTATAAGTGGCCTTTTGATTGATAGGCTTGAGCTACTTAAGCATTAGTTCACTGCACAACCTTTCCCATGATGCATCTGATTTTGTCAATTATGCACAAGCAGAAGATGGTGTCCTTATTAGCTTTTAGTTGCTGTAACAAACACCATGACCAAAAGTAACTTGGGGAGAACAGAGCTTATTTCAGCATATGTTTTGTAGTCCACTATGGATGGAAGCCAAGGAAGGAACTGTTTCTAGTTCCAGGATATATCTGGCCACAAATGTGCAGTGACTAAATGTTGCTGAAGAACTTAGGTTAGAGTGAGCTGGTTGCTTTGTTTGGAGAGAGGTATGCATACAACTCTATGCAGGTGGGTCCCAGGCTGCTAAGTGTTTTGTTGAGAAAGGTGCCTGTGCACAGCTAAAGCCAAATGGAGTCCTTGGTTGCTAACTTATCCCTAGGTTTGCCTGCCTCAAAAGGGAATTCATTGAAATGATAGTCAAAGACACTGGGTCAGTATGAGCTGGTGCTCTTAACTTTTCTATTTACATTCTCATGAAATTACTAGATAGTATGATTTTAACAATGGGAACTGAATTTGAAATGAAGGCATAAAACTGATCAGCAATTGGCTAAAAACTAGCAACAGACAAGGTAAGTGAACCACAGAAATGAAAGGTGGTGAGAAGGATTGAATAAGTGCAATTGAGAGTGCTCAAGTAACTAGCAACAGTGATGTTTTTGCACACAGTGGCTTTCTATGCCATGCTGTGTACCCTGCCTGCATGCTTTGCTGGAGGATCTTGCATTTCTGTAGTAATCATTTTGATTTTGATTGCAAGGAGTAGAAAAGCCCACAGAAAACAGGTCCATTGCTCTGCTTCATAACACGAAGTCTGGAGACTTTCCCTCCATTTGTTCTCTGTCCTCCTCCCATTATAAATTTCATGATGGTGTGCCTTCCTGAGAGTGCTATAACAAATCTCACAAACTGGATGCAGTATGAAACGACAGTAATTTATTTTTTGTGGTTCGGGAAGCTGGAACATAGAAGATTGAGATGCTAGATGACTCACTATTCAGTGCAAGCTTTCTGCTTCATAGAAAATGCCTTTGTATCCTTATGTGCTGGAGGGAGATAGCTAGTTCATGGTAACAAAACTTTTATGACTTTCAAATCTTCCAAAGGCCTCTGTTTTCTGAAGACGCTTAGGTAATTGGCCTTGGTGATTATATTTTAGCACATAGTTTTTGAGGGAGCTAAAAGCATTCAGGTGGTAGCAATACTTTAATAGTCTTTTTGTTATTTATGCTTTTTGGCAATACTGTGAATCAAATCCACCTTAGATATCTTAATGATTTTATTAATTGTTTGGTTCTCAATACTTCATTCAACCTGAAAATTTATGATCTCAATTTCTTGGACATAAAATAGTATTTCATGACTTTTTCCTATGCTCTTTCCTTCCTACCTTCCTTCCTTCCTACCTTCCTTCCTTCCTTCCTTCTTTCTTTCTTTCTTTCTTTCTTTCTTTCTTTCTTTCCTTCCTTCCTTCTTCTCTTTGAAACAGGGTTTCTCTGTTTAGCTTTGGTTGTCCTAGAACTCACTCTGTAGACCAGGCAGGTCTTGAACTCACAGAGATTCACCTGCATGTGCCAACACCCAGCTTCCATCCTTCCTTCCTTCCTTCCTTCCTTCCTTCCTTCCTTTCTTCCTTCCTTCCTTCCCTTCCTTCCTTTATTTTTTTAAGAAATTTTATTATTCAACTGTTGGTCCTTTGTTGCTCTACTCTTCAACTGCCTGACTCACTTTTTCTGTTCTTCTAATATTTTGTTTAATTTTAGGAAATGTCTTTGATTTATCTGCCTGATTTTTCACTAAAAATTAATTTTCTGGAGCTCTTTTTCTTTATTTTATTATTTACTTATTTTTCTTGTCTTATACAATACTTCCCAATGGAAGTTTTCCCTCCTTGCACTCCTCCCAGTGTTCTCCCAGCTCCCCTCTCCTTCGGGTCCACTACTCCTCTGTTTCCCTTCAGAAAAGGGCAGGCCTGGGAGCTCTTTTTTTTGATCTCTATTACTCATACGTACCATTTGGTTTTGTGTTATGGATCTGGACTATATCTCATCTCTTTCCTTGGTGTTTTCTTCTCCTTACATTATACTTGTCTTCTCAATTGCTTGCATGTTTGCTTGAGACTATTTCACTTGAAAGCCTTCTTTAATGGCCTGGTGACCATCTGTAGTCAACTCTTCATAATGGACCCCCACAGTGTTAACTGGAAACTGCTTGCATGTGATTGGGGCCTGTGAACGGTGAGTCCCACTGTCATGTATGACTTGCCTGGGTAGGTTTATTGAAGAAAACTTCGGCAAGATCATCTTTATTGCTTTCACAATGGGCTAGATACTTCATTGAGAGGAGATCACCAGTTGCCTGCATGAATGGCATCATTCTGACACTAACAGCTAGAAACATAACTTACAGAAGGCTCTCAGTCTTGAGCATGTAGAATTTCATTCAGTGTCTTTGACCTCATGTCTGCTTGGTGTCCCTACCCACAGATATTCTGAACCCTTCCAGAGAGTAACTTGCTCTTGATGGTAGAGAGGCAATTCCTACATCTGAGGAGGGGGTTTGTGTATCTATTTCTTTCTTTTTCTTGGTTTTATCTTCACTTTTGACTTAAACTTTTTGTTATTTGAGAACTTCATGCATTTGTACTGTACTTATTCTCACAAAGCCCTTTTCATGGGCCTATTATTTACTTCTATGACTAGTGTCTATTTTCTGAATCTCTGGACATTCTTATGCAAAGGAATCACTCTCAGCCTTTTGTGCTGATGACTCCCAGTGGCTTACATTTAGCTTTCTTGGGTCTGTAGATCAGTTCCCTTTTGAGTGCTTTATGACTTTCAAAATGTTGTTGGGTTTTTGTTGTTGTTGTTGTTTGTTTGTTTGTTTGTTTTTTGAGACAGGGTTTCTCTGTGTAGCTTTGGATCCTATCCTGGCACTCGATCTGGAGACCAAGCTGGCCTCGAACTCACAGAGATCCACCTGCCTCTGCCCCCCCCAGTGCTGGGATTAAAGGTGTGCGCCACCAACGCCCGGCTTGGTTTCTTTTTCTTTACTTTTTGTTATTATTTTTTCCCTAAAAGGAAACTCCTTTGCTGTCTTAGTGGGCTCTTCAAAAGACTTGTGAAGAATAGAGGCCTAATTAATCTGTCACCTTTACTGAGAAGCCATTTAAGTATCATATATATATATATCTATATATATCTATATCTATATCTATCTATCTATCTATCTATCTATCTATATATATATATATCTAAAGGTGTGTTTTCCTAGAAGTTTTCCCACTGCATTTATCCTTTCAGCTCACTGGCCAGAATGGGACTATTTGCTAATGTTTAAACCAGCCATTGGCAAGAAGAGTAAGGTCATTTTGATTACCTTGGACAAATTCCCATTCATTCTTGGCAGTGAGGAAAAGTCTCTTCACTGAGAACATAGCTGTACAGAGGATGAACAAGTAGGGAATGGTATTAAAAATTCTGAACAATGGATATAGTATGGGAACCTACCAGTCAGTGTATATACTACCAAAGTAGAGCAAAGAAAACCATCTGAGTACACCAGTGCAATCTGATTCTCCCGGAGGACAGAGAGAATGGGCCACCAAAGATGCCTGCAAAAGTTTTGGTTCTTAACACCTAAATGCAAATTATAAAAAGAGAAATATAAAACTACATTGGAAAGTGGAACAAATCACATTACAAGGATCATTGAAACCTTCAAAATTTCACTCAAAACACAATTACTTTGTTTAATAAATTTTTTTCTTAGAGTAACTGAAGTCTATTACAAGCCGGAGAACATACAAGTTACAGAGTTAAGCACACTTTCCAATTCTGGCATAAGAGAAGTCCTTAAGGGAACACATCATCTACATTCTTAGAATGAACTTTGAAGGCAAGATTGTGCCTCAATGGTATTTGTAACTAACTGGCTTTATCTCCTTTCTGGCTGGTGATTGATGATGATAACCTTCATGAGCAGACTGAGTAGAACTCAGGTTGTCTGGGATCAGCTAGAATGAACTCTATGCTCATTCTGCAGTGTCTGTGTGGTGCTGGGGAGTGGTGGCACTTGGGTCACACATCTCTTCTTTTCTTTTAGATCATTCCTCCTTTGGGCTGAGACTATGGAATCACATCACTGGACACTTGCAGGCTGCAAATTGACATTAAGACAAGGAGACAGTTCTTCATGGGTGATATTCTCAATCCAGGAAGAGTATCCTTGAGGAAGAATTGGCAGGGATTTTGCTAAGTTCAGAGTCAGAAGGAAAAAGAAATTTTGTTGAGCTTTATATTAGAGGAGAAAGCAGTCCAAAGTTGTCTCAGTTATTATGAGACATGAACTATTTTTTAAGCTTACTTTTATTTCACATGACTGTTATTTTGCCTGCATATGTATGTCTGTGTGAGTGTGTCAGATCCTCTAGAACTGGAGTTATAGTTGTGAGCTGCCATGTGGGTACTGGGGATTCCTGGGTCCTTTGGAAGAGAGATCAGTGCTCTTAACCACTAAGTCATCTCTTCATTCCCAAAACATGAACTCTTAAAAATATCCCCAGAGTTCCAATATGTAGATTTTTTTTTTACTGGGAAGGAGGTACAACTCAGTGATATAATGCTTATCTAGCCTGAACAAAGCTCTGGATTCAATTCCTAGCATTGCAAAAACAAGAAACAGAATACCAAAACAAGAGAAAAACAAATAAAGGAATCTTTTATCCTTTGGGTCATCAACTATGATTTTAGGGAGGGAAAGAACTACCAGTCTTGAGTAACATAATTTCAAGGAGTTGAGAGGTGGCAATTATTATGGGAGAGGAATGCATACCAAATCATTGATCTCTACTGTACAGAGGAAAAAATATAAAATACAGGCTGAGAGGGAGTTCTGTGCTGAGTGTGGAAAGTCTCCTATAGTGGTTTCTAGATACAGTGCTCTGCATCATTCAAAGCTTTCCCTATATTCTTTATATTTCTCTGACCACTCTTTGGGTTATATATAGTTAATATTTTTGCTATGTCTTTTTCTAATGAACAAATTAATTTTCAGAGAGAGTAAAGTAATGTCAAAATACACAGCCAGATAGAAATCAATCTAGAACCAAGAAAAGATCACCCTTTTCTACTATGTCATATTCTCTTAAGACTCAACAAACCACAATACCTTTCTAATATAAAGGATGTCTGTGGTATACTAGGTGAAGAGAGGTGGTAAAGAGAGATAGGTACAGGTCAGAAATAGTGTAAGATCTCCTTTTCATTTGGATCATCTGCAGTCCTAGAGATTGAACCCAGGGGCTCATTCATGCTCAGTAAATGTTCGACCACTAAGCTGTGTCTCTACAGGTAGTAGAGGGAATAAGCACTTGTGAGATACTAAAGAAGGGGAGGAGAGAGAGAGGGAGGGAGGGAGAGAGAGAGAGAGGCTGAGAAATAGTCTCAAAAGGACTGATCTAGAAAAGTAACATGGATACTGGTATGTGACAACACTGGTAAGCATGAGAAGTGGACCAGCAAGGGCACTGTGGGCTATTTTTCTACTTCTTTACCCAGACTTTTTCATATCTATCATTGGAAGGATTCCCTACAAAATAAGCTGGGTACCCTTTCTCATCTGTCGTTTTTATTGCTACGAATATCCTTTGAACCTACTTGGGAAAGTATGTTATGTTTAACTATGTAAATAGTTGTGCATACCACATGTAAACATGATGTTTACATGAACAAAACTCAATTATGTTGTGGGAGATTTGTTTGTGTTGTCGTTCTGAAACTACCAATGGAGTTGGACCTTGGTATGGAGGGCCCAGTCCATGTTCAGCTAGCAGAATGGACCATAGAGTTTTCTGGCCGACTCAGAAGAGATAGAGAGACACAGAGAGGAAGAAGGAGGAGCTTGGAAAAGAACCAAGGGCTTTTCAATCTGGAAAATGTGGAGAACAGGATCAGCTGATTGTTCTGCTGTTCTTTGGATTTATCAGGTTTTTATCTCAAATTTTGACTTCCCAGTTTTTATTAATACTAGAACAATTTAGGTAAACACATTATAATTCATTCAAATATACTCTTGAATTGCTGATGCTTTTAACTGTTACTCATGTTGCTCTTCAACTCTTGTCTCACTTGTTTGTGCTATAAATGCAGCTACAACTCCCTTTTATGCCTATGCTACTCTGGCTTAAAAGTAGGTGCTCTTCAAGTGTCATCTAGTTCCTCCTCAGTGTTTCCATGGGCATGGAATAGACCTTCTGGGTTCTTCTTGTTGACCCTGCTTGGTTCCACTGATGGTTTACTCTTCTTCTTCTATGCCCACTATTGCTCATTTGCACCTGCCACGAGACCACTACAACCTTCCCACAACCCAGATACCCACTGTTAACTTAGTCCACTTCAGTTCATGTCAGCACTGCTGCTTCTGAGTTCAGGAGTAGCACTTGGAACAGTGGGATGACTTGAGGTTGGAAGTTAGTCTTGTCAGTGCCCCAGTGTTGACTTCTCTTCCATCGTCATCTTCCATACATCTGGATTCACAACTATGCTGATATGCCAAAGCTAACACAGGTATTTCTGGAAAGCAAAGCCTTCCTCTTGCTATCCACAGTCCAGCTTCTTCCTCTGTAGAAGGAATATCACTCTTAGCAACATAACTTTCTCTGAGAATTCCACATCTAGAATTTCAGTTCAAATGGTCCAACAAAAAGAAAGGAAGCTCTTCATTTTTTTCTGGTCCAGAGGCATCAAATTGTCTCTGGGGGAATAAGTCCATTTCTGACTCTATTTTTTAAACAAGATGTCCTTGAAACAAGTCACACATGTTTACTTCATTTTGCTTATAGACACTTTTACACACAGCAGTGGCAAAGCTGGTACACCATGATAAAGCTAAAGACTTATACAACTGTGAAACTCAAAATACTACTGGAACCTGTACAGATAACTTTTATTGTAGACATTAGTCTAGAAAATCATGTAGAGAATTTGAAAATAGAAAGTGAAGAATATGATCAAGTTTATTTTTGTTGTTGCTGTTGTCTGAGACAGGGTCTTACAATATAGCCCAGGCTAGTCTAGAACCTCTGACCCCTTGCCTCAACCTCCTTTTGTGACAGGGTCTCATTATGTTCCTGGCTGGCCTGGAACTCACAATGTAAACCAGGCTGACTACAAACTCCCATAGCACCATCTACCTTTGTCTCTGCCTCCTGAGTATTGGAACTAAAGGTGTGTACCATCATGCCTACCAGATTCATTATATTTTCTAAGAATGCCAAGTCTGTGCTTTTTATTTACATATCTGAACAGGCTGGTAAACTTTTATTTAGTTAGTTTTTATTATTGTTTTTACATTTTATATGTATGGATGTTTTACCCATGTGTATGTCTGTTACGATAAATCTTTACTCCATCTGCCTGAGCCCTGCCGCCACGTGGGCTCTTTCTGCCTGACCTCCCAAGTTCCACCTGCTGCCATGGTAAGGTCCCAAATAACACACAGAGACTTATATTAGGTAAAAATGCTGCTTGGCCAATGACTAGGATTTCTCATCTGCTAGCTCAGTCTTATAAGACTTATCTTATAGTGGATGCTGGCGGAATGTGTCTTGTCTTCCTGGCAGTCACATGGTGACTTCAGAGCAGAGAGCAGAAGGAAAAGCAAGAGAAAAGGGATGACTTCCTGTTTGTCCCTGCTTATATATGAGTCTGCCTGCTATTCACTTCCTGCCTGTATCACAAGACTTCTTTTTACTACATTCCCCCAAATCCTCCTTGACTCCTAGTCCCACCTAACTTGCTTCTTCATTGGCCAATAGTACGTTATTCAACAACCAATAGGATAAACATACACAGAAGGACATTTCCAATCAGATGTCTGTATACCAGAGTGTGAGTCTGGTGTCCACAGAGACTTGAAGAGGGTATAGGATCTCCTGGAGTTGGAGTTATAGATTGTTTTGGGCCACCATGTAGGTGTCAGCCAGGTCCTCTGGAGGAGCAGCCAGCACTCTTACCTACCTAACCATATCACCAGTATATTTCTGATATGGGAAGACATGCTAACTCTCTTTTCTTTCCCCTAGAGGTCTATCTATGCTTACTCTGAATTTTATAGTTTTTGTCCAGAAATCTATCATTTGTTGGGCCTACCCAGTGGATCCCTTCACCTGGATGCTGCAGAAGATCTCAAAACTGAATGTATCTAAAATCCAAGTCATTTATTTAATGCATCTTTTCTAGTCCTCTTCTTGCATTCTTTTTATTGAGTGGCCCCACTACTCAGTCCTATCACACAAGCAAAAGACAGAACAGTTATCTCCATGTAAGGTTCTCCCAGTTTCACTTTGCAACCTATCAGATTTCAGTCTCTTAATGACTATTCCATGATAACATTAAATCCAGATGACACATTAAGCCCAAACACAAATCCCCTCTTAAGCACATTAAAAAAGATCTTATTTTATAAACATTTCTACTTCCTTAGTTTAGTCTTGTTATATCTCACAATGATTAGTCATGTCTCTCTACTCAACTCTTATTCTAATTTTTCATTGTCAGGGATCAAACAGCAAATAAACAAAGAAAACCCATTCCCCATAATTGTCCTCCAGGGAAATGTAAATTAAGGTTACAAGTTCTATTATCACACACATAGTCAAACAATCAAAATATAAAAGACTGTGTGTTAATGCTAACTGTTGACACAGAATGTAAAATGTGTTAGCACTTTGTAAAGCAGAGTGACAGTTTCTTTTTCAAGTTAAACATGAAGAGCATGTCACATGACCAATGTCTCTAATGAGTGTTTTTCCTGAAGAAATGAAAAGCCATGTACCTTAAGGGAGTTTCATTATGGTGACAAAATATTTGTAGATCCTGATGTTATATCCCAGTAGTCACACCAGTTACAAAAATAATCGCACATAGCACTCAAAACTAATTTGTAGAAAACTTGGGAAAAATCTCAAGACCTATGTTCTTGAGAATGAATTGCATGAATGTCAGCTTTTTGTTCTGAAAATACTTGGCCTAAGATGCTCTTATTGGGAGAAATGAGATAAACAGAGACTATCTGTACTATTTGTGGACTTTCTTGTGAGTTTAAAACTGTTACAAAATTAGAAGTCATAATTCTCTAAAAAATATCAGTTATACCAAACTTTTTAAGAATGTTCCAGTTTTAACCCTGCCTGTTTTCAAAACTGGCCCTCTTAAAAACCTATCCTTTTACAATTTCAGATATGTTCATAGTACATTCTAGCCATATTCACCACTCCAACCCTTCTTATCCTCCTCTAGCCCCCACTGACTATGTCTTCCTAGTAAGTCTCTCTTCCATTATCATGTCATTTTTTTTGTGACCACTGGGTTTAACCAGGGCCATGGTGTGGAGCTATACACTAGAGCATGGGTAACTCATCAATGCCAGTGTTTTTCAATGTTGCACAGTATTGGTAACAATGCATAGGAAGAATGCTTATCTTAAGCACACACAAAGGACACTCCACCTACTCAAATTTTGTTTTGTTTCCTTAGACCTCAGGATGAAAAGCAAAAATGAGAAAATAGTTAATTGAAATGATGGTGGCACCTGAAGTAGGATGTTTTCTTATAAATTATATTTTTAAGTATATTTATAAAACTGAAAAGTTAAGAAATTGTCTAGTTATAGTTCAACCCCCAAAGCCACAAACTGAGTAGTCATAGAGTCTTTAAGTGACATAATCAAAGCTGAAAAGATTAAAAATGAGGAAAAATAAGTTGTCAGTCAGGATTGACAGAGCCTCCCCACTCATAAGCCAATCATCAACAGAGGCTGCCTGATGCTGGGAGGGATAAGGACTCTACTGATTCAACTTGGACCACTGTCTTCCAGTTTTCAACTCATGAAAAAAATATCTGATCTTGTTAATTCTGACAAAATGTTCTAGATATTTTATTTATAATGCCAGCTTTTAAAAGCTTCATAAAGTTAACTGGACATTAGAAAAACAAAACAACTGAGCAGGAATCTTTACTGAAAATGGGACAATCAAAGCTGCCACTTCCTTTAGAGAACTCATAGTTCCAAGTAAATGGGAAAAAGGTTAAAAAAAACAAACACTTTTTTCCCCTAGAAGATTTTTGTTTTTTTACTAGAAGAAGCTCAGCCATAGGTGTGAAATCTCTAGTCAAATTACACATGTGGATGGATAATTTCCTGTAATGTTATACTCATGTACTTGCTTTGCTACTGCATTTATGGCAGTGTGTCTAATAATAACAGTTTTGCAAATAGATCAGAGTAACTAGTGGTTTTAATAATTCATAGAATGTTATAGCATTAGGCATAACTATCTTTTCACACTACTGCTTCTCTTGGGGTATGTTGAACTCTGCCTCTTTAGTAAAAAAAAATTTTTTATATATTGAAGATCTTTAAAATACCCTGTGAATTTCTCCCTGAATCATCTTACCAATTGTCTTCCATATAACATTAAGTAAGCTTTTGATGTCTAAGTAGTTGGCAGCCACAATCAATTTAAGAAGTATTCCTTGATTGACTTTCAAAAATTCTCAAACCTGTCTACTTTTCTTTGTTCTTTTCATCCTCAGGGAGGAAATTCATCCTTGTGGCAGATGCCCCCCCCCCCCAGTGATCTTTCTCAATACAGTTACATTAACTCCTGGTAGAGAAGCTTGGCCACAATTTCTTTCATCACTCATTTTTAAATCTTCCACCATGGAATTGATGGTCACAGATTGTTTGAAAATTTCTACATGAGATACTTTTCTCTGTCTGAACTCTGCAACTTAAGTGAGGTGTGGTGTTAGGTTTCTAGAAGGTGGTGAGCTGCAGTTTGATGGGAAGAGGGCAGTTGCTGCATAGTCAGATAAGGGGGAAGACAAATCAGTTATAGCTTTTACGCATCAACTCTTTAAAGATAATCACATGTTTATTGTAGAATGGTGTCACGATACATCATTAACTCTCCTTGCTGGAGTTTCATATCTGTACTTAGATATCACCTTATTCTACATGTTTTTGCTTGAGCATTCTTTTGGACATTTTATATCTCAGAAGGTATTTCCTACAATTTTAGTTAAAGGTAAAGCTTAAAGGAAACCATCATGTTTAAAACAAGCCCTTGAAAACTGGAGCCTATATGTATTTATATTCCTTTTCTCCTTCTAACATTTCATTAGTACTGTGTCATTCTTGAGATATCTAAAACCGTTAAATGAAAGTACAAAGTGTGAAAGTACAAGTAGTGAGAAGGCACAGGGGGGTTGTGTTCTGAAAAAAAATCTTAAAAAATGTTAACTGGGAAATACATAAAAACATTTTATTTGCCAGGGTTAAGGTCATGGGAAATGCATCTGTCCACATTTGTGAAGTATAATGTCATAGAAAACCACACTGCATGAAGCAATGGAGCAAAGAGCACAGCAACAATGTGCAGTTACATCATCCACCAAGCACGTATATCACAATTACTTGAAAGCCATCATCAGAATATCCCGGGTTCCACCAAAATGTTATGATTAAACATCCACAACAAAGGCTGTGTCCAGAAGGCTCTGCTTTTGTTCTGAGTACGGTTTATTTGAAGAAAATGGAATGTGATTGTAATAAGAAGCCCTGGTTGGCGCTGTCTTTTCAACTCATTAGGCTGCTGTAATGTGTAAGAGGCAGTAGGATGGAGGGAGATGGGCTGGGGACAGGTTCCCTCCCACAGAATACCCTGGGGTTTGATGCGGGATGAAGGGATGACAGGTGCAGAGGAGATGTATGAAGTCCTCTGTCAGATAGGTCCTGTGGAGTTGGAGTCTTAACCTTCAGGGCAGGGCTCTCCGGAGGGTGCACTCTATCACAGTCAGAAATCCCAGTGATACATTGTTCACGGGAAAAGTCAGACAAGGCAATTACAGGAAAGAGCAGGAAGCCACTTCCGTCTTCCAATCAGATTTTCAATATTTAACCATCACTTCCGAAGTACAGGGGGCTGGTGAATTATGCAGCATCCACAAGGCTGTCCAGGGAGATGTGTTTCTAATAATGGATTTTTGCATCACTAATGAATAGGGCTCTTCATCTTGATGTTCATCTCTCTTCTCTGTGGTTACTTTTGTCTCATTTAAATTTTACCTGGAACTTTCCCTTTATTTATAAGAACCATGAGAAATAGGAACAATCTTCTTTTATTATGATGGTCCTATGCATGGCCAAACTGTGTGATCCTGTGTTAATTAAAAATTTGTCTCTGGACAGTTTACTCTCATTTGTCGGCAGGGCTTCGAGTGGGTTTAAATAATAGACAATCAAATCCAAATATGTCCTTCTCCCAGAAGTGAAATGACAGACCTGACCTGCTAAAAGCTGAAGGTGACAAAGAGGTAGAAAGCGTAACTCAGATGAATCAGATAAGAAATGTGGGCCTTAAGCATTTTTCATTGCAGCTCTGCAGTTAGTGGTTGGTTGGGAGTGAGTTCTTCATTTAGGCAGCTTTGGGGTAACAGAGAGGTCTCTCATATTTAGCACATTTCTCTTAGGCTGCAGGGCCAAGGGAGGCAATCACTTCTCTTGAAGAGGAAAAACTTTTACTTGTGTTGAAAGACTGACTGGTTTTGCCTTTGTCCAAGCACCGTTGAACCATTAGGATTTCTAATCACACTTGGCATTAAGGATGTCATAACAAACTCCACTTTCCAAGGCTTCTGAGCTTTACATATAATTCCAGGGAAGCGGTGGTTTATTTCCCTCTGCATGCATTCTCAGGCCTTTATTGAGCATTGTCTGGGGGAAATCAATAATAGTCTTATCCCTCACTTCCACTTCCCCCATCCTTCTTACCCTTTCTTGGCAGGAGTTTCTGTATACATGCCATCTAGGACAAAGGCATTGTTCGAGGTTCTGAAAATAATAAACTAATAATAATAAACACAATAAACAAACAAATAAATAAATGCATAGTCTCTATGTGAAGGATGACTTTAAAATTCATTATCAAACACAGAAAAGTAAGCAGGTAGTTGTAATCTAGTGTAATGAATAGGATAGTATCCTGGATGGGCTTATATTCACTAGGTCATTCCCTAAATCATCCCTCTATCCTTTCGTCTCTGGAACACTATTATTCCTGTTTTACTGAAAAAGCTTGAGGATTGGTATGTTTTGCAACTTTGTAAGGCTATGAAGTATATAATTCAGATGAGAACACAGGCTTCCGGTTTGAATCCAGTCTGTGCAGTCCTGGTCCTCCAGCACTTACTAAATATTGACATTAGTTAGTGATATGGTGATGGGAATATGCATCTAATACAGAATTGGAAGGTCAAGATACTGATCATGAAGGTTTTGTGTGGGGAGTTGCACCTAATTTGAGGATTAAAGAAAGGCCAACAGTGGAAGCAGCAAGGTATAAGGAATAAGATACACTTGGATCTGAAACCAGGCTATTCCTACTTCCTAGGTTAGGTGAAGTGTTCAGTTGCTAAGCCTCAACTGTGTTACCTATTACCTTAGTTCAACATTGTTAGAAAGAAGTGAAATAGAGCTCAGGAGCTGGCTCATTGGGTAGATGTGCTTGCAGTGCACTCCTGATGACCTAGATTTGGATCTCCTGAACCCAAATAAAAAGTCGGCTGCAATAGCATGCATCTGGAATCCCAGCATAAAGACAGTGGAATCATGCTGAAGCTCATGGTCTAGGTAGTCTGGAATATGCAGCTTTAGTGTAATGACAGCAACAAAACAGCCCACCTCAGAACAAGGTGGACTCCTGTAAGCTGTCCTCTGATGTCCATGTGTGTGCTACAGCATGTGTGTACCCATACTCACATACATCATATCATACACACAATACATACAACATAGACTAACACACACACAAACATACCTGTCCTCCCAAAAGAAGAACAAGTGAACTACTAACACACATGAAACTTCTCACAAGGGACTTGGCAGTAAGGAGCTATTCAGCAGAAATTAATTTTCTATGTATTGAGCATTTCACTGTGGGAACCATAGACTGTGTGATCTGCATGAATCTGAAAGCTACAGGATAATAGGTTTGAAGTGAGAGTTTAGATTACTTATTCTAGTGTATATTAGCATAACTCTAATATTTCCTTGGTTATTTTGGGGATTTCATTTATCTACTTACTGAACAACTCATTCAGCTATTACTGGATGCATTTTAAGATAAACATTCCTGGAGGAAAAAAAAAGATGTTTGGCTATTTCTCAGAAATAACAGAGCCTGCAAAAAGCATTTATCAAAACAACTCAATTAAACAGACAGACAGTTACAGAGAGAGGGGGAGGGGGAGCAGAAGAGAAGAAGAATAAGAATGTAAACCGTAATCAAGTTGTTAATTTTTCTCAAATCCGTGGCAATTAGAATATTAGAATATTAGAATCACTTCTAGATGTATGATCCCAATTTCCATACCATTTAATTAAACATTAGGTACTATTGACACAAACTAATTCAATTGGTTTAGGATAAATGGATACGCCACCAGTACCTTAGGATGAGCTCTCCTGAGCAAATTTCATTATCTTTCTCATTAACCTTCTTTTCCTCCTGTGTGTCATGTGTGTTAATGACATCACATCTTAATTACTCAGGCTGAAAGCTTAGTCCAGTCTCTGTCCTCCTTGAATCAAATCAGCATTGAACTTTGGTATGCAGAACTCTGTAATGTGCAGCAAGATTTCCTGACTCCTTTGAACAGCAATCCCCGTGTAATCATTTTCCCTTCAGAGTGTATGAGGCATAAGAATTTGAAGGGTGTCACCCCACTAAAATTACATTATATGACAGAGGTAAAGAGATTTTGAAGATGCAGTTAAGGTCCCTGATCTTTAATTTTTGTTATCAGTCAAAGGTGACTGACTATCTTAGGTGGGCCTATTCTTCAGATTGGACCCTTTAAAAGATGGCTTTAAATTGCCTAAGCCCAGAGATGCAAAGCAGCAGATGTTCCTGTGCTTGTGTTGGGGAAATGAACAAAAATGCTGTGAGAGGAGGGAGCATGTGTCAAGGACTTCAGAGTGACCCCTAGTATAGCAAATGTGTTCCCAGCAGAGAGTTACCAAGAGATATTGGTTATATTCCAATGTCAACTGAAGCTCCCAGAAGAAAAGCCATACCTGTGTTGAATATTCTTACAAGGCTGATTGATTGACTAGGTGTTCATGTTTGTGGGGTTAGGATGGAGATGCAGAATCAAAATTATCTTAGTTTGTCTTTGGCTTCTGCAACCATCATGTGACATTCAGCTCCCTATCTGACATAACATCCTTTCAACCATCATGTCCAGCCCCTGGGAACACTAGCAGAACACTCGTTTCTACCATCCTGAAAGTTGACTGTCACCAGATATTATCTTAGAACTACAACTAATACTGCCATCATGTGTCTACTAATGAGTTCACCTGATGTATGAATTTCTTTTGTTCTGTGATGATAAAAAGTTCTTACATCTGTTTGGGGGTCCATATCACTCATATATGGCTCAGAATAAGCCATATATGAAAGTCTTTTTCCCTTTGAAGTGATAGCTATATTTTGTATCAATGACAATAAAGAAATGAATTCTGCCAATAATTTGAATAAGTGTGGAAGCAGATTCTTCCTCAGAAAGCCTCTAGGTAAAGTGTAGTCAAATTGATACCTTGGAGGAAGCCCTGTCAGACCTTGAACAGACCTGAGACATAGTTAAATGATGTTTAGACCCAACATTCACAGAAACTAACTAGTTCATCTCCTCCCCTCTCTTTCTTTCTCCCTCCATCACTCCATCACTCCCTCGCTCCCTCCTTCCTTTCTTCTTCCTTTTTTTCCTGATATCATTTAACTTTAAGGTCATTAAAGAAATTGGTAAATTGATTTCTGTTTTTTAGATCCATCATGTAATCAGTATAATAATTTGTCCAATCTATCAAGAGCATCCAGGCAGCGCTGTTAACATTTTGCGGGCTGGTATTCCTGTATTCCATTAATTCCAAGACTGAGGCAGTAGAGCAGATGCATCTTTAAGTTCAAAAACTGCCTGGTTTACAGAACAAGGTCCAGGATAGCAGGAGATTCATCATGAAACCTTGACTCAAAAAGAACAAGCAAATAAAAAAGAAAACAAAAGGGAGTGCTTCCAATTGAATCCTAAGACTGTAATTATAAAGAGCCTCAATGTTCATACTGAACCATGCTGTAAATATGTAGTGTAGAACATACAGCAATGTTACTGTAGGTGCCAGCTCTTGGGAGGTAGAGGCAGAATGATCTGGTATTCAAGGTTATCCTCAAACAAATGATGTGTTTGAACTCATATTTACTTCTCTAAGAAACACACAGGCACATTATTTCATCTTACTGAAATGTAGTTTTGAGGACATCTTCCTCTTAGAAATATGTTCTTTGATTTCTATTTCCTCTACAGTTAAGGGAATATAGTTTACTTTGGATATGAGTTTTTACTATATGGAGTTATTGATGTAAATCTAAATTCTAACACTTACCTGGCTTTTTGAACTTGCCCAGCTTACAAAACATCTTCAAGTCTCAGTTTTAAAGTGGTGGTGAGAATTTTTTCTTCCTAACAGGGTAATTGAGATAGTTAGATAAGGTAGTGTGTGTAAAAATTAGGCGTTCAGTAAGATAGCTATTAGATTAGTTAAGGTTAATTAAAATCACCAGTCACTTACTGTCATGCGGGTGATGAAGTCTGCCCACTTTTCTCATCTACATAGACAAATGAGACTTTTCCTTTTTCTTCTTTTCTGCCTCTTTCAGTGGCCAGAGCCTAACTCTGCTTTCTCTGGTACTTTGAATTTTTTCGTTCTCTGTCTGAAGCTCTCCTCCTTGCCATCCAGATGACCTCCATGGCAGCTTCATTCCAATGCATGGCCCCATGCCTCCCCTTTATCTTTTTCTCTGGGCAGCTGTTGACGTTTACAGCTTGCCTGCCTCATTTTTTTCTTTTTAAGTTCTAATGCAATTGTCTGGGATCTTAAAAAGAAATTAGCAAACTTCCCTTTTCAGCAATTCAAAGCTATTAACATTCTTCAATAGCTTTTTCAGCCACATCTACCTCACTCTGCGAATTTTAGAATGAACCAAGCCAGCCTATCACTGAACTTGAAATTCTTGGGTACATAGTACTCAGTCTAGTTTTTAAAAATCTGCATGATTATTTTCTTTCATCAAATCACCGAGTTTTTATTCCCTCCCATTTTATACCTGACATAATTCCAGTAACCTTTTGAAGGGGAATCCCTCTGAGACCACCCATCTGAATATGGCTGCCTTCTAGCAAAGTATCACTATACTGGGCATTCAGGCTTCAGTCTCTTCGGGTTTGTCAGAAGCCTCTTCTGACTTGTGGTACCACCTAAGTCTTTACCTTTTTGTAGAAACTTAACCTACAGCCCTACAGTCTTTGTCTTTTTTTTTTTTTTTTTTTTTTTTTTTTTTTTTTTTTTTTGCTATATTAGCTTACCTTATACAGTCATTTTGTTGTACCTGTTTTTGGTATTTCTTCCCCAAAACTTTGCTATTTCTTTTAAAAAATTTAAAAGTTTATTTTTAATTATATATATGTATGTATGTATGTATATGCATGTGGGTATTTGCACACTTGATTGCGTGCCTGTGCAGATCAGAAGAGGGGGTCAGATCCTCTGGAGTAGGAGTTATAGGCAATTGTAAATAGACGTGGGTGCTAGGAACCAAACTCAGTTACTCTGAAAGAAGAGCTGAGCCATCATTTCTCTAGTGACTTGGTCTTGGTATATCAAATGATGTTTTGAATACCAACCAGCCAGCCCATATGATTGTGTCCCTCAGTAAAATAGGACAGGATCACTTTTATATTCTCAGTTCCTTTGACTCATAATAAACACTGATATTCTTGTTGGATCAGTAAGATTACTTCTGATGCATACCTGTCACTCTTTTAAATTTTTTATTTTGTATATATATGTAAACACAATATATATTTACACATATATGCTTACATATATGTAAACAATATATATATTTACATATATATGTAAAACAAAAACTTTGAGAAGCCTAACAATAAATTATGAGGCAAGGAACCTCTAAAGATGCCTTTGAATTCATTTTCTGTTGACCATTTACTGCTGGGCATGCAGTCTACTCTTAAGAGTAGTTGTGTAGGTGTTATTTTCAGGAATAGGGCCTTGGTATTGTTTTGTGGAGAACAACCTGTAGTCTTTGCAGCAGCTGGTTGTTTGTGGTTCCCATGAGACCCCTTTGGCTAATAACGCAATTAAATGAAACTGGTTCCTGGTACTTAAGCTTCATTTGGTGACGAGGGATCTCAAGTAGCAGTTTTGCTTCCCCTGTTATTCCATGACTTCATTTAGATTGTATTCATATATAAATGTATATAATTTAGAAAGTGAAGCAATATTTTAATTTTTTTTTGAGACAGATAGCACTTCTCTGTGTAGCCCTGGATGTCCAGGAACTCTCTCTGTAGACCAGGCTGGCCTTGAACTCAGAGATCCACCTGCCTCTGCCTCCTGACTGCTGGGATTTAAGGTATATACCACCACTACCCTGGGAAGCAAAAATTTGAATGGATGATCTCTATCAATGGTTGATCTCTATCAAAGCATCTTACTTAATTTTAGCAATTAAATACTCCACACGAGAATGCATCAAAATAAACTATGCTTTATAAATCACAATAAAATCTATAAATATCTAAATTGCTAACTTATTTAAAGAGGCATCTCTCTACCTCCATATATGCTTATCAGGGTAGTTTCACAGCTTCATCATTCTATCAAAGTCCATTAGTTGTACTTACATGGCTGAAAGAAAACTCCTGGTCTCCAGATTCTGATGTTTGAGTTCCAGTAAAGGAATAACAGTGCTTTTCTTTACTTTCTTCTATCCTATTGTTTGATGCAAAATCTGTTTTGTCTGGATTCCCCTTTTCCTTTCTACTGAAGACTATTCTTCAGGTGTAGACCTCAAATAGAATGACTTTACTATTTAGCCCTGGCTGGATTAGATAGAATTCACAGGCTGATTTTGAAATCTCACAGCCTTTCTTGCTTCTGCCTCTGGAGTCTTGAGTTTACAGGTATGTACCACCAGGCCCAGTTTCGATTTTTTATCTGATAATTTTGCATAATAGTTTTCAAAGACTGTGTGACTCTTCAAAGTGTAGCTCAAATCCCTGTGTCTTTAGAATTGTAATTTCAAGGACTGCGGAGATGGTTCAGTGGTTAAAGTGCTTAAACATTCAAGCAAGAAAAAAAAAGTACTAGAGTTCAGATCCTCTTAACCCACATTTGTGCCAGGTGTGTGGGCCATCTGTCTGGAATTCCAGCCTAGGAAGGTAGAGATGGGTGATCCCTACAGCAAGCTGATTAAGAAGACTAGCTAGCTGTGTTGGTGATCTCTGGATTTGATTGGAGATCTTCACTCAAAGGAAAAGGTGGGTGGATGGGTGTGGAAGATTCTCAGCACCAACCTCTGGCCTCCATGTGTGCACACTTACAGACATGCAAACACACATTCACAAACACACATAACTTCATTTCTTTCTGATCACTAGACTTTAAAACTGTTCTGTGTATGTGTTTCTTGCATTTAAAAATTATTTTATATTTAAATCAAAAAGTCTTATTTTACATACCAATCCCAGTTCCCTCTCCCTCCTGTCCTTCCATTCCCCTCACCAACCATCCATCCCACGCCCCCATCCACTCCTCAGGGAGGATAAGACCTCCCATGGGGAGTCATTAAAGTCTGTCACATCATTTGGGGCAAGATCTAGGCCCTCTGTGTATCCAGGCTGAGAAAGTATCTCTCCATAGGGAAAGGTCTCCAAAAGCCCTTTCATACACTAGGGATAAATACTGGTTCTACTCTCAGAGGTCCCATAGACTTCCCAGGCCTCCCAACTGACACCCATGTTCAAGCAGCCTTGTTTGGCCCTATGCTGTTTCTCCAGCTGTCAGACTGGGGTTCATGAGCTCCCACTTGCTCAGGTCAGATGTTTCTGTGTGTTTCCCCAGCATGGTCTTGACCCCTTTGCTCATCACTCCTCCCTCTATACAGCTGAATTCCAGGAGTTTGGCTCAGGGCTTAGCTGTGAATCTCTGCTTCTGCTTCCATCAGCTACTGGGTTAAGGCTCTATGATGGCATTTAAGGTAGTCATCAATCTCATTATAGGGGAAGGGCATTTAAGGTAGCCTCTCCACTATTGCTTAGATTCTTAGTTGGTGTCATCCTTGTGTATCCCTGGAGATTTCCTTGTGCCAAATTTCTCATTAAACCCATGACTCCCTCTATTAAGGTATCTCTTTTCTTCCTCTCCTTTTCTGTTCTTCCCCCAACTCTATTTTCCTGATTCCTCATGTTCTCCTACCCTCTCCCCGTCTGTTTCTCCTTCCTCCCCCTCCCCACCTCCAATTTGCTTAGGAGCTCTTTTCCCTTCTCCGGGGGTCCATATATGTCTCTCTTAGGATCCTCCTTGTTTCCTAGCTTCTTTGGGGTTGTAGATTGTAGGGTGGTAAAACTCTATTCTTAAACATGGTGAGTGCCTTGGGTAATCACTGTTAGCCACTTTTCTTATTTTATATTCTATTCATACTAAATCAGAGACTAGCTTCTTTCACAAATTCCCTACTTCCCTTTTCTTGACTGCTGGTGTCCAAGAAATGACATATATGATGATTAACATGCTTACTGTTTGCTAAACCAGTGCTAATATTTTCCATAAACATTCTTACATCTCCCAAGAAATAGGTGTGAAAAATACTTTGATACTTGCCCCATTTTGTGGCACTGTGCATTGAACCTGGGGCTTAGTGCATGCTAGAAAAATGCACTACCTTTAAGTCATATCCTAGCCAAAATGTCCCAATTAAAAAAAAAAACAAATAGCTTAGAGAGCTTGAGTGATTTTTCGCAAGTTTCTGCTGTCTTTATTGTCCTTACTTCATTGGGAACTGTAGCTCTATAAATAAATGACTCAAAAACTGCTATTGGAGTTCAAGCTTGAAGCTGCAGATCAGAGAAGCAAAGCAGTCAAGCCAGTAGCTCTTACCTCTACCCAGCTGAAATGACAACCCTGTCTACACAAATCCTCAGAGGCAAAAGGCTCTGAGCTCCTGTCTCCTCTTCCTTATATTCCTTTCTCCTCCCAGCCATATCCTCCTGTCTCTACCTCCCTAGTGCTGGAACTAAAGGCGTGTGATACCAAGTGCTGAGATCACCTTTGTGTCAGCTGTTTCTTTTAGACTGGATCAATTTCGTGTAGTCAGTGTGGTCTTGAACTAACAGAGATCCATCTATCTCTGAATCCTGAGTCCTGGGAGTAAGTGTGTATCACTACTACTTGATCTCTATAGCTTGAGGCTGGCTTTGCTTTCTGAATCCTCAGGCAAGCTTTAATAAATCATAAATAATATATCACCACAGGAAACTGTAAGGTTTAAGGACATTGAATACTTTGCTCAGTGTCAGCATCTACTAGGGCTCACACTAAGGCTTCAAAACTATGCTTCTTAAGCCCATAGTCTGAGTGCTTTCTTTTCTGTGTTATAATACCCTGCTTTCTTAAAGCTTTTGATATATTAAAATCTTCAACACATATCAGCTTCTGCCATATATTTCCTTACCTTATTACAGATTCCAATATGACATGGTAACCATTCAATCCTTCCTTGTTGGTGAGAGGTGGTCCAAAACAGCATCATTTTTTAATGTGTCATCTATTATTTTACAGATAACATAGTCATAGGAAAAGCAGTTTTCTAATTAGAAAGCTAATTTCTGTTATGTTGCAAAGGACTTCTAGTAGCTGTCAAGTTGCAGTTTCATGGGGTGTTAAACTTATATTTGTGCCTATGTTGTCGAGAAGGCAATCCACCATTTTAGTACATAACAGTTCCCTTAGTCTGTGTAGGGAATTGAATGCACAGATTCCAGGCAATAGACTCAGACATTATAATGGTGGGCTCTGTTTCCAGAACAATAAGGAATCTTTAACATTGGAAAAACTATCACAACTTTTGCAGAAAAAGTTGATTATAGTTCTAACTTCTTATACATTTTTTTCTGATACCACTTTTTTCCGTTTAGAACCATCAATTTGTCTGGTTAACCTCAGTGAGCTCATTTGATAGTCAAAGATCAGCCATGTTATTTTTTAGTGGATTGATGTAGAACTCTCACAAGAAAGCAATCTTCTATACCACTGAGACACAACTAGAGCTCCAAATCCACTTTTGACACATCCAGTGATTTCAATTTTGGTTTTAATGTTAATAAGCTTGGAAAAAATATATTATGACTCTTAGTAGCAATGATATGTTTATCTTTTCATTCTTCATTTGAATTTTTACAAAATGACCAGATATTCAAATAATTGCATAAATACTGTATTAAGGGCAAAAGTGGCTACTTTGCTGAAACTAGAGAGTTTGGGTCAAGCAACAGTCAATGTCACCAACAGCAAATTGAAATGCTTATTTAAATTTGGTATGCCTATGGGAAAAAGTTTCTATGTTCATATTCATCCCACAAAAGAAAATTTAGGGCTATCAATATGTAATTACAAATACATTATGAATATATATTAAGGCTACCTATATATCTTAGGAAGGCATCAGCTCCGTATAACTTATAAAATACCTCCATAAGTGTTGGATATGTTTCTATTTTATCCTCAGTTAGTTGTCTTTCTTATGCTTCCTCTGTCAAATGAAGAATTTCCACTAAGACTTCAATTTATTGATTACTAGACTCACCCTAACACACCTGTGTTTCAGTAATCACATCTTTGTAGAAGAAATTCCCTTTGATATTATATTCTTGATAGGATTTTTATCAAATGACAGAAAAATGTCACTGTTTTATATATTAAAATATCAAGCCCACCTTTATTATTTATTTTAGTTAACAGAAGTTTCTCTTCATTTGCAATGAACAGGAGCTTGTTATCTGTCATCATCAAAGAAAATGTTGATTTGCACTAAATAGAAATCTATTGAAATTAGCTTATGAAATTTGGAATTTATTTTAAAGGAATAGGTTCTTTTTAAATTTTTAGTGTAAATTAGAAGGAATCTTATTTTATATATCAATCTCAGTTCCCTCCCCCTTTCATCTCCTAAGGAATAGATTCTTTAGACTCTAGGGTTAGGAATTGAAAGTGGAATTTTTAAGGTTCTTGAAGGAAAACTTGGGAAGCTGAGAGCTGAGATTTTTGCATTCATTTTTCTATGGACTCAAAGGCTACTATTAGTTATTTAGTGAGTAAGTCTCTGTCATCCACGGTAGACATAAGGATGAGCCATTCTCAGAATGAGTAGGCCAAGGATCCCATAAGATGCTGAATAAATATTTATTGAGTGGATAAGTATGTAACTCACTTTTTGAGTGCTGATTTTGCATGTTGACATTGTCCTAAGTGTGATTATTTGACTACCAAGCATAATTTTTCTATGCTATGAATACATAGCATCTTCTAAAATCAAGTAACACTAGTTCAAGACAGTCAGACGTTTGATTAGTCAGTTTTAACAAGAAGGCTTCCTGATTTGGAAAGTTATTTTTAAAAGCATAATTGAACAGTTTGAATTAACTGAAGACACAAATTAAGAAAATCTTTGAAAGAGCAGACTTCACTTAAACATTTTTATACAAATTACAATTCTACTCAGAGGCCAGAAATGTAATGTTTTAAAGCAGGTTGTGGTGAGATCAATCAATAAACAGCTGGAGGAAACAGAAGCTCACTGGCAAAGCTGTTCTACAACAAGCCTCCCCTGGCCACTGTGAGGGACTTCTTAAACCCTTTTCCTCCCAACCAGGTCTGTTCTTTCAGACTTGTGGCCCCTGCATCAGCTTTTCTTCCACCATCTTCAGCTATCCTTTCTCTTCTGCACTCAAACTCATTTGATCCCTTTCCCAGCAACTCTAGTTTGCTTGTCTAGTATTATCCTTTATCATGACCTTGAATCACCACGTTAAATACTGACTTTCTACTAATGCACATACTCTCATGTACATTTGCTTTTTTTTCTATTGTGAAGGTTCATGCAGTATTAATCAATCTATTTCCAAGCATGGGTCTTTTGTCTGTTCCAACAGAGACACCATACATTTACTATTTCAGCATCCAGGGTAGAGTTAGTATGTTGTTTCTTGCTCACTTTAGAAAAAAAATACTCTGTAGCAAAACAGAGAACTAATTAGGATCACTCTGGAGTCACAGGTGCATGTCAGTGTTTTCCTGAGTGACCCAGAACTGTTGCCTTTCTCATCATCCGTGATTTGGAGGCTTAGAAAAGAAAATGATTTGCTTCTCTGTTAGGATTATATTTTTCTTCATGTTTTCAAATATGATTTTGCTGATCATTGCAAATGAGCTGCTTGACGAATAGATGCATGATTGGGTGAATTGGCAAACTCTTTAAAAGCAAACAAACAACATCACAAAGACCTTGGATTTTTAAAACATTTGATATTTTACAACTTGCTTGCCAGGGACACCTTTTTTTTTCCTGAAATAAGGAACTAATTACATTGTCAAAGGAAAATCCTAATTTTGTCTTTATTTATGAATAATTACCAGTTTAATTACCTTTACATTACAGTAGCATTCAGGTTTTATGTCTTCTCTAGACACCCTGGTCACCAGGAACAGGATACACAACAATGTACTGTTGTAAATTGACTAAGTAGTTCAGTCTTTTCAATGTATCATATTCACATTTCAAAGCCACAGGTAATTCTTTAAGTGTATGTTTATATTTGTAGATTATTTGAATTGGTGAACCTGACCACCCCCAACCAAAAAAAAAAAAATAAAAAAAGAAGAAAATGAATTGAAGCCAGTGCTTCTCTCGGCCGTGACTACATCCTGGACTATTTGGAGAACTTTAAAAATACGTGCTTTCTCCTATTTTTGGAAGTTCTAGTTCAAGGATCTGGTGTGGGCTTCATGACCTTAAGCACAGGCATTTCCAAAAGTGGCTCTGATTCTGGCGAGTAGGCAGTGCCGAGGAAACTCAGGTGAGATCCAAGCTTCTCATTTCACATCTGAGAATTCTGAGGTTCTTACTTCATCTGTATCTGTGGGCTAAAAATCCAAATATCCCTGTGACTTGCTAGATGTTTTTGAAAGGGCTCTGTGAGAGTGACATCAGCTTCTGTATTTAGAATTGATCAAAATTTTTATGGCTTCCAACAGATGTCTTGATTTCTTGAATTATCCTTTCACGACACGGGTCCTCCAAAGTACTTGCTGCCAAAAAGCTGGAAGGTATGTCTCTTTTTCTGTTCTCCAGGTATTGCAGCACATTTTAGCTTCTTATTTCTTGCCAGTATTTTTTGTCAGTTTCTGCATTTATCTTTGTCCACTGAAGTTTGTCTTCTAACAGTTTAGAATATATGGATTGAATCCCTTAATATTCCACAACACTTAAAATACTTTCACCTTTACACTTAGTAGTGTTTAGCTCAGGGGAGGAGTAAGCATATGATGGCCCACAGTCCAAATCCAGCAGACCATCTATTTATGTAAATAAAGTTTTATTGGAATATAATCATGACTATTCATTTACATACTTTTGTGGCTGTCTTCAAGCAAAACGTTGGAATTGAACAGTTTTTAACAGAGATGGTATGACCCACAAAACCAAAATTATTTACCATCTGGTCCTTACTGAAAAAAATATGACTTCAAGTTTATATATTTTAAAATTCTTAGACCAAAAGATATGGCTTTTAGTCATGACTTCTCGATCTTCTAATGCAAAATGATGCTGTACAGACATCAAAAGTCAATGGGATTCTTATCTACATTTCTATTGTCTACCTTAGAGACTTGGTAATTTTGCTCTAATGTCTAAAGGATTTTTCTTTACCCCTGAAATCAAGCAACTTCTAGGTTTTATCTTGGTCACAATTGTCCTATATCAATTTCCCTTGGCATAATATCCATTTGATTTTGTTATTAATGTTTATTTTAAAACCTCATCTTAATTATATGTAGAATGAGATACCTGGAACCAAATGAGGCCAATATTCATGCTTTCATTTAACTTTGATGAGTTTCTCTAGTGTGGTGTCATATGCTCATAATTCTGGAACTTAAAACGCAGGAGGATGTCAAGTTTGAAGTTGGCCTGGGCTACATACTGAGAGCCTACCTGAAAAACTTTTATTTTGCTCAATTTTAGCTTAATTTTCTGTATATCATATAGTCTTCTTAGCAATATCTATTCCTTTTCTGATTCCTATCTCTCTGCCTTGAGATTATTAAAAGTTTTGTCAGCCTTAGAAACATATGCACATGGGTAACACCGAATGCACCCGGTAGATTGTATTCATATGTAAATTCATTTGTGTGTGTGTGTGTGTGTGTGTGTGTGTGTGTGTGTGTGTGTGTGTAGCAACAGTGGTTAAAGAAGAGGAGGCTGGAATGGGAGGAAAGAAACGATGTAGTTATATTTTAATTAAATAAAAATACATTTAAAATGTAAAGTTTAATTAAGTGGCTGGATTCTATGGCAATAGACTTGATCACAGTTTCATCTGTGACAGTATCAGTTTTGTTTTGTAAATGTCCATTCTTCACATGCTCTTTGTTTTACTTGTATCTTTTCTCTATTTTCTTGGCATCACTTTAAGCAGTTTGTGTGCTAGCTCCTCACTGTTTGTCTTGGGTTAAGTTCATTTCTACTAGCTGTCTTTAGGATACAGGGCAAGGTTATGCATACTCTTGAGATGTAAAGACTTCTCTTCGGTTCACAGCTATAGCAGAGAGAAGGTTACTAATTACATACACTCTCCAACATCCATTTCTCTCTTCTTATAACAGAAACCAGTTCTATTCATTGTCATGATATCAACTAGAACCCTAAAATTCCTAGTTTTCTTTGTAACTGGTTATGGTTATGTAACTAAACTATGGCTAACAATCATAAAGCACAAATGTTTGGTGGGAGCTCCCTCCTCATCTCTGCAGCTTGGAATATGGATGTGGTGACTGATGTTCCAAAAGGCACCCAATACTGTGAGGTGATCTTGAAGAAGGAAGTCATGAGAAGAGTAGAAAATTAGGAGCCTGGTTCTCTCTTAGAAAATGAAGCCACCATACAAATTCTCGTCTTGAAATTCTTTTAAATGAGACAAAATAAACTATCATTCTAAAGATTTTGGTCTTTTTGTTATTGCTGAGCTTAATTTTAATAAAGCAATATAGAAATAGGACATCTTGTAACACAGAATTGTGTGAGTATTGGTAAGTATGGATGCAGAGACACTTTGCCTCTGTTTTTTTTTCCTTTTTTTCTGATGACCAACAATGTCATCTTGAAGCTCAGGGTCTTTCTCTACACTGCATCATCTATTCAGTAGGTTGCCTCATTTGTGGATGTTATATCTGATTCTGTTTCTAATTACAGACATCCCATTTCTCTGAAATGTCATATGAGCACCAAAAAAGGTCCTGCATTCCTGCAAGTTCCACTATCATTCTTTACATTGGTAATTAGGAGTTTCTTTGGTTGGGTTCCCCCACTTTTTGGAGAACAGGTGTCCTGCAGGCTCAGCAATTTCATATGGGTTCTGACTTCATTTTTCCTTGGGCTCCTCTATAGTTCTCTTCATCAGACATGCCTTTCCTCTCACACTGTGGTGTGGCTCTACAGTTGGTCCCTATATTTTTAAACACAGAATATGTGTTTTTAATTCCATTCTGCTGATTGTTCCAGGATGACGTTGAAGAAGAAAGGGATACAGATATACTTATTCAAATCAGAAGTCTTGCTTTTTGTCTCTGGGACACGTCTGACAAACAACTCCCAGGGAGGTGTCCCATACCTAGGAATAAGCTTTTTATTTGGTATCCTATGGCTTCTGCAATGAGCATAATCCTCTGTGTATGGTAACTCATTTATACACATATCTATGTATATATGTGGATATATGTGTGTATTATGTATATATATAATATATATTATCCAAAATTAGAAGATTGCATTATATTTTGGCATAGCAATCTTCTAAGCCTCATAGACTGGGAGGCTTACATATCTGTTCTATTTGTTCCATTCCCTAGAATCAAGATTAACTCTATACCTTAACATTCAGGCAAAGGTTGCTTTATTTAAGAGTAAGTGCCTGATTCTAACCCAGTTGTTCGTATTAATTCATTCCATGGATTCAAAACTTTTTAAAAAACAGAGATTAAGCAGGAACTTGGGCATCAAATGTAAATGGAGTTCTTAATTGGTCTAAGTAATAAAAACCTGGAGTCAGATATAGAGGAAAATGCTGAGATCAGAGAGAAGAAGGAGCAAGTCACGGCTACACCTTACCTCCTTAGTGTCTCCACAGACAAGAGAGCAAGTTCCTGTTTCTCCCTGCTTATATCCTGTTTCCTCCCAGCTATCTCACTTCCTGTCTGTCTCTGCAGACCTCCAGACCTCTATAATTAGCTAGTGGCTAGGTCTATTCTCTGACCTTCGGACAGGCTTTATTTGTACAAGCAAGATATCACAAGAGAAGGGGAGCTTAGGGAAAGCACAGTACACACTTGAGTGAATATAAGCTTGGATGTCTCCAGAAAGTTCTGCTTAAGTGTCTAGAAACCACATATATGACTTTGGTGGTGTCTTGAGAACATACGTCAGACCCCATTACCAAATGTGATAATTGAAAGAGTTAGAGCTTTTAGGAAATGATTAAGTAGTAAGAGAATCACTGTCACAAAAGGTCATGTGATCTTATAAAAAAGAATCCAGGAAGCTGCCTTGCATCTCCTGTCATGTGAGGACATAGCCACATCTCTCTCTCTCTCTCTCTCTCTCTCTCTCTCTCTCTCTCTCTCTCTCTGTGTGTGTGTGTGTGTATGTGTCTGTCTGTCTGTCTGTCTGTCTGTCTGTCTCTGTCTCTCTCTCTTCTCTCTTACACATACAGAGAGAAATAATAATGATAATAATAATAGCAAACCTTTAAAACCCCCTTTCTTAATAAACTCTACTTTGCTTCAAATTAACTCATCCCAACATTCTTTTATGTGGCTGCTGTGTCACATTTCCCAAGGAGATGTAAACACCCACTCACCTCAGATGGCACTGATGACAGACCAAAAAAAAAAAAAAAAAAGATTCCAAGTATAGTTTGGAGAACCAGTAAGTTTCTTGGAGTTACTTACTGAAATATGGGTAAGGGTTTACTTACAATCACATGGGTGATTCGAAGGTTGCAGTATCACCCAAAAGTCCATCTCTACATGAGTGACAACTCAAAAAAAGCTGATTTCTAGAGTAGTTACATCAGGCAGCATGGCAGGTCAGAGAGTATCCTCCCCTCAGCAACTATTGACTGCTTTTCTAAATGGGGTACAGCATTGTGAATCCTGTAAGTTTCTTTTACTTCCACAGCCTAGTAAGTTTCATTAATTTCCTGAGTCTTGTGATCTTCCATATTCCCCAAAGGAGGGGAATGTTTCAGTTCAGAAGAAATAGCTGCACAACTCTCTACCCTTTCCTCTGGCTATTATATTCTCTCTGTAACCTTTTCCATGAGCTTCGCAGGCCCCTTTATTGTCTCTTCCATTTTCTCAGTACTCCTTTGGCTTCTACTGGGCCACTGGTCTAGGAAATAACTGCTGTGTGAAACCATTCTATGAAATAAGGGGACTCAAGTGATGGATTGGATGATAAAATTCCCATGGGACATGTGTCAGACTCAAAGGTTACTGATGATTAAATTATAATTTTCTTTTATTTTTAAAAATTATTTCTCTTACTTTTGAGATTTAATAAAATTGTATCAGTTCCCCCCTTTTCTTTCCTCCCTCCAAACCCTTCTATACACCCATCCTTTCTCTCTTTCAAATGAATGGCCTATTTTCTCATTAATTGTCACACACACACACACACACACACACACACACACACACACGTCGTTGCATATATGTGTGTGTTTGTAATACGTATGTGTGTATAATATATGTGTAATATATGTGTGTTTGTCTACAAGTATATTCCTAAATACAACCTGCTCAGTCTGTACAATGTGACTTGTATGTATGTTTTTCAGGGTTGGCCATTTGGCATTAGATAACCAATTTTTGTGCTCTTCTTTGGGGAAGACTGTTTTTCTTGCTCTCAGCGTTCCTTAGCTGCCTGTGGTTCTTTGTGTAAGGTTAAGGCCTCATGGGCTTTCCCGTGTCCACTTTGGCAGGTATATTGTTGTTGTCCTTGTTCAGCTCATGCCTAGGCAATCATATTGTTGAGACTTTATTGGTGGAGCTAACTTTATTAGGAGACACAGTCTCACAGTAAACTCCCTGATCCTTTGGCTCTTAAAATCTTTCTGCCTCCTCTTCTGTAGTATTCCTCGAGCCTTAGGTGTAGGAGTTGATTTGTGGATGCATCCATTGGGACTGGGCTTCACAGCTCCGAATTTTTTTGGCTGTGGTTTTATTTGCAATGATTTCCATCTGTTGCAGATAGAAGTTTTAATGAGAAGTGAGGACTACATTTATCTGTGGCTATAAGGACAAATAAAAATATGGAACATGAAAAATATTTTCATCTCATCTTTATACAGGGGCCATGCTGATCTTCTCTGCACTTCTGTCTCCAATTTGTGTGTGTGTGTGTGTGTGTGTGTGTGTGTGTGTGTGTGTGTGTGTGCTGCCAAAGTGAGCACCATAGTTTTCTTTTTATGGGATCCACAGGAGAAAAAACCCTTTTCAGTGTCAGTGGCGCAAAAGTCTCTGAATAACTGATGTTTTATCCCACTGACCTGTGTATTACACACTTGACTAATTTTCTCTTTTTACATTGGCTGCTAAAGTGACGAGTTTGCATCTTCTTAGCAATTGTATAACATTTTGTGTTAGATGTCACTATTTTTGGCTTCCAGGTCGTTTGCAAAGGTATATTGCAAAGACTCACTTTTTTTTTTTATTTTTGGTCTAGATGGAGTTTTATGGCATTTTAATCTGAATGCCTGAAAGTTAGGCACTTAAAACTTAGTTGCCTCACATATATTTTAAACATCACCTGTCATCACACACACACACACACACACACACACACACATACACACACACACACACAATCTTTTAGGCCTGCTGAAGTTATCTGAATACATATGTTTTCTTAATTTTATTTATTATTACTAATATCATTATTATTATTGGTGTGTGTGTGAGTCTGTATGTATGAGTGTGTGTGTGTGTGTGTGTGTGTGTGTGTGTGTGTGTGTGTTTGTGTGTATGTATGTATGTTAGTACATGTGTGTGTTGGGAGGTAACTTTGTGAGTCACCTTCTCCGTACACATTTATGTGAGATCTGGTCGTCAGGTTTGTGATGCAATTGCCTTCTTTACTTACTGTCCCATATTCCTCCTACCTCCTTGATAGGCCTCTGTAATTAAGGACTAGATAGAACAGGCATTTAAGGTAAAACCAAATAATACTGGCCTGAAAAACAAAAGTAGTGATAAAATTATTCCTAATGACATTGTGCTATACTCATAGATCAATGCCTTGCTCAGCCATCATCAGAAAAACTTCCTCCTTCAGCAGATGAGAAAAATACAGAGACCTTGGAACACATCCCTAATTGGGATGTCTCCATCAAATCCCTCCCCTTAGAGCACAAGGAACCCCATGGAAGAAGATGAAGAAAGAATGTAAGAGCCAGAAGGACTGGATGACATCAAGAAAGCAAGGATCTGTAAGTCAACATGAGGAAGCTCATATCAACTCACAGATACTAAAGCAGCAAGCACAGGGCCAAAGCAGATCTGCACCAGGACCTCTGCATATATATTACAGCTTCCGGTTTAGTGTTTTTATGGGATTACTGAGTGTGTCTCTCATTCTTGTGCCTTCTTTTGGGATCTTTTCCTTCTGTTTGTCTTGTCCAACTTTATATTTTATTTTGTTTATTTTATTATTATTTATTATTATTTCTTAAAAGTCTGTTCTTTTCTGATGAGAGACAGAAAGGGAGTGGATTCAAGTAGTAGAGGAAGTGGGGAGGAACTGAGAGGAGTAGGGGAAACCATAATCAGGATGTATTATGTGATAAAGAATCTATTTCAATAAAATCAGGAAAAAAGATTACCTGGAACTTACTGTATAGCCAGGCTATCCTCTGATCTATGATTTCCCTGTTCTTGTCTCATGCTGGAATTATGGCACGCACCACAATGTTCAAATAGATGTAATTTTATAAAACCGTAAAATTAGTAATTTTAACCCATTTTTAAGAGTATGTTTCAATACATTCAGATTTCTGGGCATCTGTAACCATCATTGATCTCCAAACCTTTGGTTTCCCCAAACTTAAGTTACATGCTTATGAAATGCCAATTCCACAGTTCTTTTTTCTCCTAGCCTCTAAGAGCCACAATTCTACTTAATGTCTCTATGAATTTAAATATTATTGGCACAGCCAGACAAGCAGGGAGGGAAGTAGGGAGGGAGGGAAAAGATGGGAGGGAGGAAGGAAGAAGGACAGGCTATATTCATTTTTGTGTGACTGGTTGACTTCGCTTAGGATATCATATCCTTGTTACCTCCAAGGTATACATATGCTGGTATATTCTTCCTTTTAAATAGTGAATGACATCCTGGTGTGCATATATCACATTTTAGCTATTCATCTGTGGTTTCCACTTTCCACTGATTTTGTTTCACATTGCCACTCTTACTCCCCACACACCATGAACAACCTTCTTTCTGAACAAGATACAATATAAAAATATTTTTATTTTTCATGTTCAGTAAGACCATAAGCTCTTTTCCTTTACACAGAGCAGGTTTCTGACTTATTGTTTTGCTGGCACAAACAACATTGAGGTTAAGGACAATATGATGATGAGGCAGGGAAATGTGTGGGCCTTGGCTGGGGATGATGTCATGGGTCCTCTTATCTGAATGCTCTAGGCTCCTGCATTTATTCTGTTTCCTCAAATATCTCTTGTGTCATTGTCTTTGGAATAGCACTGTCAACATATATTACCATAAAAGTGCTGATGTGTGCTCCATTGGGAAGAGGTGAACAGGCTGAAGAACTGGGAGTCCTCTTCTCCCTCTTCCCATTTCTGCCTAACAACTCATTTCGGTGTATGCAAGTACTGTGTGATCAAAGTGAAATCGGAGTAGATGAAAGCATAAGGCTGCTTTAATGCTAAGAAATTTCCCAACATTCAAATTCACTGAGAAATGCTTTTAGGCCTTTAAAAATAGAGATACAATTCAGTGATCTTTTAGGGAAAACCTTTAAACACCCTAAAAAGAGACTCTTTGGGAAGAACCTATAAATATAATGAGGTTATCCTAGGAAATGAGATTGTATGAATTCAGTGAATTCTCCTCTGAAGCAATTAAAGGGTACTTAAATCTCTCTGAACCCCCAACTTACCAGGCCTTTGAAATTCTTGTTCATGTAGTCACACTATTGATTGACGGCATTAACTGCAAAGGCTGTGGGAAAGGGTTGCCTGAGAGTGCAACAGAACTATCATGGTTCATCAATACAGATTACCTTACTCAAGGTGAAAAATAAAGAGGATTTAGAAGCAGGATCCAAGGCAGTTAACCCATCTATAGATGCTGGAGTGATTCCTTGGCCATACCATCCCTGACAAGGGGGCATGAGCCTGTGCTGGAGCCACCGTGAGACAGAGCTCACCCTCAGTCATTCTTTCCCTTACCCTAGTAGAACACTCTGGCTTGGATAGCCTAGTCACAATGAGGTCTTACTATTTTGAGATCCACCATCATTGAATGTAATCATCACTCTTGGCTTATGATTTGACTGAATATATGTCAAAACCTGAGTGTTCAGCTAATAGTATGCCATATCTAAGAATTGGCAATGAGAGACCTGAAAATTGGATTGGGTGATGTAAAAGAGGCACCTCTACCAAGGAAATCCTTTGGGAGAGGTTGGATTCCAACTAGAGATGGGCAGAAGCTCTAACAATAGGATGTGGGCAGTGGACAAATCCCAAGAAGGCTTCGAATGATGTATAAAGACAGGTCAGAAGAGAGTCAAGTGTGCCAAGACATATTCTACTTGAATCCCCTAGTCCACAACATTTTACCCATGCAGGTGACTTGGGTTTTCACTGAACTCTGGGCAAGCAGTTAGGAAAATTTAGTCTTTTTTCTAATTCTGTCATCTTCAGAACATCATTAAGTTCTCTGTACCTCAGTTTCTTCATCTATAAAATGAAATTAAGAGTCTAGTTTTTCCACCTCCCAGGACTATAAAGAACTTTAAAGCACATATACCTGCAAGGTAAACTCTGCCTCCATTCCATTTTTTCCCTTTCTATTTCCTTGAAGTATATAAAAACTGCTTTATGCATTTTATCTATAATCATGATGTTAAAGTGTTTACATATTTCAAGGAGTTTGCTCTTCTTTTTGAGATATGGTATGGAATGACTATTTTTTCACTTAATTTCCACCGCCTCCCATTTCAACTTCTCCTGTCCCCCTAATATCATCTCAAATTCATTATCTCTTATTCTTTAATTGTTGCTATGTGATGATGAGTTCATTTGATGTTAGTGGAATATCTATCTGTTTAATAGACACGAACCTAATATTTGATAGATTTCCATGACTACTTTCATCTTGAAGAAACATATTAGGGGGATTACACATGGAATGTATTACGAAAAAAATATATTACAGAGATTGTATTGTAGAAAAATATGTTTTATTATTGATTTAGACGTTAGCATGCACTCTTTTAAGATGTTATTTTCTCTAATAGGAATTTCTTTGTCTTACAACCATGTCTATAGAAAGGAAAATATCATCAGAGTTTATGCTCACAGAGTTCCTGCTCAGCATCGCCGAAGCATTCCCTTGCTCCTGAAGAGCAGTGTGAAAATTAGATCAAGTATAGCACAATGTGAGCCTTCCTTTCATTTCTGTCTCTTTTAAGTTGATTTTATTATTTTGTACATTTTGTACATGTATGTAATGCTTTCTGGTTAGTCTCTCCACTTACCTTTTCTTACCTCAGTTCCATTCCTTATCAACCCTACTGCTCCCTCCTCACCCCTCACTTGGATTTATGACTTTTGGTTTTGTTTTATGACCCCTTTCCTTTAATCAGGGCCATCTGTGTTACCATTGGAGTAGAGCTATATAATACAGTGTGGGTTGTCATTAGTGAATATGTAAAGTCAATTATTCTCTGCTCCCTAAATATGGTGTACAATAAATACTTTCATTTTTTCTACAGGAAGGTATAAGTCACACCCCAAGTCCACCCATGCCTGATTTTTGATGTTCCATTTATGTGCAGATCCAGAGCAGTCATCCACAGTTGTTATGAGTTCATTGTCCAATAACTGTGTCTTGCTCAGGAGTTTTTATAACTCTTTTTCAGACCTTGCAGCTCTTACATTCTTGCCTCCCCATCTTCTAAAATATTTTCTGGGCCCTGGATGGTAGCGGTGTCATTTTCTCATATTTAAATTACCATGTACAGAGTCATTCTCAAGCTGTGATTTGTATTGTCTGTTCTGACCAGAACTGAGATGGTGAGGTCAGCCTGCCCCTGTTCCATAGATAGTTACATGGTACTCATGGAGTCCATGTAGTTTGACAGGCAGTGTAGGCTAATGTCTGACACTCCTGGTTTGAGTTTGCAGCCCACCAAGCACCTGAGTCCTAAGTTATTAGTCCCAGGCTTAAACTTTCTGATATCTAGTTTCCTAGTCTATAAAGTGGGGAAAATATAGCATCCACAGAACAGTATCCTAATATTAATAATTGTGTTAAACTCTATAGCCCCAAGCATACAGTTTAACTCCTTTGTTGGTAAACCTTACCCCTACATCCATTTATCGGAGTAAACTGCAGGCCAACCTTGCTCAACTGAAAATATTTTGTGCTATGAGAAAGAGGAAATTTATAAAACCCATAGTCTGTTTTATGAAATGAAAAAAGTAAATATCTTCATGGACTTAGCCCCTAAGTAAACACATTGTTATATTATATTCTACTGAAAGGATGACTGATTTGCATGACCTAATATAAGGCTGTGAAGGCTAATCTACTTTTTATTCTAATCACAATTCAGGCCCAGCTTGGGAATCATGATTTGTGTGCTGGCTCTGAAACCAACAGTTGGTAAACTGGGTGTCAATAAGGTTTTTTATTAAGAATTGTCTTATCCCTGCCAGCTTCTTCTCCTTCTCCTCCTTCTCCTTCTCCTTCTTCCTCCTCCTTCTCTTCCTCCTCCTCTTCTTCTCCTTCTTTTTCTTTTTAAACTTAAATTAGAAACAATCTCATTTTACATGTCAATCCTAGTTCCCTCTCCCTCTCCTTCTCTCCTATCCCCCACCAGTCCCCTGTTCCTTCACTTTCTGCTCCCCAGGGAGGGTGAGGCCTTCCATGGGGGGAGGTCTTCAAAGTCTGTTATATCATTTGAAGCAGGGCCTAGACCCTCCCTGGTATGTCTAGGCTTAGAGAGTATCCCTCTGTGTGGAATGGGCTCCCAAAGTCCATTCATATACTAGGGATAAATACTGATCCACTACCAGAAGCCCCGTAGATTGCTCAGACCTCGTAACTGACACCCATGTTCAGGTGGCCTGTGTTGGTCCTATGTTGGTTTCCCAGCTATCATTCAAGGGTCCATGAGCTCCCCATTGTTCAGGTCAGCTGTTTCTATGGGTTTCTCCAGCCTGGCTTTACCTTTGCTCATCCCTCCTTCCTGTATGCAACTGGATTCCAGGAGTTCATCTCAATGTTTAGCTGTGGGTGTCTGCTTCTGCTTCCATCAGCTACTTGCCTCCAGCTTCTTACCAGAAACCCACACACCACAAGGAGATACACACCTTAACAGTTGGTTTTTGCTTGTATGCAATGAACTGTAATATTTGTCTTCCATTAAACACTGTTTAATAGCAGAAAAGAGCCACTACACTTTAACCATTGTAATCAAAGACATACATTCAGAATGGTCACTGTTGGCTAAGCCAGGGTTCCTGGAACTGTACCCAAGATTGAACTTCTAAATTTGCCAGTGTAGGATCTCCAGATACTGAGATGTTCACACATCACCATGCTTATTTGCATGTGTGCCTGGCCCTATTTACACCAAGACCCTTCATGACCTTTGCCCCAATTCACCTCTGCTTTCTGTCCCACTCTGCCTCTACCATGCTGACCCCTCTCTTCAAAGAACTAGGAAATCTGGGCTTGCTTCAGGGTGTTTTCACTTGCTCCATATCTACCTAGAAAATTCTTTGTATGGCTTGCTCTCCCAAAATATGGGTATTGAAGTTTGAATATGAAATATCCCTCATAGGTTCACATGATTGAACACAGACCTCAGTGGCTACCACTCTTTGAGAAGGCTGTGTAGAGCCTCAGTGAAGGAAGTGGGTCACTGGGATCAGGCTTTCAGGCTCCACAGCTACAGACCAGCCCCACATCCTACCCACTCTCTGCTTCCTGAGTGCAAATACAGCTTCATGTTTCTGTTTGCTGTCTATCTTTCGTACAACATCAGACTGTATTCCCCCTGGAACTGTAAAATAAACCCTTTCTTCCTCAAGTTGCATCTCTTAGAGCACTTTCCCCATTTTTAAACATCTGGCATTTATTATCTTTTAAATATATATATATATATAATATATATATATATATATATATATTACATGAGTACTGTCCTTAGACTGTTTTTGCCTCATACTCCTGTTAAGTCCATTTAGTGTTGCTCAGGGATGTGCTTAGGGATGGCCACTTGGAGCTCACCCCTGGAGAAGACTGATTTTCCATCTCTTAGCATCTCTTAATTGCCTGTAGCTCTTGTTTGGGTGCTTTATACCAGCAACAAAAAAGTAACTAGGACTAAGCTAAGATATTTTGATCTCAACCAAATCCATCTTCTTAGAGAATTATTTCTTTGTAATTATTCTGAAATAGTATCTTTCAGATTTTCCTTATAGCATCCATTTTTTAAATATATGTAGCATAATTCTTTATTGTCTCTTTGGGAATTTCACATCCTGCACCCCAATCCCACCCACTTTCCCAATCCCTCTATATCTGCTCCAACCCTTGAAGTGTCACCCCCCAGTAAAACCCAAATTAGTTAAAAAAACAAAGCAAACAAGACAATACCTTGCTTCCTTGTCTTTCCTGCTCTCCAACACCTCTACACCCATCTCAGTGGCATTGGGCATGTGTGTGCCACACAGTGAACCTCCTTGTCAAATCAGCCCCACCCACAAATATTCATTGCAATAAGTCATCATTGGTCTGGCTCAAGGCTCTAGTCCACTAGCATACCATTATCATTAGACCCTCACTGAAATTCTTCTCAGATATCCTGCTGTTATCCCAGTCATGGGGATCCTGTAGCTATCTTTCCGTAGCAGGACTAATCCCTTCACATGCTCCAGCAGGTCACAGATGGGGTAGATGTTAGGGTGGGCCAACCCAAGACTCAGGATGTAGGTTTGGGTGCTAACTGAGCAGGCCAGTTTGGTCTACTGTATTGATTTCATAGTGATATCTTTGTGATAGCAGACTTTGTGTATCCAGTTATACAAAAATTTATAGCTTATATTTTCCAAGAGAAGTAAACATGTCACAGCAAGCAAGACCATAGAGGGAGAACCAGGATTTGGTAGAAGACAGAGGCAGGAGCAAGAGATCTAGACCAAAGCTTTTATTGGCGATTATATGGAAAATTAAAATGGGGTAACATGAACACTTTGATATTGTCTAGTTTTCATAATTCCACAGGCTATATATACTAGGAATTCGGTCTCTGACTGTTTTGTACCTGCCCAGGAATGATTTAGGGTACGGGAAATACTGGTTTTGTTGTAAGACAAAGGGAATAGTTATGACTATATAGTTGGGACTGGTTCATTGGTGTATGCAAAGAATATTGCTGAGCCTTTTGTTATTTCAGAACATTGGCTTATCTTAAGTGACCAGTATTTCCTAGATGGTAAGTACTTTAATAGACTGCATGGGTTTCCACATTTTTTATATTGAGCATGTGTGACTTTCTAAAGAAAAAAAATTTTACAAAGAAATTATTTTGGTTTTATTTTTCCTTCCAAATTAGAATATGCCGATATAGTACCTTAATAAAGGAGCCTAAATTCTGTAGCTTCTCATTATTTATTGATATCTCAGATGATATGTATATTCCTAAATTATTCTTCAAAAACCTATTTAGTTTTGGTTAACTCTAAAAAGGTATATTACTGTGTCATGCAAGAGCAGAAAATAACCTAGTATGTTCTCCTAGTCCGGTGTCAGCCCTGCCAATATTCCCTGTTGACGTCCCTAAAGCTGGCATTACCCTTTCATTGATGTCACTGAACCAGGAAGATGAAAAGCTGTTGCAAAATAACTGTTTCTATTGCAAAGGTTTAAAACTTTAGAGATTGAAAGGTTAAAGTTAAAAATATGTATTTTAATTTGAACAACAGATGGCCTTGGAGTGACTGCAAGGCTGAATTAACTCTCAAGGCTCTATAGCTGTTTGTGGAAGGGAAAAATAAAAAAGACAACCAAAACCCTTAAAAAGCCCACACTGGAACACCCAGCTCAACTGCCAGTGACATCAGCAGAATCTCTCTGTTCAGTAAGTCCTGAATTTGGCTTCATAGCATCTGTTAGCCTCTAGATAGCATAATCTCCTATGAAATTATACTGCACATTTTCCCTAATGAGCATTTCCAGCTATCAGGGGCTTAACTTCATAGCTGTCACATCCCCTAAAGCCTTCATGTGACCTGGAGTAATGGAGGGATCTTGTTTCTGAAGTCCACAATGACTCTCCACTTTGAGAAACTATGTCTTGCTTTAGATTGAGCTCTACGGGAAAAGAGTGAGATGAAGAAGTTTTGGTTGTAGAAATTTCATTGAGAGGAGGTTTTGTGAAACATGGCCATAAGGAAATTTGGAAGGCAGGACTAAGCAGAAAAAGATGACCTACAAGGCAATTCCCACTTGGGCTTCTGGTGAGCTCTGTTGATGAGGTATTTCAGAGTTCTTCCAAATTGAGAAATAGAAGTCGACAATGTTTACATCCAAATATGGGCTGCCATTGGGTATAGGTTGTTGCCTGAGAGAATGTTATCTTTGTTGATAGTTTATTGGGGCTTAAGATATTTTTAAATTCGAGGTTTAGACAATATCCCACTGTCTGAGGGATAATCTGATAAGGAGGTGTAGAGCAAACAAACATAGTCTCTCTTTACTCCACCCTATCCACCCAGACTCTAGCAACTGTAGCATGCAGATCCTAGGACCTCAGTGTAGCTCTTTAATTCATGTTTCTGTCTCTCAGTCTTGGTCAAACTTCCTTCTTGAATTATGACATATTTTAGATAAGCCTTAGCAACCTGGGTTTCAGGAATTCATTTCACTTTTCTTCAAACACTACTGATAATGTTGATAAGACCTGTCCATGGACCTGAAAGAGGTAAGATATAATAGGAAGAATGAATGAGTGTCATGTGTGGAGGAAAGCGCACACTAATAAGCTGGAGGGAAATGGCTAGAGAAGACCAGAATAAGCCATAGGTAAGGGTGCTGTGTCCCATGCAGCACTGTTTGACATTTGACTTGGCATCATTACACCTTCCTTCCATAACTCAGGCCAAATACTTTGGAATAATCCTTGACCCATCCCTTTCTTTCAGACCACATAGTCTGCTGTTAAATCTGCACAATTCTACCAAACCTAAACTTCCTCATTACTTCCATTGCCCATCCTCTAAGCCATTTCTTATCTGGATTATTTAGCTGTTAATAAATCTTTCTCTTCTTGCCCTCTATAGTCAATTCTTGACAAACAGAAAAAGTGATCTTGTCACTGTAGGGTAAATCAGCTCACTTAACACAGAATAAAAGTTGGAGTCCTTGCTATGATTGTTAATATTCTGCCTAGCTGGTCCCTCTCTGCCTTTCCTCATGTTCATTGTCACTCTATACCCCCCTCTTGCTGACATTACAGCAATCCAGGCATACTCATGTTTTCACTTTGGAGCTGTTCATTTTTCTTTCTCCTAGGATGATGGCATATTAACATTGAGCTAGTTTTAGCACTTCTTCCATGGCTTTACTATAAAACAATCCTTTTATTAGTGAGGAATCAACTTTACATGAATTGCTAGCTCTTAATCTTAGTATTTCATGGCCACTGCCACAGCTGTATTTTTCTTGTTGGTACTATTGTTCTACTATACACTGGTACATACTTAACCCACTCTTTGTCTCCCCTTTATAAATCAGGCTATTGTGCCCTACTACATATGGCACATGGGAGGTGTCTCAATGACTAGGTCAGGAGATCCAGGCAAGGGAAATTCTGGCTAGTTTAGTTGCCAGATAGCAGATTTGTCTTACCAACTAGGAAGCATTTTTAAGTTTGGAGTACATTAAGTAGACAGGTTTTTAAAAATTTATTGAACAATTATCCACATAATTAGCTTCATGTGTTAATATAAGCAAGCTTTCAAATCTTCCTAAGCATTTCCCTAGTGTGAAATGGCCTCTGCTTGTGTATCTAGTGCCCAATTTTCTTCTTGTTGTTTTCCTTACTAATAAACTTTTAGTTTTCAATGTGTTTGATTTCTTAAGCATATCCAACTAAACAGAGGTTGCAGCCACTGGCCTAATATATTACAGTAACTAGAAAGTCAAGTGGCCTCCTGGTCAAGTAGACAGCATAGAGGATGAGAAGACATTTTAGCATTACTAATAGTCAGCTAAGTGTATGGAAAAGAATTGCTATGGGGTTATTACATCAGACTTTCAATATAACTGGGTTGTGTTTATATCATTTCTATTTTTTCTATTTTTTATTTAAATTAGAAACAAGCTTGTTTTACATGTCAATCCCAGTTCCCTCTCCCTCTCCTCCTCCCCTGCCCTCTTCCATGGCGGATCTTCAAAGTCTGTCATATCATTTGGAGCAGGGCCTAGGCTCTCCCCCTAGTGTCTAGGCTGAGAGAGTATCCCTCTATGTGGATTTGGTTCCCAAAGTCCATTCTATGATAGGGATAAACACTGATCTACTACCAGAGGCAGCATAGATTGCCAAGGCCTCCTTACTGACACCCATGTTCAGGGGGTCTGGATCAGTCCTATGCTGGTTTCCCAGCTGTCAGCCTACAGTCCATGAGCTCCTCCTTGTTCAGGTCAGCTGTTTCTGTTAGTTTCACAAGCCTGGTCTTTACCCCTTTGCTCATCACTTCTCCTTCCTGTCTGCAGCTGGATTCCAGGAGTTCAGTTCAGTGTTTAGCTGTGGGTGTCTGCTTCTGCTTCCATCAGCTACTGGATGAAGGCTCTAGGATGGCATATAAGGTAGTCATCAATCTCATTATGGGGGAAGGGCATTTAAGGTAGCTTCCCCACTATTGTTTATATTGTTAGTTGGCGTCATCCTTGTAGATCTCTGGACATTTCCCTGGTGCTAGATTTCTCTTTAAACCTATAATGGCTCCCTCTATTATGGTATCTCTTATCTTGTTCTCCTCTATTCTTCCTCTGACTCAACCTTCCTGCTCCCTCATGTCCTCCTCTTCTCCCCTTCCCTTTCTCCTAGCTTCCTCTCCCTTCCCCCCAATTACAACCAAGGAATATAGACCATGGGAAAGTTTTCTGTTCAAGATCAAATGACTTACCAACTATAGATCCAGAACTGATTCCATGTCATTAGTTTAAACTATTATGTTCTGTATACCATACTGAATAAGAGACTACTTATTCTGTCTGAGCCAGCATCATTTTATATATGTATATATGAATTCTATATACAACCAGATAATTATCTATAGAAACAATAAGTAATTTAAAAAGTGGATTAATGCCAAGTAAATTTGGGACAAATTTTCAAAGTTTATAAGCCATCTGAAATTTCTGAGTTTCAGTTTTCTTATTTGAAAGATGAGAATAAAAGCAATAGCTCCCAATGACAGGGTTGCTGTCAGTTTTTTCTGTAAAGCACTTACTTACATTAGAACCCTGCTATGTAATATATGCCTACAACTGATTTCTTTATTGTTCATTGTGGATGAATGTTTATGTCCCCTCAAATTTTTATGCTGAGATTCTCATCTTCAAGGGTGTGGTTGTTTGAAAGAAAATGACTCCCAAAGGGAGTGACACTATTAGGAGGTGAGTCCTTGTTGGAGGAAGTGTGTCACTGTAGGGGTGGCCTTTGAGGTCTCTTTTTCTCAAGCTTCCCTCAGTGTGGCAGTCAGTTAACTTCCTGTTGCCTGCAAAATGTAGCTCTCTCAGCTCTGTCACCACATCTGTCTGCATGCTGCCCTGCTCCCTTCATGAACAAAAAGGACTGAACCTCTTAAACTGTGAGCCACCCTCAATTAAATGTTTTCTTTTTAAGAGTTGC